>NC_045444.1:65590698-65683659 GCF_002776525.5 Piliocolobus tephrosceles | reverse complement strand
TTCTTTCTTTCTTTCTTTCTTTCTTTCTTTCTTTCTTTCTTTCTTTCTTTCTTTCTCTCTTTCTCTCTCTCTCTCTCTTTTTTTGGCAGGGGGACAGGGTGGGGTTGAGGGGTGGTCTCGCTATGTTACCCAGGCTGGTCTTGAACTCCTGGGCTCAAGAGATCCTCTCACCTCAGCCTCCCTAGTAGCTGGGATTTCAGATGGGTGCTAATGCACCTGGAAGCTCTTTTTAAAAATAAAGGTTTTTACTTACTTCCCTTGAATATTCTGAATAGGATCCATAACCCCCCACCCCAAACTTTGTACTTCCCTCAGATTCTGTGTACATTCCTTAACTCCTCAGTCATCTTTTCTCTAATCGTCCCCAAGCCCCTTCCCCACCTGTAACTCATATACCTCCCATCTTTCTACTCTTCCCTCTTTCTTTCATTTCTAGACCACAGAAGTCCTGGAGACCTCGCCAGGCAACAAAACCCTCGTAGAGGGCAGAAAAGGGACAGAAACTGGCTGGCAGAGTCGGAGTCCCTGTTGGTAGCTAGAGGATTAGAAAGACCACCCTAATGTTCAAATCAAATCTGTGGGGTAGGTGATACTATCTCCAGCCTATAAGTGAAGAAGTTGAAATACAGAGCCATGATTTGAACTAATTATGACTCTAATATGTACTCTTTTCATGAATAATAGCAATATAGTAGCTTCTAGTAATTGAACAAATACTTTCATTAGTCCTGTGCTATCATGCATGTTTCATTTTAAATTTTCACATAAACCCAATGAGGTAGTAGTATTGTTACTACTACTTTATGCATGAAGATACTAAGGTATGGAAAAAAATTGGTAATTTGTTGGCCACACAGATAGTATACTTCAGAGCCACAACTTGAACTAAGGCCTATCTTACTCCAGATCTGACTCCAAATCACTGCTCAGTGTTCCCATGATACCTGCTTTATGATATTATATACTAGGAACATAGGGATGATATAGTAGCTCCTTTTTCATCCTCTGGATAATTCTAGATAATTCACCGGGGTGGGGGGATATTTTTAAGAAGTGAGAAAGAATCAATGTGATAGGACCTATTGAGATATGGCTTGAAGTAATGCAGTCCAGTTAGTCATACAACAAAGTCCATGCTCATAATTTTGAAATAGATAAATTTGGGGTTTATAATATGA
This sequence comes from Piliocolobus tephrosceles, assembly GCF_002776525.5. NCBI lineage: Eukaryota > Metazoa > Chordata > Mammalia > Primates > Cercopithecidae > Piliocolobus > Piliocolobus tephrosceles. The sequence goes on along the minus strand of NC_045444.1, from coordinate 65,682,481 downwards.
ATGAAGAGAATCAGAAATAGCAGATGAGTCTGAGGACCTGGAACCAAAAGACAGATTACAAAATGTAGATTCCTCAAGTTGATGTTTATCAGTTAGCCCATTCTCAGATTTGGAAGAGATTGAAGATTCACAGTATTCCTTTAAAGATCATCTGATAATAGTCATCTTCCCCCAGGGGAGTTTCCCAGTCATGTGGATCATTTCCTCCATGATTGGCTCCCATTTAGTACTGGACTGCACTCAAGCACCCATGGGTATTCTTGACAGCTCTTAGTCACGCCAAATAATATCAGAGTAGAAGGTAAGGAAGTATACTGCATTCAGTTGAAAATATGGCTATGATAATGTTGTGGAAGATGAGTCCTGACACTGAAATTAGCCTACTAATTCTGAAGTGAGTAAAATATGAAGATATTTTGAAAAAAAAAAAAAACTAGCACAAATTTTGGCTAGACTAGTTAGTTACTGCAAGAGTATTGACATATACACAAAAGCTGTGAAATAATTCTCAGGAGCCCACATATGAACTGTGCTATAGCACAGTTCAGGTAATTTTCTAAGATATGTATTTCTAAACAAAATTTCAATTTTTTTTAGTTGAAAGATATTCAGTTTTTAGTATATTGAGATAATTTTTAGTGTTAAAATATAAATACTGTGTTTTTTAGCTGATTTCTCACAAGAGTCATGGAGCATTTGGGGTTTCTCTCCTGATTTTAGGAGCGGGGAGCTTGAGGGAACCATGTTTTTGGGATCATGGAAAGGTATACTAAATCGTAGACTCAAAACATTGTCCTAACTGCCAACCAGTCATTCACATTGTTTACCCTTCTGCCTGTCCTACCACCTAACTTTACAGGTGAAGGAAGTGAGACTCAGGAACCTAATATATAAGAGAGCACATGGTAGAACCCAGATCTCCTTCAGCCTTCCTTCCCCCAAGCCAATTTCTAATGTAAATCCTCCCCTTTCCAGGCTAACGTCTCTTTTCGGTGTCCATTTTATTAAATTTTTATAACATCATAAGCACTGTGCCAAGCCCTTGGGATATAGAGACCATGGAGTGCTCCAGAACCTCACTCTGTGGGGCTCAGTGACACTGGGGCTGCTTATAATACGGAGGCCTAAGGAATCAGCACCTATGGAGAGATTGTCCCTCACTGCAGCTGTTAAGGGGGACACAGCAACATGAACAACTGATGGTTAGTGCTCAAATAAAGGGAGGGAAATGTGTTTATATAAATGGATTTGTAAACTCTTCCTATCATGTTAGCTGGAGGTTTTTTTATGACCCTTGATTCAAGTGGGCAAATGAAAGACAGCATGTGTCTGAAAGGAGCAGTGGTGCTGGAAGGGAAGAAGGGAGAGGAGGTGGCCTCTACTCCCTTCCCGATTAATAGAAGGCAACCAGGTCAGAACCTTCCATATCATCTTTACACTGGGTCATGTTGGCCTTTGATGCCAGCTAATGTGGAACATATATGTGATAGTGTGTGTAGTCCATCCTGGTTATCAGCTTTTTGTTAGGAATCTACCAGACCTATTTTTACTAAATATAGTTGGCTCTTCAAAATCATGTAATGTTTAGCATCAGAGGGTGATAAAGTTTTAGGTACACAGGCTAAGCCTAGCAAACGAGAAGAGGGAACTTACTTTTTTTTTTTTTTTTTTTTTTTTTTCACTTTCTGTGTCAGGCCCTGTGCTGGGCACTTAAAATGTAGCATTTATCAATAGGCAGTAAAAAATTGTGCTGCCTGTACAGTCAGGATGATAGCAGTTACTATACTCCATCTATAGTCCATGAATGGGCATTGAATTCCGTTTCTCCTTCCTAATGATTATATAACTATTGCACTTTTAATTAGGAGGGCAATGATGCTGATACCAAGAAATTCAATGCAATGAACTTTTTATTATTAGAGATAAAAATTAATCCTCAAATTCTTTGGCCTTTTAATTGTTAACTATGGAATCAGTCAAATGTGGAGGCTGAAGAAGCATCAAGGGATAATGTAATTGCAACTCTTCAAACAATTGTATCTGTCTGGAGAATGAAGATTGATGATCTGGAAAATAGATCTGATTGTTTCAGAAGTAGAATTATGGGTTTTGCCAGTGGCTATTAAAAGAGCTTCTCTAAGAAACTTTTTACCAAAAGAAAAAAAGTGATACTTGTTAAATGAAGAAAATTTAATTCAGCCACTTTTCATTAAGCAAGGCCAGAAACTCTAATTCCCAAGTTCATAGTTGATGAAAGGCCCCAAAGCAGTAATTACCCATTTTTCAAGTTTCTTGATAGAAAACTCTTCAATTATATATAGACAAGGGGAAAATTATGGTAGAAGGCAGAGTATTTTGTCCTTTGTAAAGAGCACTAGGAAAATACAGACAATCTAACAACGTTAAGACGTAATTATTTTAAATAAGTTAAGCTCTTTGAATTATCTTAAAAGATGTTAAATTACTTTCAGTATTGCTGTTTCACTTGAAGTGCCTAAAATTTTAGCTCAGAAAATAAACTTGCATTCAGGGTTCATGTATGTTTCCTAAATCCTTGGGGACTGTAGGTTGCCTTGGGCGTCTTTGGACATCCGTTGGGGAAATAGGTTATTGTGGATGAACTAGGTAGGGTTTGCTGTTCAAAGTCCCAGTGAATGTTGGAAATGTGATTCAGTATGTCATGATTTTAGAAATACTGATTAGTTGTCTTACTTGTTGGTTCTAATGTCATTTGACAAGCATCATTTGCACAACCATTGTTTTTTTCTTCCTTCCTCATTCATAAATAAGGTAGATGTGAGTGTAAATCATAGACTTGGTATAAGGCTATGGACAGTCATGGATTAATATGAGTAAGAGGAAATGCCCTCCTCTTTGTTAAACCACATAATGGTAGCACATAAATATTTTATTTTACCTTTTTGAAGTGAAACAAGTTTAAATGGTGAATTTAGGTAACCTAAGGCTTTCTTGTTTTGTTTAGGAGATAGTGTTTCTTGTTATTTGCTACTAACCAGAGAATGAAAATGTAACTGTTTACCTCAATGGGATAAAATGAAAACTACTCCAACTTTGGTTCACCAACAAGCTAAACTCTGAGTACAAATATATCCAGGAATTATTTTTAATGTGAACACAAAGGCGATTCAGAACACACATTGAGAATGGTTAGAAATAGTCACTGATAATCTTTATGATTTTGATATGCTAAGGGAGGCTCCTGATAGCAGATCATGAATGTAAATGGGAGGTTTCCAAAATCTCAGTCTTGAAAACTAAATTGTATGTGCTCATTATTATGAGACGGCTTCAAGGTCCATCTTTCAGAAATTACAAAAAACTACCTTAAATTTATAACATTTCTTATTTTAAAGTAAAAAAAAAATTAATATGAAAATAGTGCTAAAATATGATGAAATTGGGGAACCAGGGAAAATTGAAAACACAAAAAAACAAATTTAAGCCCTTAACACGGTTTGTTCAGGGTATTCAAGATAAAGTTGCCAATGTCATGGTTAGAAAAAAAAAAATGAACATAAATGTTTTCTAATAGTAACAAAAATGCAGGTTTGTTGTTATAAAACATTTCAAGTCCAGGCGCAGTGGCTCATGCCTATAATCCCAGCACTTTGGGAGGCTGAGGCTGGTGGATCACCTGACGTCAGAAGTTCAAGACCAGCCTGGCCAACATGGTAAAACTGCGTCTCTACTAAAAATACAAACTTTAGCTGGGCATGGTGACAGGCACCTGTAATCCCAGCTACTTGGGAGACTGAGGTAGGAGAATCACTTGAAGCTGGGAGGCGGATGTTGCAGTGAGCTGAGACTGCGTCATTGCACTCCAACCTGGGCAATAAGAGAGAAACGCCATCTAAAAAAAATGTTTTTCAAAAATGTAAACATGAAACCCTAACAACTGTCCTACTGTGCTTCTTACACCACTCAGAGATAGCCACTCTTGGCCCCTGGTGTGTCTCTTTTTTTTTTTTTTTTTTTTTTTTTGACACTCTGTTGCCCAGGCTGGGGTGCGTGGCATGATCTCGACTCACTGAAACCTTCACTTCCCCAGTTCAAGCGTTTCTCGTGCCTCAGCCTCCTGAGTAGCTGCGATTACAGGTGCCAGACACCACACCCAGTTAATTTTTTTGTATTTTTAGTAGAGACAGGGTTTCGCTATGTTGGCCAGGCTGGTTTTAAATTCCTGGTCTCAGGTGATCCACCTCCCTCAGCCTCCCAAAGTGCTGGGATAACAGGTGTGAGCCACCGGCACTGGCCTGGTGTGTCTCAACTTTATGTGTGGCTGTGAGGGACTTTTTTATTGTACCTAATATTTGGCAGATACTTTCTGTCCCACCTAATTATTTGCTATTATTGGCTTATATTATGTCATTAAAACACATTCAAAAAGAGAAACTGAGAGAGAAGGAAGCTGGGAATTTGCATAGCCAGGCTGCTCCTCTACCAGCTAAAGGGATGACTGTGCTTCCTGACCAGGAACCTTTAGCCTACAGTACACAAGCTGTGATCTCAGCTGTGAAGTTCAGAGACCCGAAGTACTGATTCAACCTCATGGGGCAGTGGAGTCAATTTTATAAAAATGTCTGTGTGCGCACGCGTGCGTGTGTGTGTGTATGTGTGTGTGTGTATGTGTGTATGTGTGTGTACTTATATATCACATACATACAAACATAAGAGGATTGGTGACCCCAATCCTTGGAGGAGGGTAGTGGGTTTATTTTCTTCTTGGATTCAGGAGGAATAAAAACTCAGTGAAACTATCACAAACCCAATGCTAGGAAGGAGATTACACAGGCCTGTGCCGTAATCAGTCTAAATTCTGTTGCATACATTTGTTCAGAGACAGAGTTAAACCACAGTGAGAAGGCACAAGTCATCTGAATGTGGTAAGTGAACAAGGAAATGATTGCCAGAATTGGAATCAGAACATAAAGGAAAAGAAAGAAGGGATAAAAGAGATCAGTTTTAAAAATAATAATTTTTTAAAAGGATATTTACTTTGCAGTTATAACAGGAACAGTAGGAAACAGAAGCTGGGAGGACACACAGACTCAGCAAATCCTGTTTGCCCTGCATGTGGACATAGAAATAAAGATCATCAAATAAAGCAGAGCATAAATTCAAAAATTGCATTCTGGATCTGCTGAAAGGGAATAGGGTCACAGAAAGGGAAGGGTGGAGAAGAGGAACACTGTAATAAGTAAAAGCAGGTCCTACCAATGCAGGACAAAGGTGTCAGCAAGAACTGTTTCTGCTGTCATATATTGAAAATTATGGGAGCCTTAGCATAATGTATTCCTTTGCTTGACCCTGGCATGTGTGCATATATGACTTTCGGTAGCATTACAGGTGAACAGTAACTGGTTGAGGACATGATTTGAGTATTACTGGTTTGCCCAGTCAAATGCTATATCTTTACTATTATAAATTATGCTGCAGCAAACATCCTCATATGTAAACCTTACAAGATTATAGGCGTGTCATTAGTTGTTTTCCTTGAATAATTCTTATAAATTGAGTTACAGGGCCATAAGTAATGCCCATTTTCAACTGTTAATACTTCTGGCCAAACATTCTTCCATAAAGTTTGTGTCAATACATACTGCCATCAACAATGGAATTGCAACCATTTCCCACAAAGATGAGACTGCTAACGCATGATCAGTTTTATAAAACTCTGAATTATTTTTTCTAACAATGTAGAAGATGTCAATTAAATTACATGAACTCTTTTTCCTGATACCCATTGTGATCAAAAGTACGCGATTTAAAATACCTGGGGGAAGTCAGAATTGTATTCTATAGTGATTGAATAGTATTTAAGCTATACAAAGGGATCACAGTCATTAAATTATTTTATTACCAAAGTATTTCAATCTATTTATCTAACCATAATGTAAAACACTTCTTTTTCTTTCTTACGTCTTATTGTGTAGCCACTATTAAGGAAATTAACAATTCTTTCTTGCCCTAAGACTAGAAAAATGAACTAAAGAACTTCAGAACATAGAGTCTCTGAACAGTTTGGTTATGCTAACATGATTCAGCTTTAAAAGAGCATCCAAAACAGAACCCTACCCATAACTGAAATTTCTTGCTGTATTTAAGAAAGAATGAAACATTGTTCATATATGTTACTTAATGTGAAAAGAGTAAAAATAAATGGAAAATGTCCTTTCTGTTATTGACCTTAATAAATTTATGTAGTTTTAAAAACAAAGAAGTTTAGGAGAAAATATCAATGCCAGTTTTGAAGACTCACAGTGAGTCTAATTATAATCAAAATTTCAAGAAAAAAAAAACAGTTGTTTAAGTCATAGATAATTTATTCTGATCTCACATTATTTTAAACAGCTGCATGTATAATAGAAAGGATCCAGGGATCAAGAATTGAAGTGTTAGACTTAACACTGCCACTTTCTAGATGTGTGAACTTGGGAAACAAAATTTGACCAGCTCTGAGTCTCAGTTCATACATCTATATTTAGAAAACAATTTTCAGTGCTTCTTATCTCTCACAGGGTGGTTCTGAGTACTGAGATAAAGGATTGATAATTTGTGTACTGTTTTACACCTCTAATATTACTTACTACTTTAAATAATTAGAGTAATATATTTTCTCTCAAGATATCAAGATCATTGATTTTATTATTTAACATTCTTAAGTTAAAACCAGTAAAGGTGAGAGGAAATTGAAGGAAAGTCAAAAAAGAAGAATATTTTAAGTAAACTTTATGTTGAAGTGTAACATACCTGAGAAGAGTTTATAAATTCTAATTGTTTGTCCTACTTAATTATACCAAAGTTAACAAACTTAAGTAACTACTAGCCAAGTCAAGAAATAGAACATTACCAGCAACCAGAAGGTCTCCATGTGCTCTGTTATAAACCAATAACTACTATCCTGACTTCTAACTTTATAAGGTAGGGTTGCCTTTTCTTGACTTTTATATAAATGGAATTATACAATATGTATTTTTAAAATCATGCTTCTTTAGAGATGTTATATATAACTGTAGTTGAGTCATCTTTATTACTAAATAGTATTTCATATTTCAAATATACCATAATTTGTTCAGAAATACTTTTTCAAATTAAGGAAGTTCCATTTTATTTATAGTTCACTAAATTTTTTGTCAAAAATGGAAGTTTCACTTTTTAAGATGCTTTTTCTACATTTCTTGAGATTATCACATGATTTTTATTTTATTTATTCTGTTGAAATAGTAAGAATTAGATTGATTTTAGAATGTTTCACCAATATTGCATTCCTAAAATAAACATAACTTCATTAACCAAAGTAAATGGTTTATAATTATTTCAAAGTGAAAAGCTTAGTTTTTTAAAGAAAGAAAGTGAGAAAGAAGGTGGAGCCATTTTATTAGCCAGGTTTAGTTGTAGTCAAAACTAACATGCAGTCACTTTAAAGTCGTGAGTTTCAAACAAGGACAAAATGGAGAGAAGTCAGGGATCAGGTTTAGACTGATGGGGTAGTCAGAAGCATAAATAAGAAACGTAAGCAGTCAATTTAAAACTGTTAAGACTCAGAATTTCAGAATCAGTTGATAAACTGTGAACAGCACATTAGAAGGTATACCTGGGTGGGAATCTTTGGTGGAGGGAGGCGATTCACCTGACATAGTAACCCCACTGTGGGCCGAGAGCGTAGGAATCTCCACAAACCGTTCTGCTGTTCTTCTTTGCTATCATAATAATAACAACAACAACAATAATAACTGTTAGTAAGAAATAAAATGGAAGAAGGCTTAGAATTTTATTGGAAGCTCTGAATGATTACCATTACCATTTAGTCCAAGATCCAGTGATACATCTATAAGCCAGGGTCAGTTTAGGACAGTTTCTCACTGGTGCTGACAGAAATGAAGGAATTCAGTCTTCTCACTGAATTTGCCAGAGTAGAAGTATTTTTCAATTGCTTGTAACAAAATTACAGTCATGCATCACTTAATGATGGGGATACATTCTGTGAAATATGTCATTAGGCGATTTCACAGTGAGAACCTCACAGAGTGAAGTTATATAAACCTAGATGATATAGCCTACTACACAGCAATAGATACAGCCTGTTGTTCCCAGGGTACAACCTATACAGCATCTTACTATACCGAATACTGTAGGCAGTTATAATGCAATGGTAAGTATTTGTATATCTGAAAGTTTCTAAACATGAAAAAGGTACTATAAAAATACATTATTATAATCTTATTAGATCACCATTTAAAATGAGATTGGTCATTCTGTCATTGACCAATGTGACCAATGTCATTGAACTGCAGTTCGGTCATTGACTGAAATGTCATTATGTGGTACTTGACTGTAGTTCCTTCTATATATTAGACTACTGACAGTTACATGAGCATCTAACACTTGCAAAGCATTGAGAATACAAAGTGTTCTTTGTATTCTAAGAAAGCACAATTTCTAATCTTAAGGAAATTATAATTCAGTTGTGGGAACATCGGTTAAATTCAAATTAATGAATTTTCATACGCATTATTGTTAATGATCAACATCATGTGGGAATGTGTGGACAACAAATCTTAGTTCAATGTAGAGAGAAAGTTCTGTGGGGATAGGAGGTTGGATGAGTTCCCAAAGAGCATACAACCTTAACTCTATTGATACTGTTCAAAACTTAAAATAACAGAGAGTATGGCAGAGGACAAAGCTGGCTAGGAAAGTGGACTTGAGAAGGCATTGTGTTTGTTTGGATTAAGCTCATCTATACTGAGAGAAAACCCAAAATAACAATGGCTTAAGCAAAATAGAAATGTATTTCTTATTTACCTAGTTTGTCAATCATCTGTGTCTGGCATGATATTCCAAGGTATCAGGAAACCAGGTTCCTGCTTTCTTTTGCTCTGATATCTTCGAGCACACAGTTTCACCTCAGTGTCCTGTATGGCTTCTCAGGCACCAGTAATTACATCCCAAACAGTAGAAGGAAAGAAGTGCAAGCACTTCCTTTTCCTTTAAGGAAATATAGTTCCTAGAAGTCCTGCATGGCTTTGTCACATGGCCACACCTGCCTGAAGGAGAGGCTGGGAAATATAGGCTTTATTCCAGGTAGCCATGCACCTAACTAAAGATTAGTGATCTATTTATAAAGTAGGAACAAACATATATTGAGAGAGTAAGAGAACTCTACCAAAGTTATCCGCATAGGAGTGTAGGCATGAGGAATGTTGGACAAGTGTGAGGAGACAGATTGACTGAAACAGATAATTTTCGTATCTCATATATCCAGCACAAGAAGATAACTTGGTCATGAGTGAAGGGAATCACAGATATTTCTCTTAAAGAAAAATCCAGCCTTATTCAGTTTGACTTTAACAAGGAAGTCACTCTTTTTTTTCTTTTTGGTTTGTGGCCCCTTGATAGAAAAAAAAAAAAGCTATTTATCATCCTTGCTAAGGGGGACTAATTCTGCAGTGTCTCTAGGTTCATTCTTCTGTGGTATGTACCTGCTCAGATTATCACACAATGCAAATTGGAAGTACTGAGAACCCTACTAGAAGGAATGCATCTTGAACTAAAATTTCAGAAAATAACACAATTCTGTAAAAAAAAAATCTGAAATGGTGTTTTAGAAGAAAGATCCTGTGAAGTAGATGGGGAAAAAATTGAATCTCTTCAGGTTAGTCTGGTTTTTGTTTATATAGAAGAGAGATTAAACATATAAATGAAGGCATGAGGCACCATCCTCATCTTTTCCCATTTTCAGGAATAGGTTTGGCTCTGCCCTTCCCATCTCAACTTTTATCTAAGTCACGTGCTAGGCAATTAGTAGATCTTTTCAAATAAAAAATGTTTATTTGCCTTTCTGATTTACCATTGTAACACTAGAACTCAGAGAAAGCTTTTTAACTTTTATAGTAAACAATAAAAAAGCCTCATAAAGCTTCTCACAACAACTTCATTCGTTTCAGAAGTTCAGATATATTCCTTATGAATACCAACATTGTGACATTTGTGTTGCCAATTATTTTCTCTAGAATCATTCTTTTAACTTCACTTCCTGTTGTTTGGGAAGACTTTGCAGAGAACATATTTTTAATAGGCTATAATCACACAGGCAACAGAGATCTTGGCAAGTAGCTATTAACGGTATAGACAGAAACTTGGAGTGTGATGGTTTTAGACTTCCTGTGCTTTGTGATGCTATTTTAATGTGCTAAGAGTATAAACTAAATTTAGATCCTGCTGACTGTTGCTGGAGCGAGTGCATGTCTCTTGCAGACAATGCTAGATTTAGTTTCTGTGTATTTTTGTCAAGCTGGGACTGCAGTTTGAAGCTCCCAGCCCTTGTAAGCATTTTTATAGCTATACATATGTATTTCATGACTGCTTTGATTTGCAACTGGTCACTTAAGTTTCGTTGTTCTTAAAGCAGTTACTGACACTTGTGTTTTTCTTGTGCTCATTGCATTTTATTTTCATAAATCCTGGGTTTATACTAAAAGTTAATTTCTGACATTAAACCCATGTTATTCCCTGAGTATTTCTCTATTCCACAGTTTTTCAACCTCAGCACCATTTGGCATGTTTAGCAGCATCCTTGGCCTCTACTCATTAGATAACAGTAAACACTTCTCTCCACCGCAGTGGTGACAGCAAAAATGTCTCAGACATTACCAATCATTACCAATGAACCCCTGAGGGACAAAATCCCCCCCAGTGGAGGACCACTTTGCACTCTAATCTGTCCACTTCTCTCCAACTCCTTCACTACTGCAACGGTCCAGGCTACTGTCATCTCTCAGCAGATGATGGCAACAGCTCCCTGTGGGGTTGTTCTCTCTGTCCCCCCACTACTCTCCAGGTCATTCTCTATATTGTAGCCAGAATGATCTTTTCAAAACCCAAATCTCCTCATGTTACTGCCTTTAAAAATACTATTGGCTGGGCGCGGTGGCTCATGCCTGTAATCCAGCACTTTGGGAAGCGAAGGTGGGCGAATCACAAGGTCAAGAGTTCAAGACCAGCCTGGCCAACATGGTGAAACCCTGTCTCTACTAAAAATACAAAAAATTAGCTGGGTGTAGTGGCAGGCACCTGTAATCCCAGCTACTCAGGAGGCTGAGGCAGGAGAATTGCTTGAACCCGGGAGACGGAGGTTGCAATGAGCCGAGATCATGGCACTGTACTCCAGCCTGGCTACAGAATGAGACTCCATCTCAAAATAATTATAATAATAATAATAACAATTACTGTCAGTATTTTTCAATGACTTAGTACACAGATACAACTCTTGAAAGTGACCTACAACATTCATCCTAGTTGGACACAAAGCACTCCTTGGCCTCACCTCAACCCACTTTCTCATGCCAGTTCAGTCCCTTATACCTGCCCTTTTCCTCCTGCTCTTGCCTTACTCCACCCCTTTCCTCTCACCTGCATGACTCACAGTCACTCTTTAGTTCTGGGTTCAGTCTCCAACTGCCAGTATATTCTTATTTGACGATGTAGAAACAAATCAGATTGACATGGTACTGATAATTCTAGGTCAATTGGATTAGAGTCAATTATCCAAAAACTGCTTTATCAGAAGACCTGATTATTGAACTAAGTCACCAAATACAGTTGACCCTTGAACAGTGTGGGATAGGACTGCAGGGGTTCATTTACATGCAGATTTTCTTCCACCTCTGCAAGCCTGAGACAGCAAGCCAGAGCCTCCTCTTCCTCGTCCTCCTCAGCCTACTCTACATGAGGGTGACAAAGGTGAAGAACCACATGATGACCCACTTCTGCTTAATGAATAGTAAATGTATTTTTTCTTCCTTATTACTTTCTTTTTTTTTTTTTTTTTTTGGGACAGAGTCTTGCTCTGTGCCCCAGGCTGGAGTGCAGTGGTGCAATCTCGGCTCACTGCAAGCTCCGCCTCCCAGGTTCACGCCATTCTCCTGCCTCAGCCTCCTGAGTAGCTGGGACTACAGGTGCCCGCCACCGCGCCCGGCTAATTTTTTGTATTTTTAATAGAGATGGGGTTTCACCGTGGTCTCGATCTCCTGACCTTGTGATCCGCCCGCCTCGGCCTCCCAAAGTGCTGGGATTACAGGTGTGAGCCACCGCACCCCACCTTCCTTATTATTTTCTTAATAAGATTTTCTTTTCTCTAGCTTACTTTATTGCAGAAATATAATGTATAATACACCTGCCATATAAAATATTTGTGTTAACAATAAGGCTTCTGGTCAACAGTAGGCTATTAGCAGTTAGGTTTTTGGGGGCTGAAGTTACTTGTGAATTTTGGACTGCGTGGGGGTTGCTGCCCCTAACTCCCATAGTATTCAAGGGTAACTGTATAAAAATTTAACACAACCTTGATTTTCTTTTTACTCTGTGTAGTGTTTACTACAATGAGTTTTGCATGGGTTAGATAGGATTTTAGGGAGCTATGAGGATTGTGAGGAGTTAGTATTTGGGGATTTGGGGGTTATAAGGCTTTCTCCCTACCTGTGAGTCCTGTCCGTCTATTCAATTTTACCTCTCTGGGGCTAGACCACCCATGTGCTGACCTGCGTCTCCATCTAGCAGAAAGCTGGAGTCAAAATCAAGTTTAAAATTCCTTAAAATGCAGTAATGATAGCTTAAGGAAAAGAAGAAATCTTCAAAATCTATTAAAATATTTCATACAGTATGTATCGCTTCATAGTTTGTAAGCAGATAAAAACACAATTTGCTAAATTATTGAAGCTAATAAATTCAGCAGTTTGTCTTTTGGAGTTATAAGGAAAGGATCCTGAAAATTCTAAAATATTGACAAGATTGATAATGACTTTAAAGGAATTCAATGGAAATCAGTATCAGGTGAAGGTTTCCCATGTGAAATTTGGGTTATATTTGTAAGAATGAATTCATTCGTAAGACTAAACCACCCATTGCCCTCTAACTTTTGACAAATTAAATATTTTAAAAGGTCAGCCCCCTAACTTTTGACAAATTAAATATTTTAAAAGGTCATAAAGCCAATGTATTTTTACTACAGTCAAGAAAAATATGTCATAGTTAGTTGCTCAATGACAATCCTACATTTACTTGATTAATAATAATCTGTCTCCTTCACTACTTTAAAAGCTCCATGAAAGCAGGAATTGTGACCATTTTTTGCTCATTAATTATCTACAGAACATATTGTAGTACCAGGCATAAAGTAGATGTTCATTTAAATCTTGTTGAATACATAAATACTTTATTTCAAAGGAATGCAATATTAGCTTTTTAATACTTTATTTCAAAGGAATGCAATATTAGCTTTTTAATATATAATAATGGCATTACAAGTAGTCCCTGGCCTTATGAAAACTATTGATAATTTAGGACATAATTCTGTATAAACAATGATATATAATAACATATATAGTAAGTGTGCTTCTAAGATCAATATATTTAATTTATTCTTTTGATAGTTAAATGTTTCATTTTCAGATAAAAGTCTGCATGATTTTATTTTGCATAAAAAGGTTTATAAGTCTTATTTACTACTGTAAATGAAATAATGTGGCTCTTTATCAAGTTTAAGAAATATTCCATTGTGAGAGTATTTTTTTAAAAATTATGAAATAGTATCTTCAAATAAAACTGGAACATGAGTATTGTCTTTAGATTAAAGAGATTCCACTTAATTGTTGGCAGTGATGCTTTTGTAGTTTGAGTTGATCTTATTCTGAGATGAGTAAGAATGCATATGAATATACTAGGCTTTCCAAAGGGGCTGGAGAAAAGGAAAATCAAGTGATGGAGGCAGAAGGAAGGGGGGCAACAGGTAGGCCTGAGATAAAATTTGCCTTTTTAATTTTATTCAGGGTCTTATTTGAAAACCGCCATAATTCCAACACATGTTCTCATTTTTTCTTCTAAATTCTTCTTCCACATAAAACATTAATACCAGTTATTTAATCTCTTAATGACCATTATGGGGTCTACAACCCATAATTCTTCAACTATTTCTTATTTTGTATACTATACTTTATAACTCCAATTAAAAGATTTGTGAAAGCATATGATGTTTTCTGTTTCTGTCTTTTGCTCATGGTGGCTCATAATTTTGGATTGTGAGCTCATGTTTCACTGGGCTTTCTCTGTGGGAACTTCAAGGCATGGGATGAGGATGCACTTCTCTAGAAAGAATCACGTTAGTTACTTCCAGGTGCTCTAGGATGCAACCAACCCTGGAACATATATGTTACTTTGCTTGGCTTGGGGTTTCTTGGACCAGGTAGATAGTGAATATCTAAATCCTGAACCATGTAAAGGTAGGACTATGGTTATAAATTCTCAGAAAGCCACTCTCTCCCCTCAATATCTAACCAAAAAAGACAGTTTTTCTTGCTATCTCGCTTTGCTGGTGAGTAGATTTCTCTGCAAAGGATTTGGCCTTGAGTTTCATTTTTAACTCCCCACCTGGCAGAGGAGCAAAGCCTTGATTTTTGCTTCTATTGAGCTATCAGACCTAAAAGCTCTAGGAGACCCACATAGGAATGCACTCAGCTGTCTTAGTTCATTTTGGCTGCTATAACAAAATATGTCTTAAGCTGGGTGGCTTATAAACAATAGAAATTTATTTCTCACAGTTCTGAGGCTGGGAATTCCAAGATCAAGGGGCTAGCAGATTTTATGTCTGGTAAAGACCCACTTCATCATAGATGAAACAGAGTTTTCTCTGCATCCTCACTTGGTGGAAGAGGTAAGGAGTCTCTTGGGTGTCTTTTATAAGGGCACTAATTCCGTTCATTGGGCCACTACTCCCATGACTTAATCATCTCCCAAAGGCCTCACCTCCTAATACCATCACCTTGGGGAATAGGATTTCAACGTAAAATTTGGGAGGGACACAAACATTCAAACCATAGCATTCTACCCCTCGCTCCTCCCCCAAACCTTGTGTCTTTCTTCCTTACATTCATCGCATCCCAAGAGAACCAAAAGTCTTGACTTGTGTCAGCATCGACTCAAAAGTCTAAAGTCCAAAGTTTCATCTAAATGTCATCAAAATCAGATATGGTTGAAACTTAAGGTATGATTTATTTTGAGGTAAATTCCCCTTCACCTGTGAGCCTGTGATATCAGACAAGTTTTGTGCTTCTAAACTGTAGTGGTGGGATAGGCACTTGACAAACATTCCTATTCCAAAAGAGAGAAATAGGAAAGAAGAAGTGTTAAAGCCTGAGCTTTAAGACAAAAATCTTAAGACTCAAGAATAACCTTCTTTGATTCAAAGCTCTGCCTTCCAGGCCCACTGGAGCTGTGGTCCCACCTTCTGGACACATTGGAGCAGAGGTTGGATCTGCAGGATTCCAAGCAGCCCTGTCCCCACTGCTTTGTAGGACATAGCCCATGTCACAGTTCTCAAGAGTTTGAAATGGGCACCTGCAGTTCTCTTGAGCTGGAATCTTACCCGGGTGTCTCTACCACCCTCGAGTCTCTGGAATAGCCGTTTGGTCCCAGTTCTGCTAGGCCTTGCCCTAGTAGGGGCTCTGTGCAGTGGTGCTGTCCTGGTGACAGTTCTCTGCCTGGGCCCCACAGTTCTCCAGGGCTTCCAAATCTAGGTGGAGGCAGCCACACCCCCACTGCATTGCTGGCTGCAGTGCATGCTGCATCTGGGGCAGCTGGGGAACATAGGATGGAGTTCAGAGAGTGGAGAGCAGGCCGCAGAGCCTTGAGACAGAGGGGCTGGGGGAACAGGGTTACAATGAAGTTTCATTTGTACTTGCTGCCCCTTCGTTGAAATTGTACTACCTACGTCCCATCTACTGTGGGCCTATGATGAGGGTGGCAGCCCTGATGATTTCTGAATTGCTTTTGAAGTCTTTTTTTTTTTTTTTTTAGCATCTTGGACAATAATAGGTCCTGGATTTTGTTTAGACAGCTGACTAATCTTCTCAGATCATAATCATTTGGCCACACCCTTTGTGTTCTGTCTTGAACATGCTTTTTCAATATGATAGCCTGTGAATTTCCCAGAGGTTTAAGTTCTGCTTCCCTTTTATTAATAATTACATTTTAAAATTAGCTATCTCTTCTCACATTTTACTAAAATCCCTCAAGAAGGACCAGATAGCATCCATGATGCAGATTAATCAGAAAAAGAGAATATTTTTTAGCTGAACTGGAAATGACATGCAGGAATTCAATATTTCAAACGGGAGGAGCATAAGAAAAGCCAAAGACACTCTTGAAAGTTCTTAGTGTGTTGGGGAACATTAAGTAGCTGACAGTGGCCAGAACCATCTCAAATAGACAAAGTTTATGTACTTGAAGGCACTTTGATACGATAGTGATAGCTAATATTCACCAAGCATTTGCTGTGTGCCAGTCACTGTTGCAAGTGCTTCACATGTAGTATCTCATTTAATTCTTTCAACAATTTTGTGAGGTGAGTACCATTATCATCACATTCTGTAGATGGAGAAACTGTAGATAAGTGACTTTTCCAAGGTCACAGAGTTACACATGGGCAAGCTAGGAGAACTAAGTCCAGTTATTCTGACCCAGAGTCCACACTCTTAGCCTTTATCCTCTACTGCTCACACAGAAGGCTGGATTTGCTCTGAAGGATTAATCAAAAGTCCTCATTTTTGAGAAATCTCAATTAATAAAGAAAGTTTATCTCTTTAGACTGTATGTACCCCCCAAATTCACGCATTCCTGTTCAAATTATTTAATTAAATATTGTCCTTCTCCAAAAAAACTCCGTGATTAAACGGATGCCTTTTCAGTGGTGTGTTGGACCAGCTCATGAGAACCAATCATTAGCTTTTCAGAAGTTTTGCCAGTTATTAAATATAGCTGCTTTTAAAATAAGTTATATAAATGTACATTAAGTGAATTATATTTAAAATTAAGTAATAAATATTCAAGATCTATTCGTTCCTTTTTTTTTTTTTTCACATTTTACTACTATCCATGCTCTTGAGGTTTTTATGACTGTTGCATCTGTGTGGTGGAAGTACTGTAGAGTAGTATGCTACTGCACATCTCCTCCCAATTCCACACTCAATAATGTCATGCTGTTAGCTCTCTATTGGCAATGGTGAAAGTATTAACACCATGATTTTGTAATACTGCTAATCAGGGATTTTCCCTCGCCTCCAGAGAGCTGGTTGCTCAACATTTACCACCACACCACCACCATTATCCCTTCTTTAAAAGATTTCACCTTAAGTTGATTCTCAGGAGGGTTCTGTATTATATAGAGGGTTTAACTTGTGAGACCTCTGGTGTCTAAACTGTATTAGTACTTCAGTACCTAAAAGAAATTTGGAAATGTTCATCAGTTTCTCCTTAATATAATTATTTCAGAAAATTGAGAATCCATCTTAGCTTTAATAACCTCCAAAGAAACTCCCATCCTTGTGTTTTATGATCACCAGTGAATGAAAGCTTCTCGGTTTAACTTCCCCTAGCTGTACAACCTTGGGTAAGTTACCTAGAATCTCTGGGCTTCAGTTTCCTCATGTTTAAAATTAGAATAATCATAATATATTAATACAGATAGAACCTTTTTTTATTATAATTTAAGTTCTAGGGTACATGTGCACAACGTGCAGGTTTGTTACATATGTATACATGTGCCATGTTGGTGTGCTGCACGCATTAACTTGTCATTTACATAAGGTATATCTCCTACTGCTATCCCTCCCCCCTCCCCCCTCCCCACAATAGGCCCAGGTGTGTGATGTTCTGCTTCCTGTGTCCAAGTGATCTCATTGTTCAATTCTGACCTATGAGTGAGAACATGTGGTGTTTGGTTTTCTGTTCTTGGGACAGTTTGCTGAAAATGATGGTTTCCAGCTGCATCCATGTCCCTACAAAGGACATTAACTCATCCTTTTTTATGGCTGCATAGTATTCCATGGTGTATATGTGCCACATTTTCTTAATCCACTCCATCACTGATGGACATTTGGGTTGATTCTAAGTCTTTGCTATTGTGAATAGTGCCACAATAAACATACATGTGCATGTGTCTTTATAGCAGCATGATTTATCATCCTTTGGGCATATACTCAGTAATGAGATGGCTGGGTCAAATGGTATTTCTAGTTCTAGATCCTTGAGGGATCGCCACACTGTTTTCCACAATGGTTGAACTAGTTTACAGTCCCACCAACAGTGTAAAAGTGTTCCTATTTCTCCACATCCTCTCCAGCACCTGTTGTTTCCTGACTTTTTAATGATTGCCATTCTAACTGGTGTGAGATGGTATCCCATTGTGGTTTTGATTTGCATTTCTCTGATGGCCAGTGATGATGAGCATTTTTTCATGTGTCTGTTGGCTGTATAAATGTCTTCTTTTAAGAAGTGTCTGTTCATATCCTTTGCCCACTTTTTGATGGGGTTGTTTGTTTTTTTCTTGTAAATTTGTTTGAGTTTTTTGTAAATTCTGGATATTAGCCCTTTGTCAGATAAGTAGTTTGCAAATATTTTCTCCTATTCTGTAGGTTGCCTGTTCACTCTGATGGTAGTTTCTTTTGCTGTGCAGAAGCTCATTAATTAGATCCCATTTGTCAATTTGGGCTTTTGTTGTCATTGTTTTGGTGTTTTAGACATGAAGTCCTTGCCCATGCCTATGTCCTAAATGGTATTACCCAGGTTTTCTTCTAGGGTTTTTATGGTTTTAGGTCTAACATTAAGTCTCTAATCCATCTTGAATTAATTTTCGCATAAGGAGTAAGGAAAGGATCCAGTTTCAGCTTTCTACTTATGACTAGCCAATTTTCCCAGCAGCATTTATTAAATAGGGAATCCTTTCCCCATTTCTTGTTTTTCTCAGGTTTGTCAAAGATCAGATGGCTGTAGATATGTGGTATTATTTCTGAGGGCTCTGTTCTGTTCCATTGGTCTATATCTCTGTTTTGGTACCAGTACCATGCTGTTTTGGTTACTGTAGCCTTGTAATATAGTTTGAAGTCAGGTAGCGTGATGCCTCTAGCTTTGTTCTTTTGGCTTAGGATTGTCTTGGAAATGTGGGTCCTTTTTTGGTTCCATATGAACTTTAAAGCAGTTTTTTTCCAATTCTGTGAAGAAATTCATTGGTAGCTTAATGGGGATGGCATTGAATCTATAAATTACCTTGGACAGTTTGGCCATTTTCACAATAATTGATTCTTCCTATCCATGAGCATGGTATGTTCTTCCTTTTGTTTGTGTCCTCTTTTATTTCACTGAGCAGTGGTTTGTAGTTCTCCTTGAAGAGGTCCTTCAGATCCCTTGTAAGTTGAATTCCTAGGTATTTTATTCTCTTTGAAGCAATTGTGAATGGGATTCATTCATGATTTGGCTCTCTGTTTGTCTGTTATTGGTGTATAAGAATGATTGTGATTTTTGCACATTGATTTTGTATCCTGAGACTTTGCTGAAGTTGCTTATCAGCTTAAGAATATTTTGGGGTGAGGCAATGGGGTTTTCTAAATATACAATCATGTCATCTGCAAACAGAGACAATTTGACTCCTTTTTTTCCTAATTGAATACCCTTTATTTCTTTCTCTTGCCTGATTGCCCTAGCCAGAACTTCCAACACTATGTTGAATAGGAGTGGTGAGAGAGGGCATCCCTGTCTTGTGCCAGTTTTCAAAGGGAATGCTTCCAGTTTTTGCCCATTCAGTATGATATTGGCTGTGGGTTTGTCATAAATAGCTCTTATTATTTTGAGATACGTTCCATCAACACCTAATTTATTGAGAGTTTTTAGCATGAAGGGCTGTTGAATTTTGTCAAAGGCCTTTTCTGCATCTATTGAGATAATCATGTGGTTTTTGTCTTTGGTTCTGTTTATATGCTGGATTATGTTTATTGATTTGCGAATGTTGAACCAGCCTTGCATCCCAGGGATGAAGCCCACTTGATCATGGTGGATAAGCTTTTGGATGTGCTGCTGGATTCGGTTTGCCAATATTTTATTGAGGATTTTTGCGTCAAGGATATTGGTCTAAAATTCCCTTTTTTTGTTGTGTCTCTGCCAGGCTTTGGTATCAGGATGATGTTGGCCTCGTAAAATGAGTTAGGAAGGATTTCCTCTTTTTCTATTGATTGGAATAGTTTCAGAAGGAATGGTACCAACTCCTCCTTGTACCTCTGGTGGAATTTGGCTGTGAATCCGTCTGGTCCTGGATTTTTTTTGGTTAGTAGGCTATTAATTATTGCTTCAATTTCAGAGCCTGCTATTGGTCTATTCAGGGATTCAACTTCTTCCTGGTTTAGTCTTGGGAGAGTGTATGTGTCTAGGAATTTATCCATTTCTTCTAGGTTTTCTAGATTATTTGTGTAGAGGTGTTTATAGTATTCTCTGATGGTAGTTTGTATTTCTGTGGGGTCGGTGGTGATATCCCCTTTATCATTTTTTTATTGTGTCAATTTGATTCTTCTCTCTTTTCTTCTTTATTAGTCTTGCTAGTGGTCTATCAGTTTTGTTGATCTTTTGAAAAAACCAGCTCCTGGATTCATCAATTTTTTTGGAGGGTTTTTTGTGTCTCTGTCTCCTTCAGTTCTGTGCTCATCTTAGTTATTTCTTGCTTTCTGCTAGCTTTTGAATGTGTTTGCTCTTGCTTCTCTAGTTCTTTTAATTGTGATGTTAGGGTGTCAATTTTAGATCTTCCCTGCTTTCTCTTGAGTGCATTTAGTGCTATAAATTTCTCTCTACACACTGCTTTAAATGTGTCCCAGAGATTCTGGTATGTTGTATCTTTGTTCTCATTGGTTTCAAAGACCATCTTTATTTCTGCCTTCATTTCATTATTTACCCAGTAGTCATTCAGGAGCAGATTGTTCAGTTTTCATTTAGTTGAGCAGTTTTGATTGATTTCTTAGTCCTGAGTTCTAGTTTGATTGCACTATGGTCTGAGAGACAGTTTGTTAAAATTTCTGTTCTTTTACATTTGCTGAGGAGTGCTTTACTTCCAGCTATGTGGTCGATTTTGGAATAAGTGTGATGTGGTGCTGAGAAGAATGTATATTCTGTTGATTTGGGGTGGAGAGTTCTGTAGATGTCTATTACATCCACTTGGTGCAGAGTTGAGTTCAATTCCTGGATATTCTTGTTAACTTTCTGTCTCATTGATCTGTCTAATATGGACAGTGGGGTGTTAAAGTCTCCCATTATTATTGTATGGGAGTCTAAGTCTCTTTGTAAGTCTCTAAGGACTTGCTTTATGAATCTGGGTGCTCCTGTATTGGGTGCATATATATTTAGGATAGTTAGCTCTTCTTGCTGAATTGATCCCTTTACCATTATGTAATGGCCTTCTTTATCTCTTTTCATCTTTTTTGGTTTAAAGTCTGTTTTATCAGAGACTAGGATTGCAACCCCTGCCTTTTTTTTTGTTTTCCGTTTGCTTGGTGGATCTTCCTCCATCCCTTTATTTTGAGCCTGTATGTGTCTCTGCATGTGAGATGCGTCTCCTGAATACAGCAAACTGATGGGTCTTTACTCTTTATCCAATTTGCCAGTCTGTGTCTTTTAATTGGACCATTCAGTCCATTTACATTTAAAGTTTATATCATTATGTGTGAACTTGATCCTGTCATTATGATATTAGCTGGTTATTTTGCTCGTTAGTTGATGCAGTTTCTTCCTAGCATCGATGGTCTTTATATTTTGGCATGTTTTTGCAGTGGCTGGTACTGGTTGTTCCTTTCCATGTTTAGTGCTTCCTTCAGGATCTCTTGTAGGGCAGGCCTGGTGGTGACAAAATCTCTTAGCATTTGCTTGTCTGTAAAGGATTTTATTTCTCCTTCACTTATGAAACCTAGTTTGGCTGGATATGAAATTCTGGGTTGAAAATTCTTTTCTTTAAGAATGTTGAATATTGTCCCCCACTCTCTTCTGGCTTGTAGAGTTTCTGCTGAGATATCTGCTGTTAGTCCGATGGGCTTCCCTTTGTGGGTAACCCGACCTTTCTCTCTGGCTGCCCTTAACATTTTTTCCTTCATATCAACTTTGGTGAATCTGACAGTTATGTGTCTTGGAGTTGCTCTTCTCAAGGAGTATCTTTGTGGCATTCTCTGTATTTCCTGAATTTGAATGTTGGCCTGCCTTGCTAGATTGGGGAAGTTCTCCTGGATAATATCCTGCAGAGTGTTTTCCAACTTGGTTCCATTCTCCTGTCACTTTCAGGCACCCCAATCAGACGTAGATTTAGTCTTTTCACATAATCCCATACTTCTTGGAGGCTTTGTTCATTTCTTTTTACTCTTTTTTCTCTAAACTTCTCTTCTTGCTTCATTTCATTCATTTGATCTTCAATCACGGATACTCTTTCTTCCAGTTGATCGAGTCGGTTACTGAAGCTTGTGCATTTGTCACATAGTTCTCATGTCATGGTTTTCATCTCTATCAGTTCATTTATGGATTTCTCTGCATTGGTTATTCTAGTTATCCATTCTTCCATTCTTTTTTCAAGGTTTTTAGTTTCTTTGCACTGGGTACATAGTTCCTCCTTTAGCTCTGAGAAGTTTGATTGACTGAAGCCTTCTTCTCTCAACTTGTCAAAGTCATTCTCCATCCAGCTTTGTTCCATTGCTGGCAATGAGCTGTGTTCCTTTGGAGGGGGAGATGTGCTCTGATTTTTTGAATTTCCAGCTTTTCTGCACTGCTTTTTCCACATCTTTGTGGTTTTATCTGCCTTTGGTCTTTGATGATGGTTACGTACTGATGGGGTTTTGGTGTGGGTGTCCTTTCTGTTTGTCAGTTTTCCTTCTAACACTCAGGACCCTCAGCTGAAGGTCTGTTGGAGTTTGCTTGAGGTTCATTCCAGACCCTGTTAGCCTGGATATCAGCAGTGGAGGCTGCAGAAGATAGAATATTGCTGAACAGCAAGTGTTGCTGTCTGATTCTTGCTCTGGAAGCTTCGTCTCAGAGGTGTACCCAGCCGTGTGAGGTGTGAGGTGTCAGTCTGCACCTAGTGGGGGATGTCTCCCAGTTAGGCGACTCAGGGGTCAGGGACCCACTTAAGCAGACAGTCTGTCCGTTCTCAGATCTCAGCCTCCATGCTGTGAGAACCACCGCTTTCTTCAAAGCTGTCAGACAGGGACATTTACATCTGCAGAGGTTTCTGCTGCTTTTTGTGTAGCTATGCCCTGTCCCCAGAGGTGGAGTCTACAGAGGCAGGCAGGCCTCCTTGAGCTGTGGTGGGCTCCACCCAGTTCAAGCTTCCCAGTGGCTTTGTTTACCTACTTAAGCCATGGTGGGTGCCCCTCCCCCATCCTCACTGCCACCTTGCAGTTAGATCTCAGACTGCTGTGCTGGCAATGAGGGAGGCTCCTTGGGCATGGGACCCTCTGGGCCAGGCCTGGAATATAATCTCCTGGTGTGCCATTTGCTAAGACCATTGGCAAAACATAGTATTAGGGTGGGAGTTACCCAATTTTCCAGGTGTTGTGTGTCTCAGTTTCCCTTGGCTAGGAAAAGGAATTCCCTTCCCCCTTGCGCTTCCCAGGTGAGGCGATGCCTCGCCCTGCTTCAGCTCTCACTGGTTGGGCTGCACCCACTGACCAGCACTGACTGTCCGACATGCCCCAGTGAGATGAACCCCGTACCTCAGTTGAAACTGCAGAAATCACCCGTCTTCTGTGTCACTCATGCTGGGAACTGGAGGCTGGAGCTGTTCCTATTTGGCCATCTTGGGCGCCCCCCTTCAGATAGAACCTTTAAAGCATCTTCTGACCCTCGAGTATTTTTTGACAGTATTACAACTAAATATGCTGTCTTCATAGTTCTATGTTGTCTCTATGCTTTGTAACATACAGCCATTTAAATACTTGAAGCTGTACCTTGATATTCTTTTTACTATACTTTTTAAGTTTTCCTTCTGTTTTCTAGTCTTTAAATTATATCAATATTTCCCCTTTTAACTGCCCAAAATTGTTTATTTTCCTTTTAATTAGAAAACCCCAGACAGGGTAAAGTGCTTCAGATGGCTCCAAGGGAAAAATTAAGGTAACTATATGAGTATTACCAACAAATATTTTGAGGTTAAAAATGGAAAAGATTAATTCAGTACTATAGTCTTCTATTACACTCATAATTTTATATAGAGAAGGTTGTAGAAATTATTAAATATCATCATGTCATTAATACTAATGCATATTAACCAGTACCCCAAATTGACTTATTGATAGGGTGATCCTTCAGAGACTTAAGAGGGATTGAGTACCATCACTTGTGATTAACTTTTGCTGTTTTCTTGTGGAGAAAACTAAGTCTAGATACATGAAAGGTCATTTTCTCTTGATTAGGATTTGTTTGGTTGCAAGAAATAGACAGACTCAGGCCAACTTAAGGAGGAGGAGGTCTGTTCTGAGAATACAACAGTGAATCCCAGGAAATCTAAGGTCAGTCATTGCAGCTGACTGGTACTTAAATACAACTGATATCAGTTACCTGGAAAACCATAGGGAATCATCTTTTCCCTCAGTCAGTCTATACCTCTCTTATGACATCTTGTCATCTCCTCACTCTATGTTGTATTCTCCTCTCTCTAGGGACTTTTCCTTCTTCCCCATAAACTCTGGCTTAAACATAGCTCCCAATGAAGCTGGTCAGAGCTTGGCACTTTCCAGCATTTACTCCACTGTTCCACATCTTCCCAGTTCCTAAGGGATGGATTAGCACATTGTTTTGAACCAGGTCACCAGTCACATTGTCTCTGATTAGCTGCCCCTAAATCAGTGACCCACACCTGGTCCAGTCAGCTATGACTGAAATGGGATAGAGTCATGTACAAAAAGGGGTTAGATTAGGTAGAAGAGGCTGGGGGCTGGCAAGCACTGGACACATTTCTTGTATTCTGCCTTAATTACAAAATGGTGGAGGGGAGGAAGACTAAGTTTTTTCCAGCTAAAAGTTGCAGCACATGCATAATACATGATTTCTGCAGAATATTAGTGGCAAAAACTCAGAAGTCTTCCGGAGTTACTACTGTATTTCCAGACTGTTTTAAGCTCGCTTGATACTATATGGCTATTTCTCTAAATTATTTGGTTGAATGTAACCATATAATGACTAATGACTACTGAATTTTAATGTAGGTATTAAGATTGAGTTGGGGAAAAAATCTGCAGAAATAGCAAATCAATATCTCTGAATTTCAGAATCTTTCCCTTTTGGTGGGGGGAGGGGTGAGCAGAGATGAAAAACTAAAATCTTTCCAATTGTTTTATGCCACCAAACCCAAAAACTGTTAGTTCATGTAAGAAAAGTACAGATTTTATTATGCAAGTTGCTAATTTAAAGACACATAAAGATCTGGGAGTTTTCATCTTAATATGGACAAATGTGATAATCTTCAAAAAAATAACCATGATAAAGGAATCTAGATAAAACAAAAAACAACAACAGCCACAGGTATTTTTATCAGATATCAGAGTCTGTTCATGAATTTTGTAGATTAGCCCTTTTGGTGAGAGAAATATATGAGCAAATGAAAAGAGCGCTGTGATCAGAATCAGGAAACATTAGTCTAACATAAGTTCCATGAGAGCAGGAGCTCCCGTAGCATCAGCACTCATAGCAGGGCCTGGCCCAGAGTGGAAACTCAATAAAGATTAAAAGAATGAATAAATGTTCTTACGATTTTTCACTGAACCAGCTAAGTGACAAAAATCAGGATGATTTTCCTCTCTGGGTGTCAGTTTCTTCATTAATAAAATGAGATGGTTTTGGAGTCATTTTAAGAATTGAGATTCTATGATTATATGACATGTATTCAAAATGTTAAAACATCCGTTTGTTAAATCTTTTCTTAAAACTATATTCTCCATTTGAAAGCAAGTAATTCCCCTGAACGAAGCAATCCTTTATCTTTTCATTAGTAAGATGGTTTAGAATTTATATGTGTGAATTATCTTGGAAAACAGTGTATTACTGATAAAAATATTTTATAGCTAATTTAACAATGTTAAATTACAGGAGAGGAAGCTATTGCCATATGCCTCTCAGACGATATTTCAGTAGTTCTGACTTCAGCTAACTCAACTCTTATAAAATGCATGATTTTCAGTCTCATAGGCAAACATCTATTGTAACCAACTCTTGAAATAAAACAAAAGCCTATGGTGATTTCCTTAATGAAATTTTTTTAGATTTTATGTTAATAGGGAGCAAATCTTAAAATCTTTTTGGGTTTTCATCTCCCAATGTTAGATGTATCTTAACATTTTTGTTTGCAGAATATCATCTCACTACAAAATTGCCTGACTTGTAGAAAGTTTTATGGTCTCGTCCATCTCCCTCTGAATATATGCCGTGGGCAAACTAGGAAAAAGACATTCCTCCCAGCTGGCAATCACTCACACGGGATAAACAGTTAGAGCATTTTGCTGCCCTAGGCAAACTCTGCCTGAGAGGACCAAGTGGCTTTGCGTGGAAATAAGCAAGGTAGAGTGGTTGCACACTGAGCAGGTAGAGATTTTTTTTAAGTGAAAAGAAAAAAAAAAGATAGCACTTCTAATTTAACACTGTTGAAAAACTTGACATATCTGAGCATCTATTTTAGGAAAACCTACATTGCGTTACTTGAACATCTGCTATCCAAGGAGCTGGTGCTCTGTCTGGTAACATCACTGATGACATAATAAAATTATTTTGATGTGTCCAGTTGTGTAAAGATGTGACTTGTTCGAACCATGTTAATTATACAGCATGATGTTGTCATGGAAATCTGATGACACTGATAGAGAATAAATAGTTTAATGAGGGCCAGGTTATAAAGGTTTCTAGGGAGCCGCAGCTTCCAAGCATATAAATTATTGCCTTTGTCCGAGTTAAATATCTGGGTAGAAATGGCAATGTCACTGTAGTGGTTAAAAAGATTTAATGCCTTGAAAAAAGTCATGCATGTAAGCCAGTCTCTGAGCTGGATTCTTGCCATCACCTCTCTGAAAGCTTCTGATGCTCATCTATATGGATGCAGAGATGCAGATACTACAGGTGGAAAGATTAAGTCACTGAGGAGTTGTAGGAATTGATAATTATAGCTCACTATAAATATTGTATTATTATCCTCATTTCCTTTATCTTGTTTATTTCATACCACTTCCTATACATTAGCATTTTTTTTTTTTTTTTTTTTTTTTTGAGACGGAGTCTCGCTCTGTCACCCAGGCTGGAGTGTAGTGGCCGGATCCTGGCTCACTGCAAGCTCCGCCTCCCAGGTTCATGCCATTCTCCTGCCTCAGCCTCCCGAGTAGCTGGAACTACAGGTGCCTGCCACCTCCCCCGGCTAGTTTTTTTTTTGTATTTTTTAGTAGTGACGGGGTTTCACCATGTTAGCCAGGATGGTCTCGATCTCCTGACCTTGTGATCCGCCCGTCTCGGCCTCCCAAAGTGCTGGGATTACAGGCTTGAGCCACCACGCCCGGCGTACATTAGCATTGTAACAGGGATCAGTGTGAGCCTCCCTTGTGTCTTAAGTCCACGTGCTTGCACAGGCCTAGCACCTTACTCCTGTGGAATCAGAGGATCAGTAGGGCCCAGAAGAAACCTGAGAACTTGTCTAGTTCTTAAGATTTACTTACTATAAGATTTTTAAATGGGATTATTTAAATTAGCTAATTCTGAATCCAGGTTTTTATAAACTAGTGTAAAATATTTTTCATAGTCAAACGCTTCCCACTATAATTTTTTAAATGAGGGTGTTTATAATTTAGTGCAAAAAATGTAAAAACACAGAAAATGGTAAATAATAAACAAAAATCCTGCAATGTTGACATATTTTGGAGTACTTCCTTCCAAATATGTTTCTGTAAATGTGCACAAAAATTTACATCAATATATGATGCATATATTTTTACATAGTTAACTTCTATTGTATATCCAGTTCTACATTGTTTTCCCCACTTGTTACATAGTGCACATTTTCTTATATCACTTAATATATTTTATAGTATTTCCTAATGCAAGACACATCCAGTCTTCTGCTGTTGGACATTTAGGATGTCTCCATATGTTAGTGATTATACATAATGTAATGAACATTGTCACTCATACAACATTTTTTCTTTTTGTTCTTTATTTCTCTCTTCTGGATTCTCAAACTCAGAACTCATGTAACTCCCTCAATGTTCAGTCTATTCAAATAATCAGTAGCCTAGTTAATAGCAATTATCTGTATCTACAGAGCTGTACTTGTGAAAAATTGAAAAACTATTAGGCTACAATTTTTCCTTAGTTAAGCAGAATTTCACCAGAAATAATATTAGTTAATGCCTTGAGATGGTCATAAGTGAAGCCTAAGTAGTAAAATGAATGCAATTGAACAATTTACACATATTTTAGACAGTAAATATGAAATATTAATGGATAATTAATTCAAGAACTTAATATTTAGCATGATAGAAAAATGTGAAATATTGGTATGGTTTAAACAACATACTCTTAGTAATTCTACCCTGAAGAGGGGAATAAAAGAAAAAAAAAAAAATCCCCTGAAGGAAAAAAAAAGCCAAAGAGAAACAAACAGACCACTTGCTTTTTGGAAAAAAATTTTTTTTTTTGCTTAAAACTATTTATAATTCCAAAAAATACGAAATTTTACATTATCTGGAAATCATTACAGAAAACCCTAGTTTAACTCTCCTGCCTCAATTCTCTGGATTTTACAAGGAAGAAGCTTGGTAGGACCACTGGATCTGAAGACTTGTGACCCTGGACAATGTGCATATGCTATCTTGATCTCATTGGCTTAATCTGTACAATGTACAATGACTGTATGAGAACTGAATGTAAAGTCCCCGGAAGGATGCCTGATGCGTAACTGGCACTTAGTTCCTTCTGTTCCTGCTTTTAAATGATAATGAGAGATTATTTCATGAGATACATTTTTTAAATAATTGCTCTCTTTGATGAAAGACAGCAACTAAAACTGTGCTAGTAGGTGAATGGTTATTTTTCCATAAAATCGTAAACCTGTAGACAACTTGAGGAATGATTGACAATACACTAAACATAAATGAAGAATTAAAATTCAGTTAAGCAATTCTGGTGTCCCTAAGGTACTCTGATATTTTTATGTGTAGCTAATTGGTCAAAAAATAATGAAACAATAACTTAAATATGTATAGCAATTTATGGTTTCAAGTACCATCATGTTGAGTTGGTTTGATCCTCACACAGTCAGTATTACAGAAGTTCATGCAAGGTGAGTAATTGGCCTTAGACAAAAACAACTAATTAATATTAAAGACAGAATTGAAAGATATCTTGTTATTTCTCTCTCAGTTAAGTCTTTTAACCATCAAGTAAGGAGAGAAGAGGAAAATCAAAACTAAAATGATGGAGTATCTAAAAGTTAATGGAAGGGAAAACTTACTAAAAACTGTGCTCCTCAATGATTTTTAGTATTTTAAAAAAACAAAAATTGAAAATAAATGAGCCAGGTATGCGTCATAAAAACTAGAAAAAGTTTATCAAAGTAAAAGAATTTGGAAGCAGACATTAATAAAGATAAAAAGCAAATATTAGTGGAATGGAAAAGAGAATAAATAAAAGCAAAGCAAGTATTTTAAAAAGCAGCTGATTCTTTTGGGGGGGATTCACTTAATTAGACATCCCTGGCCAATGTGATAAAGGAAGAATTAAGGAGAGTACAAATGGAAAACATCCCAGTTCTATCTAACCTTCCAAAAACAGATAATCCACTGCTATTCAGACTTTTTAGAGAAAGAGCCAGATGCTCAGTTCTCCAATTCCTTTTATGAAATTAGCATATACTTAATATCAAGCACCTGGTAAAGATGCTGTGTTAGTTTGCTAAGGCTGTGATAATAAAGTACCACAGACTGAATGGCTTAAACAACAGAAATGTATTGTTTCAAAGTTCTAGAGGCAAGAAGTACCTCACTGCCCACAAAAAAACCAAAACCAAAAACAAACAAACAAACAAAATCACTGCCCATCAACTATAACAGACCTTTTAAAAGGCCCCTCTGGATCTGTTATTCACTTTAGCCACTTATCTTTTTGATATTTCTATTCAGAAGGATTAGCAATTTCTTCTGCCTTCAGTTAGCTGCATTGCTGGGCCCGTGATAGGCAAACTTCTGTATATACCACAGTTTCCTCCACTTGTGGTTACCTTTCTCTGTCCTTTCATGCAATGGATTGCTACTTTGCAAGACAATCTGAAACTGCTCTAATTCTTCCAATAATGAACATCTGCTTCACTAATAACAAATCTATATCCCACACCTGTTTATATGCTAGCTTAGTATTTAATGACTTTTATTATTAAAGCCAAATCACAGTGGTTTTTAAAAAGTGACTTTAATTCCAAATCATAGTACTTCTTTTTTTTTAAGTGTAAGTTTTCAAAACCATTTTTAAATGGCAGTTAAACTCAATACATGATATATGACCCAAAAATGATGTCATTTATGTGATTCAAAAATGATATCACTCAACTGAGGAAATGATGTGAACAGCTGTGACACAAGTTCATGCACACACTGATATCGACCACCATAGTCGTGAATACTTCCTTGTGGGTAGTTATTATAAGATGCAAATTATTATGGATGCACACTGATTGAGAGCTGTGAAAATGTGTTTGAAAAAGTCTTAGATTCTAAGTAATATGGCAATAAAGCAATTTATAATGGATATTATCTCATCCTAGATGTTAGGGTAACCTAATAAGGTAGAGCAACGGTTCTCAAAGTGTGGTCCCAGGACAAATAACATCAGCATCGTCTGGTATATTAGTCAGGGTTCTTCAGAGATACAGAATCAATAAGATATAGATGTAGATATCAGATATAGATATATGAGGGGGATTAAGGGAATTGGCTCACACAATTGTGGAGGCTGAGAAGTCTACGATAGGCTGTCTGCAAGCTGGAGACCCAGGATAGTGGTGGTGTGGCTCAGTTCAAGCTCAAGGCTTCAGAACCAGGGAATATACATATATTTGATATTTCTATTGAATATGCAAGAGGCTTGCATTTCATAATGGCAAAAATAGGCCTTGGTCGTTTTTATAATTGTCATCCTTAGCCATTTCTCTTTCTTGGTTCCCTTTGCTCTAAATTATCCTGTTTTCATAGTCCTTCCCCATTTTCCTTTTACCAACTTAGATTCATTTCCCTTTTACGGTTTTCTCAAACTTTCTCTCCCTCACTTTTCCTATTTTTAACTTTTTAACCTTGGTTTAACCAAAATGAAAGTAACTAGTCGTGTTAACATTGGATCTCCAAATTAAGGACTAGAGAAATACAGAAATATGAACAAGTACCTATAAAACATCACTATTAGGACTCTGGGAAGCTAAACTGCTACCCTCTGTCATTATAACAAGTAAAAGTATCTATTGGAGGATAATATCAAAACAATTGCTAAAATATGCTAATATTTGGGCATGTCATTTTATTTTCTATTTTAGAAAACATAGTCTCAGAAATCACATTCATCTCATTGACTTTAGTGCTGGCTTGAATGCTGTGTATTCTTCTTTTGGGCCCAGACAAATTTTCTTTTTTAAAAATTGTTAATACACATGCCGTAGAAAAATAACGAAAGACAAGATGTTCCTTTGTTGAATGTTCACTGTAATAGCCTTATTGCTTAAAAACGGTAAGGCTTGTTCTTCTCTCAGGAGAAACCTATTTCAGAAATAATTATCTTTGTATTGGAGTCAAACAAACAATCCATCATGAAACTGAAATATCATTGGAGGTTCAAGCTCATAGCACCAAATAATAAATATATCTGCATTTTCTTATCATTGGTGAGTCATGTATGCATCATAAAAACTAGAAAAAGTTTATCAAAGTAAAAGAAGTTGGAAGCAGACATTAATAAAGATAAAAAGCAAATATTAGTGGGATGGAAAACAGAAGAAATATAAATAAAGCAAGTATTTTAAAATACTTTGTGAATTTAATAGAAAATTTTACTTCGGAATTTTAAAGAAATAGCATGATCAATTCAGAATTTACATCTCAAACTCCAGTGAAGTAACCTATTTTTCCATAATTTTTGTTGGCTCTGTAGGCTGAGGAGGCAACATCTACTGACAGTCACTGTATTGTTTGTTAGTTTCAAACAAGGTACACAGTGAGTGAGTGGAGTAAGGCAGCAGACTTAGGATACAAGGAGGAGTTTGTGAAGGCTCACACTCAATCTGCAATAAAACCGGTGGCAGGTTAATGTACCTCTCAGCTCCGGATAGATTTGTTATACAGAAATTACAGACTGGCCGACTTAACTATTGCTAAGAAACATGCTTCTTGGTAAGTAGCATATTTTACAAATGTTGATTTGTTTTAAAATGATAGGAGATATACATATTTGGCTTTTGTTGTAAATTTCCAGAGTTATACAGATTTTATACAGTGCTGGGCAATGTTGTGAGTATTATTTGTCCTACTAGATTTTTAGGTGACAAGGTTTGGCAATTTAGAATAATCTTGGAAATGTGTGTATAAGTTAAAGAAGCAGTCATGATCAGTATTTGACCTGTATTTTTTAATTCCATTAAAATCAGCATAACATGTTTGGGTTTAATTAGTAGTTGTTAAAGACAATAGAGCCTTCATGATCTAAGTGTTAGCATGACTTCTTGTTTAAAAATATTTTGGACATCTATATGTTGTTAAATGTGCTGATATATATTCTAAAAGGGACTGGTTCTATGTGATTATTATGATACTTAAGATAAATGGAAATCCCTAGATTGTCAGTTTTAAAATTAGTTTCAAGTAGTGGAACAATGAAAAGGTAAAATTTTAATATGCTGTATATTTTAGTAATATTCATAATTGTATATTATACAGTATAAAATATTTTTAAATATAACATTTGCATGCATTAGTCTTAATAGAAATCTGACAAACATTTCAAAGAAGATGATACAGGAAGCTTTCTCATTTTATAAAAGAGCATAATTAAATAAGAATTTCATTGGAAACTATACAAATGTTTTAAAAATGCTTCATTGATAAAATGCTTCTGTTACTATCAAGTTAATATTGTAAAATACTAGCGGAATTTTAGGGCTTGGATTATTTGTTTGGAAAACAAACATTTTCATAAGAGAATCTGTTGGTAAGTGCACACTGAGTTGGGGAATTTTCCAGTTAATAAAGGCTAAACAGATATCTGAAATCTCCAGGAAATTTAGGTGAAAATATATTTTATTGCAATGATTATACTTTGAACAGTTGTGAACACCAGCTCATGTGTGAGACAATTTCAGTCTTTATTTTGGAGGTATAAAGAATGCCACTAT
Source organism: Piliocolobus tephrosceles (assembly GCF_002776525.5). Taxonomy (NCBI): domain Eukaryota; kingdom Metazoa; phylum Chordata; class Mammalia; order Primates; family Cercopithecidae; genus Piliocolobus; species Piliocolobus tephrosceles. The sequence continues at coordinate 65,649,216 of NC_045444.1, read as the reverse complement.
TTTGGCCAGGCATGGTGGCTTGTGCCTGTAATCCCAGCACTTTGGGGAACTGAGGCAGGCAGATCACCTGAGGTCAGGAGTTCAAGACTGGCCTGGCCAACATGGTGAAGCCCCATCTCTACTAAAATACAAAAATCAGCTGGCTGTGGTGGTATGTGCCTGTAATCCCTGCTACTCGGGAGGCTGAAGCAAGAGAATCACTTGAAGTGGGGAGGCGGAAGTTGTGGTGAGCCAAGATCGTGCCACTGCACTCCAGCCTGGGAAACGAGTGAAACTCCATCTCAAAAAAAAAAAAAAAAAAAAAAAAAAATAAGAATGTAACTATTTTAAGGAATGTTTGATAACCTATTTGGGATATAGTAACCATAATTATATTAGTACCTTAAATGATACTTTTACTTTTCAGTGTATTTAAGTAACTTAAATATTAGGTCAATCTGCACAAAGAAAGTCTCTAATTGATTATGTATTTGCAGTTCAAGTTTTGCCTTAATTGCAAGCCCACTATTCTACTTGGTAACAGTACTATAAGTAAAGAAGAGTACTGGTCTAGGAAATAGGAGACCCAGGTTTTCATTCTGGCTCCTCAAGACTGCTTCTAACCACTGGGTCACTTCCTGTATAAAATGATTTCTTAAAGTTTTACTCTATTTTTGCAAATCTACTTCTGCCTTGTTGGCTTCCATTATCCTGTCATGTTGGCAACACTGTATACCTGTGTAAAATGCATCGGATATTTTAAACAAGGGTAATCTTTTCACCTGGGAGCTCCCTTTAGGTCATAAGGTTCAGTGCCATTGGTGGGGAAATAAGTGATGTTGGTGATTTAGGAGAATAATCCCAGCCTCTGGAAAGAGCACCTACGCTTGTGTGAAGTGGTCACCATTTTGTTTGTCATTTACCAAGGTCCTGACACATACATGTTTCATGGTCTTCAAAGAAAATTCTGACCAATACCCACCTTGAAGATACATTTTTTTTTTAAAGGGATCCTGCAGTTGAATTCATCTGTGCAGTAGCTTCTCACATGCAAAATCATAAAATAGTTTCATACCATATCCATGACCTCTTCATTTGCCCAAGATTTCCTGTATTTGATTGGAAATTTAAAGTTTACGGTCTTGAGTTTTCCATCATTTCACTGTGGTGAGGTGGCAAAGCATGCACTTGAGATGATGGGAGTTCGAAACCCTTCTCCTCCACTTCCAAGTGGTTTCACGAAAACTACTTGTCTTTTCTGCACTCACTTTCTTTGTAAATAAGGGTACCAATATTAAAGATTGTTGTAACGATTAAATAGGTAATAATTATAAAGTGTCAAGTGTAATACTTTAACCAATAAATGGTAGACAATTATTGTTGTCTTACTAAATTATTTTATCAACTGTCTTATTAAATTATCAACTGTTTCTATTTGGATTCACAACACTTTCTAGGATTGCTGAAACTGTATGGGTTTTATGAAGTTATTTATGTCAATGTTCCAGTAAGATGAGTGAATTATTTTCCTGTGTGAATTTAGAGGCAACCAGATCTAACTCTAAATTATAGTTTTGAGCTATAATTACTTCAATGGTTAAGACCATTTTGGCCTGGAGGAGTAAAAAGTTATATTTTGCAGTGCATGTGAAAGAAGTATTTGTGAATTCATTTCTGCCTTCTATTCATACCTTGGTTAAAATGAGCCACGGTTTTGAGCAGTTTCATTGGAACATTACATAAACTTGCTTATTCTTGGCCACATAGCAGTTGGGAATACGCAAACAGGCCTGAAAGGAACCAAACAGCAAATTCTTTACAAGCAGGAAACCTAATATTTACACAATAATAGGGTGATGGCCACTAAGGTGGCTTATGACTAAGTTTTCTTGTTCATCATGAATAGGAGCTAGCATCTTTTCTTCAAAGACTTGTGTTAATATGTTCAACGGGACTGAACTGAAGCACAATTGTGGCGCAGGCATTTCAACACCAGAGGCTCTCTGCTCTTCCCCTCCCCTGCCCCAATACAGAGTGACCTCCCATTCTCCTCCTTTCCCTTATCAAACTGGCTTTCTGAGCTTCTATTTTACACCAAGATACAAATGGCTTATTGTGGTTCATCAACATTTTCTATATATTTGCATTTTAACACACTGAAAAACTTTAAGCAAGAAATCTAAAGCTCCAAGTGTAAGCAATAAGACTGGCTTGAAAGGTTTTGGAGAAACATAGAGGTATAATCTCTAAATCATACATATTCATTGCCCCCGGAAGAGCAAAAAATTATTCTAAGGAGCAAAAACTTATTCTTTTTATGTATAAGCACAGATATACATGTGGTACATAGATATATGGCATACCTGTAGTATTAAAATTTCATGCGAGACAAGTACGAAAAAAATGTCTAAGAAGGTCCCTTAGGAGAGCAACAATGATTACAAAGGTTGAGAAACATTGCTCTAGATGAGGGTGTCAAAGGACTCCATGAGCCTGCAGAGTATGAATTTTTGCTGAACTGTTTTTTTTTAATTTTTTTAGTAGGAAGGAACTGATGCCTGATTTAGTACTTATATTTGACACCAGTATTTATGTTCTAATACACCAAATATGATCAGCTGCTGTGCCATTACCCTTTTTGCTTTTAGTAAGAAAGACTTGAGGACAAGATATACTTAAATTTGAATAAAACTATACTTAAATTTGAATCCAGCTGTACCTCTTGCTTGTTCTGTGACCCTTGGCAAATCACTTACCCTCTTTAAGCCTCAGTTTTCTTCTCTTTAGTTACTTGGGAATCAAAATGTCTACCTGATGGAATTCCAATATCATAAAGATTAATACAAGTAATATACATAAAACTTTCTGCAAATTGCCTACTATATAATAAATACATGCCCATTAGTAGCTATAATTTTATTTGTTGTATCTTTTTACATCAATTACTGGTTTAAAACTTATTATAGAAAAAGAAATCTCGATTTAGTAGATAAAGGTATTATCCATGAAGGGCAGAACTTCCTCTAAGACAAATGTTAATCTATTCATAAAAAAGAAAGATAAACTTCTATTATTTCTTTAAACCAGTAACCAAACCTATTAACGTAAATTAAAAAACAGAATAAAATCCAAATTAGCATATCTAGACTAATATAATCTCTGTTAAATGTAGAGTAATTGTCTGGGCTGTTCTATTGAAATACATTTTCTTTAAATAGTACATTGCACTGAGCTGTAAAGTAATTGTTTTATTCCCCTAGAACCATGACTCAGTGTTACTTGGAATTCCCATCTGTTTGTGACATCACTTTTGCCTCGAATGTTATTCCCTTACTGGGTAAACATATTTGCCTTTTTATTTTATGACATGTAATTGTAGAATAGATAAGTTAATTGAAAGGAAATAGTATTTATTCCTGAGGATTCACATGGAGTTAATCCAATTTAAGTATTAATGCAACTCTGTGGAAAATTTCGTTTCCTTAAAGGGAGTGTCCACAATTTACCAGACATTTCTTTCTCTCTCTCCCTATTTTTTTCCTCCAAGTACTTGTTCTGCTTTTGTGATTCACTCTTAAAACCCTAACCTATTAACATTGTTTCCAGGGTGTGTTTTTTTTTTTTTTTTGCTTTCTTTTCTTTATAAGATTAATATTTAATACCTCTAGAGACAAAACTCCAATGGAGAAGGGAAGTGCTTCAATTGTATGCATTGTTACGGCAAAATAGAATAGATGAGCAACTCTGATATTCATGATATAGTCTCCATTGCCTTTTCAGCTTATCTTCTATTTTGGTAATTTATCTCCTCCACAGTGTTTTCACTTTTCTGTACTGCAAGTCATTAAGAATGAGTACCTGTAGAGTAGTATTCTCCATGCCAAAGTGTGGCTTTGTAATTCTTCACTTGACGGCAGAAAATTTTGATTTTGAGAAGCAGGGTTAAGAGAGTTCTATATGTAGGCAACACATTTATCTAGCAGGAGTAGCCCACAAGTAGTGGAATGCAAAAACTACCACTACTATACAATTATTCAAAACCTTTCCTAGTTTTCCAGAGAATTGAAAAGACAGAGTTTCCCAGGGTAGACAAACATCACATTTCAAAAGCATGTGAGAAATCAAAGAACCTCATTTGGAATAAAATATATTGGCTCAGATTCTGTCTCCATATGCCTTAAAAATTATACTGCAAAAGGACTATGGAAGTTTTGACTTTAAAAAGCTATTAGACTGCAAGTTGAGTTAAGAATACATGCGTACTAAATGACATCCTGGAAGTTTTGGTGCACGATAGGTAGTCTCTAATCCATGTAGCATTGTCATAAGTTTACCTACTGCCATTTCAATGAAAGAATCTGAGTTTTCAAGATAGTAAGAGGCAAATGTTTTAGCAGAGATTTGAAATAGAGCTCCTTTGAGAACCTCCCAGTGAAATAATTTCCCCAAACCTGGAAATCTAAAAGTGGCATCCTCAAGAGGTTAGAATGATGTTCACATACTTGAACTTGGAACTACAGTATCATGAAGAATTAATATGGTATTCTTCATCCCTATTTATTTTAGTTAAGACAGGAAAAATGACTTAATCAAGATGTCTCATCTAGGAAATTTTGAATTAAAATAGAGTCTTCTTTCCAAACATTTATTGTACTTCTCTCTGTTCCTACCTAATAGGCTGGACAAGAGCCCCAGCCCATATGACAGACTCCTATCCCCCTGTACTGGAAGAGGGTGGGGGGATAGGAAGTAGGAGACCTATGTTTTCATCCTGACTTCTTAAGACTGCTTCTAACCATTGGGTCACTTCTTTTATGAAACTTCTTAAAGTTTTACTCTATTTTTGCAATTCCACTTCTGCTTTCTTGGCTTCCATTATCCTGTCATGTTGGCGACACTGTGTACCTGTATACAATACATAGGATATTTTAAACAAGGACAATATTTTCACATGAGAGCTCCCTTTAGGTTAAGATTCAGTGCCATTGGTGAGAAATAAGTGATGTTGGTGATTTAGAAGAATGATACTAAATCCATCTGTTGATTCTGTTTGCACCTCAGTCACCAAATCCAGGGTTTTTCCTCCTGTTAAATATACTAATTAATTGAGCCAGACCTGTGACCCTTCTCTATTAAAACTGTTTTTGTTTCTCCTTACCGTTGTGCATCTCTGTGTCTTTCTCTGGAAATATTTCGAAATAATCTGGAGAAACATTGTCAACTATTTTTCATTCCTTTAAAAAGATTAAAGTGGCCTTGGCTAGGGTGGGGAAGGCACTGGCTGGTCTGAGTTTGTTCACTAGCTGGGGTGTTGTTAAATGAGCAGACACTTGTCACTGCTGCTCACATGTTGTCTTTTTTTTCTCCTTTACAACTCTCTTGGGCCTTTTAGGGTACTTCAGTATGGTGGAAGGAAACAGAGATGGCTTGATAATTGATTTGTTCCTGCTATATTGGTTCTATGTCTCCTATAAAGTAGCAGGGCCTGATTCTGTTCTATGTGGTATCAGTCGGAGTTCTGACTGGACACTGAAGGCATAAACAGCTCAGATTTTCAATTAGAATTTAAGGACCTACTTACAGAGGTGTGGGCAGGTTTAGGGGAGTGAGTAGCTGATGTTAGGTTACTTATTGACCCGCTATAAGTCTCTCCATTCCTGAAAAGGAAGGGAAGGTAATGGAGTTGCCTAAGTTTATTAAGAGCTGAAACTGGAGGCTGTATGGAAACTACTCAACAAGAGCTGTTCTTCTAGAGAGAGGCCATTGCCAGAATGTAGGCACAGAAGGAACTCAAAAGAAATACCCTAACTTCTCTCTTCTGCTGTTCAGCAGTAGTGCACAGGGTCTAGTGAGGGAGATCTACTGGCTCCTAAAAGAAATGGTTCCAACTTGTCCTTTTGCATTTTGATATGCTTTTTGATGGTCTCCTGATTTTCTGTGATATCAGCTGGCATGTGTCACAGCCATCCATGAGCCTGTCTATAGCAGCACCAACTCCTAGTTCTGAATTCAATTATTTTCATTCTTCTATGCATTTAGAACAGAGATAACCATTACTTTAGTCAATTGCTTAATAACTTTTTATTGAGCATATATTATGGGCTAAATACAATGTTAGGAAGACCCCAAGGATATCAAAGTAAATGAAGCAGGAAAAGAACCCTGGCCTTAAGTAGTTTACTTCTCGACTTTTTTTTTCCTGTCTAAACTAAGACTTTAAGAACTCAGAGACTCTTCTAGAAATCCTTAATCTTATGATGATTTTTTTTTTCTTGGTGCTTTGCTCAATTCTAAAGAATTGAATGACCAAATCAATAGGTAAGGTATTTATTTATAGTACTCTATTTTGTATCATTGTCATTCATTCATTCAAAAAAATATTTCTGATCATCTATGGTTAGTATATATAGAGACTGAGAAATGAGTAAAATATCTTAGGGTTCAGGTTTCTGCTCATCTAGCTAAAAACAGATATGCAAATAACTACAATGGCAAAGTGTCAAGAGCAAGGACTAGCAAACGATTCCATTGTTTTGGATGAGGGTGACTGAGAGTTATGGTAATAACCATAACACCCAATTTCCTGGCTGCTCTCACGAGCAGTTTAAAAGACTCATTGCTAGTAATGTGTGCTTTTATTTAATGGGAATCCCGTAAGTACTCACTTGTAAAAAGCAGGGTTTCCCAGAATCCTTTGGCACAAACCGTTCAACTCCTTGACATACACACAGAACAATTCAGGCACAGTGTTAACACTGTTTGGGATAAACTATATGACTCTGAATTAGGGAGGTCAGAAGAAAGTATGTTTTTAGAGATCATTGGACGTATACTTTTTACTTGTCCTATAGCCTATACTTTAGAACAATAATCATTGAAACTGTGAAAAATGAAACCACATCATGAAAAAGTTTTCCTAATAATAGCATTATTTGTGTATCTTAACGGTTGTAACCATGGACTCTTTATAGCTACTTAGGAAACAGCTCTTGTCATGTTTCCAAATCTATCTCCAAATGCTTTGTCTAGACAAGAGTTTGCTGGTCCTCTGACGTATTAAAAATGGAGCTCAGTTCTGTTTTTTAATCTGGGACTAAAAATTTTCTCTGGCAGTACCCTTTTGGCATACAATTTGGCTCTTTCTATCTTCTCTAAATGACTTTTTGATTCTCTTTTCTGTTGTTTTCTGGAGAAAAGGTGTCCCTGATAAAGATAAGGGAAATGAATCTTAGCCATTTTCCGTTAGGAGCACAATCATCTTCAGTTTCACCATAACATCCACAGAGACTGGATTCATACCTTAGCTCTGACTTTGTTAACACCAGCTCATCGTACAGATGGTTTAGTACTCAGACACCAATGAGGCCTCTGCAAGGCAACATTCAGATTCTCCTCATCCATATTTGGAGGTTCTCATAAAAATCAGTCTCGGGGACTGTCTTATTGGAATTTGGGGGGTTATTTTTATTTTTAATTTTTTTTATTTGTAGTGAATGAGGTTGAGTGTTTATATACTGTAGAATATACAGTATATTCAAGGAACTGGGAAACAGTATAAACTTATTTTTATATAGTATGTTGGTTATATTTTAAAACATTATTCTTAGTGTGTTTTCTTTTGTCTCTAGACAGCTTTTCCAGTGAAGGACCTTTAAATGTAAAGCCATTTGTCAAATTGTTAATCTAAAAAAGTGAAACAAATATCTTCCCTGCTTCTGGACTTTTTGTACATTCTCAGTGTTTGTTGATCAACTTTTTTTTTTTTTTTTCAAATGAGCCATTGAATGAATGCACTGTTTTACATTTATTGATCCCTCACCTGAAAATATATTATTGAACATTTTGTTTCAAAATATAGCATATACACTATTGAAAAATAAGTGTATCCTGTGTCAGTTACCTAATTTGAAGACGACTTGTATAATTTTCCCCTTTTGCCAGATTTTCCTTATGTGGTTAAAAAAAAATCTTGGGAGAAAACATGTACTCTGAAGACATTAAAGTCAGGATTATTTAAACAATTCTATGTCTGTCTCTTATATTATGCAGTTAAGAAAGGCATGTCCTTTCTTCTTTGAGTAATACCAGTGGCACAGGGAACTCAAAAGGCATTGTTTCCAAATGTTTGCCATTTTGATGCTGATGATAACTATTATGATATTTTGCCTTAATAAATTCTTACATTGTAATAGGATATGACTGTATCAATTGTCTAGTGGATTTAATGCCTCTTAACTGTCTGGTGAGGCAGGAAAAGGATTACCTATCAGTCAGCCAAGTCTTGTGCTGTGACACATTGAATCACAGAAAATTCATAATGTCGTATAGATAAACACAAAAGACTTTTGTGTCTCGGTTTCTCACTGCCCTACCTTATTGATTTGCTTTTCTTCTACTTCTGATAAAGGCAATGAAATATCTATCCTGTGTGGAATAAATGTGAGTTACTGATGTAACCAAGTGACTGCCAAAGGCACAGTGCCACTCTCCACATGACAGCTTGTTACAGGATTCGTCTTTCAACAATAAAACCTTACAGCCTTTGCACCGAGCTCAAGCATGAAGGATATCATGTTATCCTTTCAGCATTTCATAGTATCTTTTACTTGGGCTCTTATTTGTCTCCGAGTATCCCTTATCTTGAATAATGTATGTCACTTTCTCTCATACATACCTATTTTTGTGATTTCCTCTGAATAAACCTTGTTCATCAAGGAAACATTCTCCATGGACCAGTGCCCTGAACATGAAGCTTTGATATAATGGAACTAATGTAAATTAGAATTTATTTCCTTTTCTCATACTTCAAACACATGCATGCTTCTCCAAAATATATACATACAACCAATCTTTCCAGGTGAAATCTCTCACTCTACTTGGCTAGTGTTCTAGAATCTCCTAGAGAAGAACTGTTTTGAGTGTAGTCTACATGTTACATACATGACAGAAAACACAGGTAGGTGCTCCAAAAATGTTGAAACCATATATTTGTGAGCTGGCTATGTATATGAGGTACTGGCTCATGCATTTATTTGACCATATGTCATTATTGCCTGCCATGTGCCAGGCTCTGTGCTGAGCATTGGGTCTCCAGGCGTGACATTTCTTTTCTCTTAGCAAAGTGGACAGCAGGAAAAGGAAGGGTGCTAATACTGGAAACGTAAACAGGTCTTATGATTAGAATTATGTTCTTAAAATGTATTTTGTACTGATTTTATTTTATTAAGCTTAACATTACTTTTTTTTTTTCAAATTAAAGCAAAATGTAACATGGTAAAACTTAAGAATCTAGAAAGAAATATAACAAAAAGCAAAACTTTCTTTCCTCTTCCCCAAACCTCCAATCCTTATTTCCCCAAATAAATTTTGCTAATGGATTTTGTGCTTTGTTTCACAGTAAAACAAAATAAATCAAAACTAAAAACATACAAGCACACAAACATATATACATGCACACAAATTGTATTATATGATATATTCTGCACCTTTATATTTTTACTTAGTACTATATCTGGTGTATCATCTTGTAGCCTTTTTCATAGTATGGTATATTTACCCCATAATATAATTTTAAAATTTTGAAACAATCTCAAAATTACAGAAAATCTGCAAAATAGAACCAAGAACTTTTTCTTTTCTGAGTGAGTTGCCCTATCACCCTGGAGCACTGTGGTATGGATTTTTTATAAGCAAGACAATCTCCTATACAACTACAATACAATCATCAAAATAGGGAAATAAACATAGACACATCCTATACCCAATCCTCAGACCCCATTCAGGTTTTGGCATTTGTCCTAATATAGCTAGATACAGAATCCATTTCAAAATCACTGATTACCTATCATTGTTGTGTCTATTCAGCCTTCTTTAGTCTGGAAAATTCCTCAGCATTTTGTGTTGTGGTAGTGTTGTTTTTTTAATTTTCCTGATCTTGACTCTTGAAAATTCCTGCCCAGTTTGTGTTTCCTGATGTTTCCTCTTGATTGAATTCAGGTTGTGTATCTTTGGTAGGAATATCATGAAAATGATGCTATATTCCTTTTGCTGTATCCTATCAGATCTCAGGTAATTTTAGTTTCTCCCATTACTGATAATGTTCACTTTGGTCCCTTGTTAAAGTTCTTATTTTCCAGGCTTTTCTACCGTAGAGTTAATCTTGTCATCCTTTATAATTAATAAGCATTTTGTGCAGAGGTATTTGAAACCTTATAAATATCTCATTCTTTGTCAAACTTTCCATTTACTCATTTATTTCCATCCATATGGATGATGGTTTCCTGTTTTATTCAATGAGTTATAACCCCTTACTATCATCAATTATTTTGATGTGCAAATTTTTCCTGATTGGGCCAGAGGGAGTTCCTTCAAGCTGCCTCCTGTGTCCTTTTGACTCAGGAGCCTTGTCATTTTTTGAGCACTTCCTTGTTATCTGTTCACAGTAAGACATTTCAGGCTCATTTTGTACTTTCCTTATCCCAGCCCTGATGTCAGCCTTTCTCTAAGAAGTCCTGGTTGTTCGTCATGGAGGGTGGTATTTGGAAACCAAGATTTGGGTGCTTTTGGTGGTGTTGCTGCTCTCAAACCTTCTCAGTGGCCAGAGCTGGGAGCAAATGTATATATGTGCATGCACATACACAAACATGTGCACATGTATGTCCATTATATCTGTCAGTGTATGTTGAAAACCATGACTTTACACTGATAACTCCAATCTGACACCATAGAGTGTACTCTTATTTTTTCCCTTTCCCTATTTATAACATCTCCAAGAGTGAGAAGCTGGTTCTCATTATCCTAATACATTTATGAAATTGATCAACACCCCTGTGTAACCATCTCTCGTTGCCACTGCCACCTTTCCTTAGATGCCGCCTCGTCCCAGCTAGGCTCTGACACACCACGTGGGGCTGCCAGCACCCTACTCTTCTGCCCCCATGTGGAAGTCCTCCCTATTCCACCCATGCACCAATACCCCATGGCAAGCTGAGTCCCACCCGCTAGCGTGGACATCCTGCTCACCCCTCTCGGGTTGCCCCCGTGTGTGGACACCTTCATTGTCCTCTGGAGGCCCTGACTCCCTGTGCTGGGCACTGCTTTGCCACAGTTACCTTTCTGTCTCCGTTCTGACCCCCCTTTTCTGAGTCCTCAAGGGTCCCCCACCCCCATGGTGATACAAACTGTACCTTGCTCTGTTTCATCTAATAACTTCAGAAAGGAATTACTCAAGAAAATTAAGGAGACAGTGAATTCTTATAAGATCATTGTCTGCCAGTATTTTAATTTGAGTAATGATAAAGGAGGAATAAAAAATAGGATCACTAAATGTTTTGATGACCAGAGTGGCTTAGACCACCTCATCTCTCATTTCTGAGTCTCTTTCTCTCCCCCCAGTGAGAGTAATCAGTGATTAGTGACGTTGTTAGTGTGTGTTTTGCCTTTTTAATATAGGTAGTCCTTAACTTGTGAACCCTATAGGAAAATTCTGTGTACTTGCATATCTTCTCCTGGTTTCTCCTATCCCTGGGAACTCCTAGCCACACACCTTCTCTTTTCATTTCTGGCAAAGCTGCTATTAAGGGAAACCTCATTCCAATACCATAGTCACTAAAGCAGGAGATCGTGGTCCTCTTTTGTCACTTCTTACTTATTTAGAGCTCAGTGATCTCCTGGTCAGACTCAGGACCAGGACTCAGCAGTATGGTATATAGGCCCAGGGTTGGGTAGGAGGGCTCTAGACAGCTGTAAGTGGCAATGGGCTGGACACTTCAGGGCATCCATAGCATGGTTTGATTTTATTATATACATGAACAAAATGTTGAGGTACCACATAAATATGTACAAATATTATGTATCAATAAAAGATTAAAGGAACTTCAGGGCTCAGGGAATTTGAGAGTTCCCATATAGTATGGCGACAACTTTAGCCACATTAAGGTTTCTTATATTCTTTCATGCTAACTACAGACATAGGCAATTGTCTCTGGGGAATGCTGCAGACTGCAGTAGAAATTTGCAGCTGTTGGGTGTTCTATTCACATATAGATAAGACACGGTGTGGGAGGTTTGTGCTGCTGGGCGAGTTTGTGTCAGCCTGACCCGGAGGGCAGGCAGTCTGTTTCTGTCTGTCTAAAAGTCAAAGCTGTGACATCTGACACTGATAAGAAAAAGTAATGTTGGTATGAAATTTTAATCCCTAAAAGTTGGCTGCTCATGGGTTATAGCTTTATCAATGTCTCTGATTACATATTAAATAGTTTATAAATGTATTCATGCAATGGATCTTGGAAAATTTTCCCCAGAGGAGGACACTCTTGCCATTTTAAGCAAACTCAAAAATCGCATACCTGCTGACCTGATTGTAATCTGTTTATTCATGACATTTAAACTAGGAGCACAATTTTGTAAATGTACTCACTTTGCAAATTGTAGGCTATGATTTTAATTTGGCATGTTAAAGTATCTTTCATTGCACCAGATAAAGTGCCAAGCCCATAGGCTCAGAGAACCTGAAGGTTTTACAGGCAGCAAGTCAGGGAGATTTATTTTGGGTCTTGGGCTGAGGGCTCAGGCTGTCAGCAGGAGCTCATTTATTCATTCACTTATTCAATGGATATTAATGAGCACCTCCTGTGCTCAAAATACTGTTAAGTAGGTAACAGAATACACAGAAGTATGACATCAGGTTCAGGGTTTTTTGCTTGTTTGTTTGTTTGTTTTTTGAGATGGAGTCTCGCTCTTGTCGTCCACGCTGGAGTGCAGTGGTGCAATCTCGGCTCACTGCAACCTCTACCTTCCAGGTTCAAGCTATTCTTCTGCCTCAGCCTCCTGAGTAGCTGGGATTGCAGGCGCCTGCCACCACGCCCAGCTAGTATTTGTACTTTTAGTAGAGATGGGCTTTCACCGTGTTGGCCAGGCTGGTCTCGAACTACTGACCTCAGGTAATCCGCCCACCTCGGCCTCCCAAAGTGCTGGGATTACAGGCGTGAGCCACCGCGCCCAGCCAGGTTTAGGTTTTAAAAGCTCACTCTGGCAGGATTGTGGAGGATGGAATTCAGGAGAGGTAGACAAAGGCAGGAAAGCCAGCCAGAGATCATTACAGTGTTTGGGGGAAGGAGCTGGCTTGAAGTGGGGATGGCAATGGAAAGGAGGAGACAGATTATACCCTATGTGGTTCTTAAACTTCCCCAGGGTTGTGAGCCACTCTTATCATCAGATGAAAACCTTTGCCCTCTACAGAGAGAAGAGTGCATCTGGGCATGAATAAAAATACAGTTTCATAAGGCCTGCCCTTCATCATCCCCATCAGGAAAGTGGAGCACAGGCCTGGATTCTAGAGGTCTCTGCTGACACCCATCAATGAGCCCTGCCCTGTAGGACTTCAAGAAGGGAGAGCAGCATCAGCCTGGGCTCATGAGAAAGAAAGCTCCACAGAGGAAGGGTTACATGAGCCAGGACCTGAGATGAGGATGGGGAAGGCATTTAGATCGCATAAGCAGTCTCCAGGCTTTTAGCACTGTATGAGTCTTCATGAACTATATTGGGAGAACCATAAAGCTCGAGTCTTAAGAGTCACTGGTTCCCAGGGGCCACCTCAGAACTCTTCCTCGTTACATTATGTAATAGTGCAAATGAAACCTTTAACATATTGCTTGTTAGGTAGACCTCAGTCAATATTAGTTCTTGTTATTATGAAGTATGTCAAAATACATAAAAGATTGGTGTGTATGGATGTTTCTCCAGATAGATAGTTGTTTGACAGCGATGGCTTCGTTGTATCAGCAGTCCCCAGTATTAGGAATAAAAATGGGTTAAGAGCCAGCCCTGGAAGTTTAGCATTTCTCAACCACACTGTCAGAAATTACAAAGTTCTGCTTTGTAAGATTGGGTGTCACAATACATGACTCCTGGAAGTGACAGAATTTGTTCCAGCTGCTGTGCTGAGCCACATTGAAGTTAGACGTTTCTTTCATTTGCTGTAAGTCTAATAAAGTGATAGGCTTATTTTAATGTTTTTCACAAATTCCTCTGCAATTAAAATTCTGACAACTCCTTCTCTGACAAGAATTCTAGAGATGGATGACACTGCCTCAGCATAAAGCCATCTCTTGCCAATAAGTAATAATGGGAAATTATAGTATGTATAAATGTTACATTTTTAAAACAGTTTATAACAAACTTTGAACAAATTATGTGATCCATATGAGATATAACAAAGTATATAAAATGGGACTGTAAGACAGGAAGTTTTATAAAGTGAAATCACCATTTCAAACACACTGTGGTCAGAGAGATGCTCAAAGGGATGCTTTTTAGGAAAATAAGAAAAAGGAGACACAGCAAGTGTTGGAGTCTGTGAGTAATGAGCATGTTTATTTGATCAGGTGATGGGCTGAGACTTTCTTCATGTTTTATTTTAGTCTAATGCCCCAGTCCTACCACCTATAATTCAGGAAATTATAGGAATAAAAAGTTGCCAAAATTATCTTTGGAAAAGTTGGCAACTCGATTTGAACTTTCACAATGAGAGTAAGTTTTTCACCGGAAACTGTTTGAAATATATCTCTCTCTTAATTGAGTTTTAAAAGATTTGTGGCTTATAGAATATATAACAAAAAACAGCTTTTCTGTTTCATCTATTTTTGGTAAATATCAACAAGTTGGTAATTTCGATGCAGAGCATGTTTTGCACAGTGACTGTGTGCATGCATTTTGTGGTCTGACTGTGATCTAGCTATATGACGGTAAAAGCTTAGGACCTAACTGGTAGGGCTGTTCCGAGGTTTAAATTAGATAATTGGGTATAAATCTTGGCACAGGGGCTGAAGATAGCAATCACTCAAGGCAAGTGAACTGCTAACATTACCTTCATCGAATGCTGGTGGCACTAACAGATCTTCAAAATATCTTAGATCATCTAAATATCCATTTAGATCATAGAATGGATTATGCCTGCTTTCCTATATAGTAGTTAGAAGCCAAACTGGAAGCAAACTCCAAGATTTCAGATTCCATATTCTTTTTGCCAGACTAGCAGTTCTCAAATATGATTAAACTTGAGTATCATCAGGGAAAATAGTTGTGGGGTGAGGGGTGTTTTGTTTATAAGTGTAGAGTCTTCTCAGAGAATCAAATTAAGCAGGTTTAGAGTAGTGCTCAGGATTTTGAATGTTTTTAACATTTATAAACATAACATTTATTGAAGTATCATCTGTGAGCTAACATGGTGCTATATGATTTCTTTTCATTTTTTAATAAACAATAAAATGGACTTTTTTGAACCAGGAGTTTTAACACATATATATAGAGAGAGATTCATGAAACTACCACAATCACAATTCAAACAGTTCCATCACTCTAAAAACTTATTTTGTCCTATACCCTTATACTTACTTACACTGTTTCTCCATCCCTAACCCTCAGCAACCACTATGCTCTTTTCTACCACTGCGGTTTTACCTTTTCCAGAATGTTACATAAATGGAATCATACCATATGCTACCTTTTGAAACTGGCCTTTCGCTTAGCATAAACCCTTTGAGATTCATCCTTGTTTTTGCAGGTATAAGTAGTTCATTCCTTTTATTGCTGAGCAGTATTTCATTTCGTTTGATACCACAACAGAACTAGATGAGTGGTCCTCAGTAACAACCTGGAATCTGAAACTGTATCAGTGAATTTTCATACTTTATTCCATTAAATGCATTGGCCTGTCTACATTTTGAATGGATCTTTTAATTATCATTCTGTAATTTCTCACATTGATCGTTTGAAGAATATTAGTTTTCTGAAACACACAGAGCATCTAAATGTTGATATATTTCCTTATGTAATACTGAAAAAAAAATCACATTGATTGACATCATCATCAATATTATCAGAAAAGTGTTGTTAAGTAATACTTATCAGTAAGTATTAAGTATTGAAAGGTTTTCAGGCTCACTGTGGTGAATACTAAAGTTGCTTGAAAGTCCAAATATTGTAATTGACCAAGAAAAAAAAATAGTTTCCCTTGAAATGATAGATTCACTTCATTTATTTTTGAGAAAATGTGTGTCACATACCCAAACCTTAATAACCATAGTTTGTCTGTGAATCACTGTTTTGAGTGAAGATTGTGTTCCATGAGAAAAGGAGCTAGGTCAGCTCACAACTGAAACAGTCATTCAAGGGCTTTTTGTTGAGGCAGTCATGATACTTCCATACACAGCAGAGATACTTAGTGCATACTTTCCATTTTGCCATAGAGAATATTCAAAAGATGTTTACTGAAGGGTTGAGATTTAATGAAATTAATTATTTTTACTACTTTATCCAAGGACATTCTTAAGAGAAATTTCCTTTTCTGTTTAAAATTGTAACTATATGGTGGTAAAGACAAAAACTATTAGTAGCTTGGCAGCTCTGCCTTTACTCTTCCTAAGGCACCAGCAGTTTTACACACTATTGTTTTTGTACCATCAGAACAAATGGTAACACAGTGAGAAAGACAAATAAAAATAGTGTGATTATGAGAATAGTTTTCACTTTGCAGACCTTCTGAGGGTGTCTTGGGACCCTTAGTGGTCTACAGACTATGCTTGCAAAATTGCTAGATTATGCTTCATGTTGGTTCAAACAAGAATAGCTAAGATCAATATAGAAAATAGTTTCTATGAGGAAAAACAAGACGAATGGAGTTGTTGAGACGGGAGAGGACATGGATGAAGGTGTGGCTTGATTCATGTCTTCAGGTGTGTGAGTTAGTTGAAGATCACTTGTTCTCCATGTTTGAGGATGTAAATGAAACTAGAGGAAGAACATTATTGACCATTGGAAGGGAAGCTGTTGTGCCTTGTGCCCTAGAGATCTTCAAAACAGACTCCCATTTACTCCCTTAAGGCATCTATTATTTTAAATATCTGAAGGTAGAAGACAAGACCAAATGATTCCGTGAGGTTCTAATATTGTGATTTTATGGTACTAAGGATGTGTGGCTTATAAGTATACCTATCTTTACTGTAGATATTTTTTTCTTTCAAACCAAAGTTTTCAATATCTCTGAAAACTCAATTTCATTCTCAATCAGCCTTCAGTTTCATAGGGTTTCTCAGAGCCCCTTGCAAGATGCTGTACTTAATAACTTGCCTGTTACAATTGAATCGAACTTTGAGACACACAGTGCCACTAAGGGAGCTACACGTTGTTCCTACACATGCTAAGGAATAATGGGAAGCAGATAATCATTAACAGATGTACCTTCTTCCCACCTTCATCGAAAGCATCTCGGGACACAAGGGAACCTCTGATCATTGTCCATTCTACACTGTGGCTTCTGGGACAAAAGGGCTCATCCTTCCTTTAGCTCAGCTACTTCAAGGGCTGAACAAGATTTGCTCTGGTTGGTGATATTTCCCTACAGGGACAAGCTGGCTGTAAATTGATTTTTTTTTTTTTTTTTAAGGGCTATGTCATAGAATTAAAAGTATCACAAATAGATTCTGAATGTTTCAGGACCATAGAGGTTCAATTTTGTTGTATGCATGTGAAACATAATGCTTTTAGGGGAGGAAATCTAAGTTATATTTTATATTTCTAAAATGCTAATTTCCAAGAGTCCACTTCTGCTTCAGGAAAAGTCCTACAGTTTGTCCCTTGAACTAACAAGCTGAAGTACAGCTGCAAACAAAAGTTACATTTCATTAGGAAAAAAAGCTGTCAGAAATTATCAAAGTCTGGGAAATGAAACCGTAAATGCACCTTAGACTGTATAAAGAGACTTGGAGAAATAAGTTCTGTTTCAGTTGTTTTGCCTGCAGAAAAATATAACTGCATGGGGAAGGTGTGAGAAGGGCAATTAAAAGTGAGTGGGTGACATTGAAGTGGCAATAACCAGACTGATTAAAAAGATTAGAATGTCGTTCCTTCAGGCTGAAAAAACAAAGGAATATGATTGAAGACTATAAAACTTTGTAGCATATGGCTAGGACCAAACACACCTGTTCATCAAATCTCTGTAAAGCAGCACAAAGAAAAACCTGTGGAGTTCTAAGTCAGAAAATAAAATATAATAAATAAAAACAGTCTTTTCTATGCAGTGGTCACATTATGGAAATAATGTAGATACAGACCTCTAAAAAAAGATTCAAAGAGGATTTAGGAAAATTTGTGCTTAATAGATCCATAATAAAAGTTAAGGGAAAATAACTCTTTTCAGAGAGAAAGTATATTCATAACTGAAACTGGAAACCAGAGAAAAGAATTTTGCACCAAATGATCCATGTGTTTGACATAGGTGGTGTTCATGACACCGTTGTGTTCACAAAGAAGAAACTAAAAATTGTTCAGGCTAACGTTAAAATATGTTACTTAAGTTTTGTTGTTGTTCTGGTTTTTACTCAGTTAACCAAGCGTAATACCAAACGGGACCTACTGAGTTCATTAGTTTATTCCACTGCTCCCCATAAGCTGTTTCAAAGCAGTGGTTGTCTTATTCTTTCCACATAGCAATTTGCTGATCATCCTTTTCAAACTGAATTTAAATGACTCCCATTATAATTTCCTTTTTATTTTGATCAATTTCAAACCACATCCTACTGCAAGAATAGTACAA
Source organism: Piliocolobus tephrosceles (assembly GCF_002776525.5). Lineage (NCBI taxonomy): Eukaryota > Metazoa > Chordata > Mammalia > Primates > Cercopithecidae > Piliocolobus > Piliocolobus tephrosceles. The sequence continues at coordinate 65,630,645 of NC_045444.1, read as the reverse complement.
GAAACCCATATACACTTTCATACAACTTTATTAAATATTAATTTTTCCACACTTGCATTTGTTCTCTTACTCTCTTGAACTCTATAGAACATTGATTAATGTGTCATATAGTTTTATTCATACATTTATATACCATTAATATGCACATATACTCATGCTGAATCATTTGAGAATTATTACGGATAACAAGACACTTCACTCCTAAATTCCTCAGCATGGACATCCTGAGAACAAGAACATTCTCTGCAAAATACCTGGAAATATTGACAAAGTAGTAGTGATAGAGTACTGCTATATAGCACACAGTTTTGTCATGTTTCCTCAATTGCTACAATAATATCATTTAGGTAATTGTTTTCCAACCGAGGATCCAATCCAGGATTATGCACTATATTTAATGATCTGATCTTTGTGACCTCCTTTAAACTAAACAGTTCTTCAACTTTTGTTATTGTTGTTCTGTATAACATTTACATTTTTCAAAAATCCAGGCTATTTGTTTTGCAAAATGTCCTTCCTTTTGGATTTGTTTGATTCTTTCCTCATGATTAGATTAAGATTAAGCATTTTTGGCAATCTATCTTTACAGGTAACGCTGTGTCCTTCCCATGGTCATTCTCAGAGTATGTAAGATTGTCAATGTGTTTCATTACTGACAATGTTAAGATAGTGTCTGCATGATTTCTTCATTGTAAAGAAGCTTCTTAAAAATTCAAACGTAATCTGCACAATGATACTTTGAAACTGTGTGAATATTCTGTTTCCCAGATTTTTCCCTAGTGATTTTAATATCCATTGATGATCATTGCCCAAATTGGCTATTACTATGTGACAGTGAAATTCTACTTTTCTATTTCTACCATTACTTTTACATTTATTAGTTCATTTTTCTGGCTTTCCCTCCTTCCTCTACCCTTAAATTGTTTAGAATCACTGTGTACTTTTGGATATACTTTTTCTTTTTTATTATACCTTTTTAACATGATAATTTTGTTTTTTCCTCAGATTTATTAAGGTATAATTGGCAAGTAACTTTATAGAGTGTATAATATTATATTTTGATATCTGTATACATTGTGAAATGATAAAATCAAACTAACACACACATTCATCAACTCACATACTTATTTTTTTGTGGTGAAAAGATTTACAATCTACTCCTTTAGCAATTTCAAGTGTACAATACATTATGATTAACTGTAGTCACCATGCTGTACAATAGATCTCTGGGACTCCATCCTGTCTAACTAAACCTTAATACCCTTTGACCATTTTTGATCATTTTATTTTTTTCTTTTCTTTCTCTCCTTCTTTTTCTATTTCTTTTTCTTTCTTTTTTTTTTTTAGACAGGATCTCACTCTGTCCCCAGACTGGAGTACAGTGGCACCATCTTGGCTCACTGCAGCCTTAACCTTAACCTTCTGGACTCAGGTGATCCTCCCACCTCAGCCTCCTGGGTAGCTGGGACTACAGGCACATGCCACCATGCTTGGATCATTTTTTTGTATTTTTTGTAGAGATGGGATTTTGTCATGTTGCCCAGGCTGGTCTCAAATTCCTGAGCTCAAGCAATCAGGCTGCCTCAGTCTCCCAAAGTGTTTGAATTACAGACATGAGCCACTGACCCTGACCATTTCTCAATTCAATAGTATTATAATCTAGTTCTGTAATTTTTCATTTTGATACTCAAATTGTACCAAATGTGATCATCAGCAGGAGCCCTTCTGAGTTGGCTTGTTTCTTTTTGACTTGTCCTCATCAGTTTCAGCACATCCTCCATGGTACATTCAGATGTACATCTAGATACTTCAACCCTAACTTGGTCCCATCCCTGGTCCCTTTTAGTAGGGAGGGAATGGTATTCAGAAACCCTAGTCTAGATAGTAGATTTGCTTATTGCTCCTGGAGTGGCCTGCTTCTAGGTCCTTTCAGTGGGTAATAGAATGAACACATGCATACACAGTAGTATTATAGCTATATGGTATACTGTTGCTATACTGCTACCATCAATTTCATTTCAGCATTACTGGGTCTGCATTTCGTATTTGCATTTCCATTCTCCCAAGTAATAATCCTGGTATACCACAATATCAACATATTTACTTATTTCCTCAGTCCTACAACACACATGAAATAGTTTCAGATTTGCTACACCGGGACTGCTACCAGCAACAAACTTAATGAGCCAGATTTGAAAATTCTTAAAATTCTTTTTGTCCTTAGAATATTTGTCTCTCTACATATAGTCAGAAGATTTTTAAAAAACAAACATGTAAATTAATTATTCCTTTTTCTTCTAACAGGTTGATACAGGCTTAGGGGTTTTGTTGTCATTATTGTTTTCATTTGATTTTGTTGTGATAAGAACACTTAATGTGAGATCTACACTCAACAAATTTTAAGTGCACAATATAGTATTGTAACTATAGGTACAATGTTGTACAGAAGACCTCTCGAATTTATTCATCTTTCATAATCAATTTTTCTCATATTTGTTTTTTAATATAGTCTATTGAAGAATTTTTTCCAACGTTATTGATTTAATCTGTCTTGAATATGCACATAAATGCTGCTTTTAAGTGATAAGAAACCTAAATGTTACATTGCCAGCTATATGAAAATCCAGTCCAAATTCAGTGTTGTCTTCATACATGTGATCTATTTAGAAATTAAGAAAGAAAAAGCATAAATATTTGTACTAACAAAGATTTTAATTATTATTACCTCTCCAACTTTAAAATCAAGAGTTTTTTTCAAGCATACTAATACTGCAAGACAATATGGAATGGTGATTAACAATCTGTCTCTGGGATTAGCTTGCCTAAAGGCAAATCCGGGCCCCACCCCACCCCACATTTGCTAGTTGCAACCAGGTCAAGTTTGTTATCCTTTCACTGCTTTGTCCTCTTCATCTGCAAAATCAGGATACTGCAGGCATTCGTTGCAATGCCTGATGAATAGTAAGTCCCAAATAAATGTTACCTGTGATTTCAGTGGTGGTGATGTTCAATCTGAAACTGTATTCTAGATATTCAGAGTTCCTAGTACTAAATTTAAAGACTTTTATTTTCTTGGTAACTGGGCCTTCTGTGGGTTTGGGAGTTGTTTGTTTTTCTCTATCTCAGTTCTTTTGATGCATAAGGATAAGTTAAAGCTTAACTAGAAGTTTTGGCATTGGGAATGACCTTGTCCTTGTGTTGAAGTATCTGAAAAATAAAAATAAAAATTCCCCTTGTAAAATCCCAGTCAGTTGCTGCCGCTGGTCCTGGAGCAGGCTGTCTGTGTCGGGATGCCAAGCATTACTGCCACTATAATCACTGAGGCATCTGCCAGAGATCTAATGGCTGAAAACTAGGTAGGAAAGTCTGTATTATATCTAATAATAGCTCTGGAAACTTTCCTGAAATATTTGCTGGCAACTCCCAGGCTTGACAGGCATAGATTACTATAACTAAAGCAAGGACATCATTTCTACTCTTGCTAGTGAGTATGCTAGAGTACTAACCAAAATAATAACTAGAAATTACTTGCTATGAGTTCTTTATGTTTTTACTTGTAGTGCTGTTGGGTTTCAGCCAAGAGTGGCTAGATATATTTATATAGATGTATTTTTAATACACAAACAGCTCTTTATAAGCTATAGATTCATATTAACTATTCACTCCACCAATGCAATAAGAAAAAACTGATCTCAACACAATTACTCTTTTATTCCACTCCAACAGTGTAAAAGTATTATATGCTTGGCTTCTGTGTGTATGTACTGAGGACCCCTGAGGATGGAGTCAAAGAGTCACAGTTAAATGTTAAAGGAGTTGTAAAAACATTCTAGATAGGAAGGTCAAAATGCCTTGATTAACCATTGGAAATTCAACAGTGAGGTGATGATTCTCTCAAGACAGATGATTACTGTGAAGCCAATGAAGCTTAAACTTCATAGCCCCTCACTTGTATGGGTTCTTCCAAGGCCCTGAGAGGGCCTGAGAAGTATGTCTGTGTGATCATATGTTTTCATAATATTTGCTAAAGTGAGGTATTTTAACCACAATTGGTTAAGACAGCTGTTTTGTTCCATTCCAGCTTTTCCTTCATTTCACTTTTCCTCGTGTTGGGTGGTATTGGGGGTAGCTTTGGACAGAGGAGACTAAGGGTTGGAGACACATTTACTCAGAGTTTAGTAGGATGTGCATAAAGTCTGCAGTCACTTCTGTGTATAATTAAGCTATTGCCGGCCATGCCAGCGAAGGAGTGGCTTCTAGATTCTACCACACACTCAGCTGACTCTCCCAGCAAGGCCAGTGGCTATGCTGTATTATAAATGTACCCTACAGCACCCAGTCCTAGAAGTATATAGTCAATAAATGAGAAATGGTTATTACAATGTACAGAACCAGAAGCTATTCTGTGGGAAATTTTCAATCACCAAACATGTAAACTTGTAACTGCATGATTTTGTTCTAATTGATCTCTAGTAAAAATGAAAGTTCTCACCTATCAAAAATATACTAGATAATATACTGATATATACAATTTTAAATTCATCATACATTTTTTCTTTGGGGGGTAGTTGCTTAAAATAGAATTTATACATTTTATAAAATTTTATGTGATTTTAAAAAATTTTATAGGATAAAATTTCTGATAAGGCACAAACCATAAGAGTCCTACAAATAAGAGAATGTTTCTATAGGTCACAAGTTCTTATGTGTTCCAACTAACAAAAATTTAAGTCTGGTCAATCATACCAGAGGAGAGACTGAATTATCTTTCTCATATCTCTATAGAGTGATATCACAAAATTATTAAATATGAAAAGGGGATCAAAGAGTAGGCAACCAAAAAATGTAGGAATAATATAGAAGTATAACAGGCAATACATTTATAAAAATATTATTTTTCATATTTTGTGATTTCTGCATTTTCCTAGCTTTTTTATATTTAAATAACTTGCTATAATTTCTTTCCCTCAACCTTAATAAATATTCACTTTCTTGCCTAATTTTGTATTTGGGATTTCATGTTAATTTTCTTTTTTTAATTATTATTATACTTTAAGTTCTAGGGTACATGTACATAGCATGCATGTTTGGTACATAGGTATACATGTGCTATGTTGGTTTGCTGCACCCATCAACTCATCATTTACATTAGGTATTTCTCCTAATGCTGTCCCTCCTCCACTCCCCTACCGCCTGACAGGCCCTGGTGTGTGATGATCCCCGCCCTGTGTCCAAGTGATCTCATTGCTCAATTCCCAACTATGAGTGAGAACATGCAGTGTTTGGTTTTCTGTCCTTGTGATAGTTTGCTGAGAATGATGGTTTCCCGCTTCATCCAGATCCCTGAAAAGAACATGAACTCATCCTTTTTTATGGCTGCATAGTATTCCATGGTGTACATGTGCCACGTTTTCCTTCTTTTTTTTTTTTCCAAGACAGAGTCTCACTCTGTCGCCCAGGCTGGTGTGTGATGGTTTCTCCCCATCTTTGTGGTTTTATCTACATTTGGTCTTTGATGTTGGTGACCTGGTGACCTACAGATGGGGTTTTGGTGTAGATGACTTTTTGCTGATGTTGATGCTATTTCTTTCTGTTTGTTAGTTTTCCTTCTAACAGTCACATCCCTCAGCTGCAGGTCTGTTGAAGTTTGCTGGAGCTCCACTCCAGATCCTGTTTGCCTGGGTATCACCAGCAGAGGCTGCAGAACAGCAAATATTGTTGCCTGATCCTTCCTCTGGAAGCTTAATCCCAGAGGGGCAACCGCCTATATGAGGTGTCTGTCAGCCCCTACTGGGAGGTGTCTCCCAGTTAGGCTAGATGGAAGTCAGGGACCCACTTGAGGAGACATTCTGTCCATTCTCAGAGCTTAAACACCATGCTGGGAGAACCACTGCTCTCTTCTGAGCTGTCAGACAGGGATGTTTAAGTCTGCAGAAGTTGTCTGCTGCCTTTGGTTGAGCCATGCCCTGCCCACAGAGGTGGAGTCTAGAGCCAGCAGGCCTTGTTGAGCTGCAATGGGTTCCGCCCAGTTTGAGCTTCTTGGTCACTTTGTTTACCCACTCAAGTCTCAGCAATGGTGGATGCCCCTCTCCGAGCCAGGCTGCCACCTCGCAATTTGATCTCAGACTGCTGTGCTAGCAGTGAGCAAGGCTCCATCAGTGTGGGACCTGCTGAGTCAGGCATGGGAGAGAATCTCCTCGTCTGCCGGTTGCTAAGACCTCGGGAAAAGCACAGTATTTGGGCGGGAGTGTCCCATTTTTCCAGGTAGTCTGTCACGGCTTCCCTTGGCTAGGAAAGGGAAATCCCCCGACCCCCTGTCCATCCCAGGTGAGGTGATGCCCTGCCCTGCTTTAGCTCACCCTCCGTGGGCTGCACCCATTGTCAATGAGATGAAACAGGCACCTCAGTTGAAAATGCAGAAATCACCCATCTTCTGCATTCATCACGCTGGGAGCTGCAGATTGGAGCTGTTCCTATTCGGCCAACTTGTGATTTCATGTTAATTTTCTAAAAGAGGGCACCCCACAAATTGTTTAGACTTCAGGTCTCTGAAAATCTGAATTTGCACAGTGCTCTATTCATATATAAAGGATGCATGCAGGGTAGTTTTTTAGACAGACACTCATTCATATGCTTGAGATTATCAATAAAGAGTTAGATTATGAGTGAAGATTATATTGTATACTTTACCATGACAGATCCTGTAATAAATTGGCAACATCTCTAAGTAATAAAATTTCAGACGCTGGCTGACAGTACTCTGTATGTGTCATCTGTGTTCTGTGAGTGCTTGGCCCGTTCTGATTGAGAATTTCTCCTGAGACAAAATCAGTTTCAATGGTGGGCAGAGCCACTTCCCATTGTAAGAAATCAGGCTCCTCCTAAAAATGTCTGTTTCTAGGACTGGGTCTGGAAATTTATAAGAGCCTGGAATATACCTGAAAGCAAGGAAGCCATCAACAGTACTGGGGTCATATCAAAAAGACACAGGAAATAATTTCCAAGAATCAAAAAAATAATGTCTGCAATTTATGGAAACACATCTAATATATTAATATTCATTAGTACATAATGATAGCAAAATGTTTTAAAAAAACAAAATAAGCTTTCTGTTACCCTTGAAGGATATGAGGGTATAAATTCATTCTGTAAACTAGTTAGTAAAGGGAAAGAAAACATTTATGCTGTCATTCCTGTACAAACTATAATTCAGGTTAACCGAATAGTTGATGCATAAAATGTCTGCTCTACAGAAGAATTCCAGCCACTACATGGAGAAGGAAAAAAAGACCTAAACCATCACTCTTTTGTCACCCTTGCTCAAATAATGAATCTAGGAAATGATCATCAATTACTGCCCATACAATTAGATGAAAGGTTGATGGAGAATTTTTATAAGATGAATTAGGATGAGAAGACCAAAACTTACTAATTAGCAAAAGAAAGACAGCAGAAATTACTCACCTTCTGATGTGATGTAGAAGTACAACCTCACTCATGAAATATACTTGCCAAAAAATAGGACATATGTCTGATCAAATCTCTAGGTCTACCAATTTTCAAGAAACTCAGAAGAAAGAGGGAGATGTCACATGATACCATGGAAACCAATCAGCAAAATCCAAAATGTAAGACATCCTACAGGACAAATGACTCAAATAAGTGGCAAAAGATAAAAAAGGGGGAGGACTATCAAAAAATTAATTAACAGATTAAAATAAATTAATACTTAAAGACACTTCATCCAGATGCTCTGGATCTTGATTTGAAGAAAGCAACTTTGTGAACAAGAGCTTTGAGGGAGTCAGAGAAGGTTAAATATGGACCAATTATTAGATAATATTAAAGAATTACTGATAATTTTAACGTGTGATAATAGTATTGTGATAATGTTTAAAATGAGCTTATCTCTTAGAAATACAAACTGATGTATTTACAAATAAAATGATATAATGTCTGAGAGTTCCTTGAAAATAATCCAGCTGCGGAGAAGGAAAAATATGTTTGAGAAGTACAGTGAAATAAGGTTGGCCATATGTCGATAAATATTAAATCTGGATAATGGAGGCATGGAGATTTATATTATTATAACTACTTTTAGATAACTAAAATCTCTAAGTTAGTTTCATGGTAGGCAAAGAGACATAGAAAGTAAATGTGGGAAGCTAATGCTGAAATATACTCTAACGACACTTTCTTGCTACTATTTGTTTTTGAAAAAAAAAACTTGATCAACAGAAACACCCAATTTTGACATTTGTAAAATATTAAATACAAATATTATAGGCAGTAGTGTGCTAGTAAACGTGATCTGTAGCATTTACCAGTTTGCAAGGTGTGATTACTCCCACCAAGGCTGATTTCAAGCTATTGATGGGACCTCATGGAATGTGGATTTGAGAAGAGATGTGTACTCTGAGCAGCCAACTCCAGCCCTCATCTGGAGAGACGACAGAGAAGCATTAGTTTCTGGAATCAGATTATGGATCTTGGGTAAGATCCCAGCTCTAAAGTGAACCCTCTGTTTCCCCTTGTTCAGCTGTTTTTCTGAGCGTTAGTTTCCCCCTCTTAAAATGGGGATAATTCCTACTACATTAAGACAAGGATTAAATCAGATCATCCATGTTGTGGACCTAGTATGGTTCCAGTTGCAGTGAGGGATCCTTCGTGCTAATGTCGTTTCTTCTCTTCAAGTTAAAATAGAAGGGAGAACTCTTGGTCTGGGGCAGTTTCAAAGTTTCAAATGAAGGGAATGAAGCTGATCATCTTTTCAGAAGGCTTCCTGCCCAGAATTTCTATAATTAGTTAAAATTACAGGTTTCAGGCACAGTGTCACAAACCTGCCAGAAACTCACCAAGCTCTAATTTGGTTGGATATTAATTGGTAGGCTGAGAAGTGAATGTGATATGATTGTAACTAGAATAGAACTATTTGTTAAAGGTAGGGGTTTCTGTCCAATGTGATCTGGAATTGCAAGTACACAGTAACAATTAAGTATTATCTTAGACTTGACATGGTAAAAAGATTATAACTTTCCTAATCTTCCTTTGGGGAATGTTGAGGCCCAGATGAGATGTTTCTGGCATGAATAAGCCTAAGGGTTATATTGGAACATTGGAAGTGTTTCCAATCACAATTTTGATCATGTTTCAACAGAATTATTAATAACAGCATTTTACTTCCCAAATTCTTTAAGTTGGGTGATTAACAATGTCTCAGTTCATGAAAGAGGGCTGGGTCTTTTTTTTCTTTTGCTTTGTTTGCTGAATAATTTATTTCTTTGGTGAAAAAATCTAAGGTTAAGGTAATCACTGATTAGTCACTAATAATACAGTTTTCAAGATTACTGAATTATATGCATATATAAATGTTTTTCAGTTTATTATAACTCAGGCTAGAGAAAAGCTGAATTATAAGTTAAGCCCATTTTTAGAATCTGCAGACACTAATACTAAAAGCATTTGAACTTTGATTTACGTGTCTGGGTTGATATGTTCCTACTGGGAATACAACTTAAGGATGTATTTTCTCCTCTAAGGGAGAGTTGCATGACTCATAAATCTACATATTTTGGATTTCTGAGCAAATGCTTGGGAGATAAGAAGCAGTATGCTGTATCCTCCATCTGAGGCAGTGTGCTGTATCATCTATCCCATCTCCTTTGATCTTTAAAAGAATAGTTTTTCCTTCAGAAAATTAAAACATTTGGCCACTGGAAATTTGAACTTCCTGTTTTCTTAAAACAGTGCTATTTATGATAAATTAAATGGCTCCTAAGAAGTATGTTTTAAGAAAGAAAATTGAACAAAATAGAGAATATTGTGTGCCAAACATAGAAAAGATACTGTTTTGTGAAACTTATGTTTTAGGTGTGTATACATTCTGAGTTGTGAAGTTAATTTTATTTCTGAGGCATGTTAAAACATCAATGCTTTAAAATGTACAATAAGAAAAGTTACTAAAAATAAAATAACAGTGCTCCATTTTGTGATCCATACATCCTTGAAATTTTTTAAATAAAATCATCCTAGATTTAGAAGGGGGCAGGGTACTGCCTAGGCATTAGGAGATGGCAGAGAATGAGAGGGGAGTTGCACTGTTTGGGAGACATGTTTGTGATGCATCTTGTGTCTGTTTTCATTTTATCCTTTTAGGCAGGAAAGATCTTACTACATGACCTGTCCATCCATTTTATATTTATATAGATATATATGTAATTTATATTTATATATATGTCATTTACATACATAATTTAGTACAATATAGTAATGATATCGTATTCCTTGTACCAACCCTATTATCTCAATTACATTTCAAGACTTTCGAGGTCAGGGACTTTGCCTTAGGGATCTGGCATCTTTCCACGCATCAAGCACCTCACACACACAGTAGTATATACTTACTAACTGATTATTATTAATAGTGAAAATGGCTAAAGTTCACCCAACATTATTTAGCCACCTTAAATCTGTTTAAATATATATACATATAAAAGGATTGCAGAAGCTTACTAAGGCATGAATAAATAAGAAAATAATGGCTGAATTGTCAATAAAAATAAAGAACAATAATATATAAAAATATACACATATGTAAACATATATGTATTTATATATCATAAAATAAGTAAGGCTAGCGGAAAAATATAAATAATCAGGCTCTAAGTTCTTTCACAGTTCTGTCTCTCTCAGTCTTATTCTTGCATCTGAACTTCCCAGTAGGCAAAGTGAAAAGGAATATATATCAGTTACATGAATACTTATTAAAGAAAAACAGAGACACCCTCAGGGAAAATAAAGATTTTCATTGTATACATGGCCAAAGATCATTTCTCACATGCAGTTTTATGGAGGAGACAGTGAGTCTGGACTAGAAAATATCTACATCACCACTCAAGGTAATGGATTTTATTTCTTAGTTTCTTCTGCTCCTCTGTAAATGCTGAAGACTAGAATCCAGCAATCCATAAGGATACCGGAGATTATAGTCCAGTATAGAATCTTTTGCCTATTCTAATGATATCACTTAGAACATTTAGAAGAAATTGTTCGAACAATTCTCCCCAGATACTACCTATCGCAACCAGAATTTAACGGAACTGGATGATAGAGAGGATAAGATTACATTCCTTAGCAAGATGATAGGCATTTATGATTGTTGGTTGAAAGCAAATTCATCTGCTTTAGAAAAAATCATTACTAGGGGTTCGGGTCAATAGTCTTTGGTAGAAATTAGCAAGTTGACCAACTTCCCTATCTAAGTGATGGGATGAGCAATTCTACCTCTGCACAAAGATGGGCCATTCTGCAACAAATGTTTTGAAGGCTTGAATCCACAGTATCGTTTCAGAGCAGTTTCAAAGCACATGGGAATAATGTTTTACTCATACTTTGCTTTGTCTCTTCTCTAGATTACTGCTAATCATCAGCTTTTGCTCACTCTAGTAGTACTATTCTTGCTTCATGTATGTCAGGAGGTCCTATTAGTTTTCCTACAACAATCCACAATTGAGTTAGCAGTAAACTAGAAAGACAGAAGACCTAGTATTTGGAGCACCAAACAGAAATATTAGAATGGTCAGGTATTTGTAAAATGTCTACTTTATGCAGGGGTGGAAGAATCACTTTTATACCTTGAAAGTTCATAGTAAAGAGTGTCCTAGTAAAGATAAGCCACAAAATGCGGGTGATGGTGAGGAGTTCCAGACCCTTCTGGGAGGAATCACTATAAGAAGCCAGGGATTAAGCACAGCTGATGGAGTACAGGGTGTTGGACTTGGGGCAGTGGAAAGATAGCAAATACCTGGAGAAAAGAGATAAAGGTGTATATATAGGAAAGACCTGGTAAATGTTGCTGCTAATTTACTTGAAGTGCAGGTAGGCTCTTAAAAATGAGAGGTGAGAGAGAAAGGAAGGGATGATGAAATGAGTTGTCCCTGGGCTGGTTCTAGTGATGAACCTAAGGAGAGGTGATCTTCGAGAAAGCATAGAAACAACTAACAGGCTGCCACTTTATTTAAAAAATATGGTTGCAGATGAAAGCCCCTTTAGTAGGAAACATAAGATATTTATCTTTTTTAAGTCTAACAACTCTTTTGAAAAAGAAAATGTTTGGCTATAATTTATTTGTAAAATCAGTAGATTTAGTTGTTAGCCAAGAAACTGACTGGCTGTTTGCAGCAGAAAAGAAATTTGTTGAAAAGGCCTTGGGGAACTCATGGAAACACCAGAAGCCTGCAGAACCAGGTTCAGGACATTGGAAAAAGCAAAAGTAAGCAGGGAAGTAGAACCAGAGCCTGGATTCATGCCATGAAACCCATCTGGTAAGAGCAGGGCTGCTGGTGCCACTGAGCCCTGCCTACCACAGTTGCACCCCACCATGGACTACACTCCTGCCCCCCGACTCTTTCCTGGAGATAGGATGCATCTGCTGCTACTGTGCAGTCTCCAAAATGGCATCTTCCCTGTTCCTGCCTCTTGATATCACTAGTTTAGGATTTATGGGGTAGAGGAGCAGGGAAGGGAGATAAAATATGTCTGATCAGCTGAGTGTCATGTACTCACATCTTAGCCTCAAGGATCACTGAGGAAGTGAAAGTTTAGCCATTTGTGCTCTCATAGTGAGAAGTGGACTTTGTCTTCTCTCAAAACTCATTAAGGTGCAGATTTCTTCAGACAGACATAGGTTTAAATTCTGGGAATCAAGGTTAAAAAAAAAAATACAAATCTCCATTAGAATTTCCTCTCAAGCTTTCATTTACTCTTGAGTTCTTGATTGATTTTTGGAGCTAACTTCTCTGGACATCCTAGAAAAGGCAATCCAGTGAATCTTGATTTTCTGTTCTAGTTTAAATAATGCAATCCAAACATGCCTCAAGCCATTGCCAGTTTGAAGATCCAGTTAAGCCTCAAGTGCATCACAACTTCTTAGTGCCAAGTGCCAACATTTTCAGTTTTGACATTAAATTTATTCTGTTGTTGGTGCTTATATTTTAAGTGGCATAATTGAAAATGAATCTAAATGTGTGAGATTTTAGCTTGTGTGTGCCCTCTGAAGGCTTTCAGGAAAGCCTCGATAATGATGGTAGTGCACGAACTGGCCCTCACAGGTGCCAGTGGTGTAGGCATGTCCCTCCCTTCACTAGGCACCCTGCCAGCCACCACTGTCCTCTCTACGGCTGCTGCTCTTTCGGAGTACAGGCAAAGCTCCTTTCTGTCTCCTCTTAGTTGACAATGCCAGTTACAGAAATTCATGCCAGACCCCGCTCCAATGTGGTAGTTGTACAAGTGGGGACATGGAAAGATTATCAAACTAGTTGTGATTAAAAATTTTTATTCTTATATGTGTTGCTTAAAATAACACAAGGTTCTGAAAATGCAGAGTAAATAACTCCTGTAAGATTCTAAAATACATAGCTGAAACCTAAGTAACTTCTGTAACCCTTCCTGGGAGGATGCCCTCCCAAGCCATTCTAGCCTAAACTTAGAAAATAAGGTTTATTTTTAACTTTGATACCTCTCTGAGTTATTCTAGGAAGATTTTTCTTAGGGATTTTCCAGTGTCATTAAATACCACAGACAGAGTATGTGCTGCACAAAGCCAGATTTTGTCTACATTATCCTTGAAGATAAATCCAGGAAACTCCATGGGCTTACTGTTCATACCAGCCCAAGCTAGGCTAAAAGATGTCAGGGTGATGATACATCTGAGAGTGATGACCCTGAATGAGTTCTGGGACTGGGCTGTTATACTACATTTTTATTAATAGTTGCACGTCTTGAGATCTGATTCATTTCTAGCCATAGGCCTCTGAGCCTTATTAATTTGCATAAGGGCTCAGAGCCATGCTAATTTTTTCTTTTTATTTGAGTATATTTTGTGTTAAGAGAAAACAAGCAAATAGATTTTTGATAAGCAAATGGTGGCCAGGCTGAGGAGCTGCAACTTGTAACTAAAAAGTTACAGCTTAGTATACGGTGGAAGAGATAAAAATACTGGTAAATTGCTGACTTCAGTGTTTCCCTTGTATAATTTTGTAGTTTTTGCAAGATTCAGAGATGCTAAACTCTCATCATGTTGTCAAATTGAAGGTAACATTTAACATGAAGCAAATCTTTCTACCATTTTCATCAGTGGCTTAAAAGAAGATAGTGGGTTTTCATTTTGTTTCCAAAGTGATTCTTGGATTTTCGGGTGACACTGAAAAATGTGATCGATCAAAGGTGTGACATGGAGGTGATTCACTGTCCCCAAAACATAATCCCAAAGGGGCCACTGAGGAGCGGAATTCCAGGTGAAATCTTGTTTCTTATGTGCCCTCTCACCTAGACCTGCTGTAACAGGAAAGAAGTAAAGAAAGGAAGGTAGGGAGAAAGGGAACTTACAGGGGTATGAGAAAACCAGCTCTCACTGGTTGGGGGAACCAATTGCATGCATTTCTTTGCAAACTTACATTAAGTGACATGTTGATCGTTTAAAATCAGCCATGGTGGGAATAATTTACACTATAGACATTGGCAGTGCTACACATCAGGGCTCCCTCTTCCCAAAGACTTTGTTGTTAACATTTATTAGCTTTCCACTGGTGACCTGCTGTTGAAAGGAACACTGTGTGTCACAACCTTGACATTATTACCACTTCCTGATTCTGATTTTTCAAGGTATGTAAAATTTCTAAAGACCTAGACTATAGTCTATCTTTCTTATACCTTTGCATACTAAAGATATTCAAGGTTGAGAGAGTAAGTTCTCTATTTTAAAATTATCCAGTATACATTGGTTTCCTGTGTTATTTTAACTTGCTAGATTTTCTCAATTGCATAGTTATCGTCTTCCCCCCTTTTTTTCTACCCCATTCTTGGTTATCCCTTCATAATTTCTTGGTCTTCTCAGTGTAGACTCTGATACATTATGAAGTATTTATATGCATACCATCTGGTTAGTATGATCCAAGACATCAAGTAGTATTATAGACTCTTTCAATTCAGCAAACACTAACTGAGTATCTCCTTTGCCTAAGACACTGTGCCAGAGAAAATAAAGGACAGTACCTAGCCCTCAAACAACTTGAAATCTAGGGAAAACATCAGATATGTGTACAACTAAGACTAGTGCAGAGCATAATGTGAAAGATGCTTTTTAAAAAAGTACAAAGAAAATGCAAACTGAAACACAGAAAATAGAGATTATTTCTGAATGCAAAAGTTAGAGAAGGCCTCAGGAATACAGAGCCATCTCAGCAAAGTCTTAAATAATTAGTATGCATATTGTAGCTGAACTTTTTAGTTTTTTATGAATATATGACTGTAAGACTCACATTAAAGTAGTTTGTAAATTAATTCATATTCTTTACTGATCTGCCAAAATTAGCTTATTGTCATACGAGTTAGGAAAACTTAGCAAAAATAAGATTTTAAAGTCCTAAATATATGGAACTGACACTAGATTCAGAAGATGCCAATTCAGAGAATGCATTTTTCTCATCTTTGTGCCCTCCATAGGTTATTCTCAACACACTGTTTATAGAAGATCTGTAATAAAAGTTTATAATTACCAAGAACTAATTATATGTCAGGCACTTTTACGTTTATGACATTGTCAAAGACTAAAACCAGAAAAGTTAATCTTTTTCAGGATATCACAATGAGAAGAGTGCCCCAGATCCAAAGATCAGAGTATCACTGTAGAATGGTGTTGCATTAGACCTTTATAGCTAGGAGTCAACAAGTTACAAGTGAGAGGATCTACAGTAGGGATTTTGCAATCAGGGGAAGCCTCAATCAGATAGATAAACAGTAAAGGTTTATCTCTGTGTCTAGCTAGTTTCTGAGGGAAAAGCAATCACAATCTTAGCTAATCACTCAAGAGACAAAGAGCAGGAAGTTGACTAGGGGCAAAATGAGAAGGGTCTGTGTCTAGCCTTGTCATCAGGTTTAGGCAAAAGGAGAAAGGTCTGTGACTCTGTCTATATTTAAACCACATAGTTACTCTGAAATATATTAACACCAGAAGTCAGAAATTTACATTCAGAAAGGTTGAGAAACTTGCTAAGGTCACATAGCTAGTAAATGACAGAAGTTCATCCTATATCTTTCTGGCTTTCTCTTTTTATTATGCTGTAGTACTCACATTGTGTTGAATTAATGCTTAAACAGTAATTTTTATGGTTAATGTGACTTTTATTCATTTTTTATGTATTTATACACATACTACCTAGTTTGGAAATAATGGTCTTCAGAGAACTAGGTCTAAATGTTTAGAAATTACAGGTATCTGTTCACAAGCTGGTTTATAATAAGAATGTGCTTCCTTCCCCATAAGAAAATCTACCTTTCGAGTGACTGCATAGGGAGAAATATAGGATTCTAGTGTCTTAATATTTAGAGTGATTACTTCTGCTATAAATCAATAAGCTGTAGTGATAGAAAGTATCATTGTTTCTTTTTCAGCTCTGCTCTGTGGAACCCTAGAGGTTTTGCGGGAGGTGCTATGAGATCCTCACAGAAGTTTTTGGCTGGATGGGTGAACAGGACAGGAATCAGGCAGGGCTTAGTTACCCAGCTTCGGCCTAAGCTACTGGGTATGTACGTTGAATTTGAAAGTTAAAAAAGACTCACTAAAGAAGGTAATAAAAATGTGAAAACTATTAATCTGAGAGAATCAGTTATTTTAATAAAACAAAGGCTGTATGTGTGTGTGTGTATATATATATATATATACACACATATATATATACATTTCTCTTGGAAGCCTTAAGTTTGTAAGTGTATTGGCTATTACCAGCTTCATGGAGACCCTTGCTGTGTTTTCAATATTCACAGCAATGCAGTGTTTTCATACACCTGAAATGTTCATCAACACAGTAGAGGAATCTAACCTGTCTAGCCTGAATCATTTGACATCTATTCCATGCTCAAATTTTCATGGTAATTATGAGTGTGAAGTGATAATTTGTTGTTGAGTTTTGTCCTGGGGCCGAGTCATTTAATTCTTTTTTTTAATCATGTTTAAAAATTTTTTTGGTAAACGGATCAAGTGTCATTTCATAGTAACTGCATTATATTCTCTGAACACTGAAGCAAAAATTGAAGCAAAACAAAAGCCACTACACTTCTGTCTGTGCTACCTTCCTAACCATAGGAACTGTGTCTATTGTAAGTACAAGAGAAGAAGGAGCAGTTTAAGCTTAGGATCTGGGGGGCTGCTGAAGCCAAGAACTTTTGAGGTACCTTGTCACTACTGGCAGCAGGAACATGGAATTTTTAACTTAGAGGCAAGCAAAGCAAAGTTTAGTGCTTTCCTGATTCCTCTTGTTCTCTTATGCAGGGATAACCTGGCAGCCCCTACTCCATGCATCATATGCTAAGAAGTTCAGGCAGTGACAGGAGATGCTTTCATTAGCTTTCATTCTCTCCATAACCTCCTGGTTTTAGATAGGAGTGTTATGGTTACAGGAAGATGAAAAAATGAAAAATAAGGAGACAAATCACCAGAAGATACCAGAAAATAGAAGAAAATGAGATAAGGAACTATGAACTGGAAAGCAAAACAAGTGACTTATTTGTGGCAGTTAAAGTTTCTAGACATTTTGGAGGAAATTGAATCTTAGGAAACTGCTTTGAAAGGAGTTATGTACACAGATAAACAGGAAAGAGTGACATTTAAGGCTGGGGGACTGCAAGTGCAAAAGCTTACAGTGGGAATGGACCATAGATATTGACCATGAAAAGGTATGTAGGGCTGAGAAATAAGTAGACGAGAATACAGAGGTTGGCAACAGTAGAGCTCAATTTTAGACTTTGCTACTAAAATTATAATCATTAGTAAACTGATAATCTCTCTAAGGTAAGGGATAAAACGTTTTTTATTCTTATTTGATAAGACTTGGGAATTTAATGAGTATAAGAGTGATCACTTTCTTGGTCCCTGAAACAGGTAGGAAAAATTAGTATTATTAATAGCTAAACTAGGAGCCTTCTAATCACATGTTTCTTTTGCTCCCTGTTTCTCAGGCTACAATTGGCAGACATGAGTAATAATAATCAGGAAGAGAGAGTGAGCACAGGAGAAATGTGTGATTAGAAGGCATAGCTAATGCTAACTTTCCTCCCTATTTAGGGGGATCAGGTTCTCAAGATTCTTATGGGTACATTCTTTAAGGGTAGTTCTCTCTAGAAGGGTTGAAAGTTACCTCTTCACTATAATGTCCAATATTTGCATAATGGGTACACTAGAAGCCCAACCCCCACCATTATGCAGGTAATACTCACATAACAAACAAGCGTATGTACCCCCTGAATCTACATTTTTTAAAGAATGGTTCTCAAATTGAGGTCCCTGAACTAGCAGCATCAGTACCACATGAGAACTTGTAAGAAATGCCAGTTTTCAGGCCTCCTCCTAGGCATACAGAAGCATAAACTCTGAGGTGGAACCCACCAATCTGTGTTTTAATAAGTCTTCCAGGTGATTCTCATGAGCACCAAAATCTGAAAAACACTGCCTTAAAGCTTTTTTTTCAATATAAAAGTACTCCAGAAAGTAGAAAGTTGATGCATTTTTCTTCCAAACTCCTTTTCTCAATGTTTATAATTTTCTGATTAAATCTAGAAGAAATGAAAAGAACCCAATCAGGTGACGCTAGGCTTTCAACACACACTATTCTCCATTTGATAAAGAAGAGTGTAGCTGTACTCCAGACCTAAAAACAGCAACTGCAAGAGCACCCAGCTAGGGTGCATCAGGTACAGTGTCAGCCCCTGCCTTGGATGTGCAAATCCAGGAAGAATATTTTTTAAATCAATTATTAACCCAAGACTCAGAAGTCTTCTGTTTGACAGAGCTTCAGAAACTGAATCATTAATCATATCTAAGACAGACATACAGCTGTTGATGCTGAACTTTTAGAGAATTTAGCAGCTGTTTATTAAATGCCAAGAGATAATTGGTAGTTGCAACTTTGGGGATCAAATAAAAATGGCAAAGGTAACAGACAACACACTAAAAGGGGGACAAGTAGAAATATGAAGGCTGTGGTCACTAAATGTAAGGAGAACTGAGATGCAGCTTTTTGTAAAGAGGAGGGAGAGTGGTGTGAGAGTCACAGCAAGGAATAAGAGGCAGAAGAGAGGAGTGGGAGTCTAATTACAATAAAAACTGATTGATTGGGCCAGGTGCGGTGGCTCACACCTATAATCCCAGCATTTTGGGAGGCTAAGGCAGGAGAATTTCTTGGGCCCAGGAGTTCAAGATGAGCCTGAGCAACATAGTGAGACCCTGTCTCTCCAAAAAATAAAAAAAGCCGGGCCTGGCAGCATGCAACTGTGGTACCAGCTACTCAGGAGGCTGAGGTGAGAAGACTGTTTGATCCCATGAGTTGAAGGCTGTAGGGAGCTATGATCACACCACTGCACTCCAGCCTGGGTGACAGAGTGAGACACTGAAAAGACAAAAAACAAACCTAATTGATTGATTAATATATGTCTTTTCAGAAAACCCCATCTTTACTAAAAATATAAAAAAAAATTAGCTGGGTGTGGTGACATGCACCTGTAGTCTCAGCTACTTGGGAGACTGAGGCAGGAGAATCGTTTGAACCTGGGAGGTGGAGGTTGCAGTGAGCCAAGATTGTGCCACTGCACTCCAGCCTGGGTGACAGAGCAAGACTCTGTCTCAAAAAGAGGAGAGTAAGACTAGCTATAAAACATACTGTCATAAAGAACCACAAAACATAGATATCCTTGTATTACTAGTAACTGACATTTTGAGTTCTCATTATGTGCCAAGCATTGTACTAAGTACTCCCGTTTGATTCCCACAATAGCTGTATGAAATAAACATTATTATTCTATCTCTGCTTAAGAGATGAGGAAACTGAGGCTCTTAGAAGGAAAGTTACACAGCTAATACGTAAGCCTATAGGATTTGAACCAGGCAATCCTACTCCAGGATCTGAGCTCTTCACATATAAACTCCTCAATTTATCAGATCTCCAAGATGATTAAATACTATTCTATATGCTATCATCTTTTTAAAATACTTGTCTTATTGTTTTCTGATTATCAAACAAATATATGATCATTGCATCTAACTCAGAAAATTCAAAAAGTGTTCATAAAATAAAGATCATTCTTGGTTCCATCACCCAGCGATTACTGATGGTAACATGTGCTGTAGTTTATTTTTATACTCGGTGCCTCAGAACCATCTAGGGTGCCCTTTAGCAGGAAATCAGCTCCAGCCCAGACACTGATTCACTAGGTCTGGGTAAGGTCAAGGCTTGTGTATTTTCAATAAGTACCTCTTCTATAGAGCCATAGCTCAAGCCCAGGTCTAAAAACACTGTTCTATAACTTACAAGCCCAGCTCTAAAAACACTGTTCTATAACTTAGATTTTGAAAAATTTCTGTGCAGAATATCCTTTATTTAGTTTATCTCTAGATTCCAGAGCACCTTGATTTTTCTCATTAAAGCTATTTTATTTTAGAACCAGGAAAATATCTAATACAGAAGTAGTTTTCAAACATTAGTCTGCATCAGGATTACCTAGAGGACTTGTTAAAACATGGGCTACAGAGTTTCTGATTTGTTAGGTCTGGGATGGAGCCCAATAACATGCATTTTTAACAAGTTCTGGGATATTGCTTCTCCTGCTGGTACAAGGACCACACTTTAAGAAACACTATATAATAGAGAATACTTCCAAATGAGTTCCTGGTAGAAACACTTCTCATGGTCTTTGGAAATCCCTTAAGATTCAAGTACAAGATCCTGACCTTGATGCCATCATTTAGAAACAAATTTAGTGGCATATGCTAGCATGATTAATATCATCCCTTCCTCAGGAACTCCATATGTGAAAACTCTATTAGACTGTTTCCATGTCTCTATGACAACAGTAAAAGTGTAACAAGAAAAGGATAGCTGCTGACGATGTCAGCTAAAAAATCTTGAATGTCCAGATGATTGTTGGTAGTGATGGAAGGGACAGGAGGACAAGGTCAGTTGTACCCAATAGCAGGCGTAACACCTATCACAGAAGTCTAATATGTGACATTTCTTAAGTAGGACAAATACCAGAGGAGGATGTTGATGCTACTGGCAGTTTTTATGAATTACACATGATGCACTATTTTAAAATTCAGCAGAAAACTGCCATTTATCCTCTATAATAAAAGGTATTGTATGAAAAATGAAGTGCTGGCTATGTAAATATGAGATGCTACCGATATAAAGGATCTTAAGCACACTTCTCTTTGCTTTCTAGCCCCTGACAGAAGACCAAGCTTTTAAGAGTAGGGTTGACCTTTGGAAATCCAGCAGAAGCATTCATGAACTGTCGATCTGTGTTTCCATACCAGCAACCAAATTCTAAATGTAACTCTACCATTTTATTGGCTTTTGGCTTTACCTCCTTGATACTGGAGTAATACAAGTATATAGGTGTATTTGGCATTTGATACTTACTTGTGAATCAGCAGAAGCACAGAAAACCCCTTTCAGACAATATAATTGACCCTAGAAGTTTAAATGTTAAAATTCGAGATGTTCATTATGGCTACAAACTGCTAAAAGTCATCTAGGAAAATTCATTCATTTATGATTCAGTCAACAAATATCTATAGAGCACTTCCTACATTCCAAGCATTGTTGTAGATTCAGGGGATACAACAGTGGGAAAAAAATACAAGTGGAGCAAGGTGGCCGACTAGAAGTCCTCATCAGTTGTTCTCCCCACAGGAACACCAAGTTGAACTATTCACACACAAAAAAACACCTCATAAAAGCAAAAAATCGGGAGTGATCACAGCTCCTGATTTTAACTTCATATCACTGAAAGAGGCACTGAAGAGGGTAGGAAAGATAGTCTTGAGTAGCCAGCACCACCCCTCCTCCATCTCTCAGCAGCAGCTATGTGGCACAGAAAGAGAATCTGCATTTGCGGGAGGGAGACCATAGTCATATAGGACTTTGCATTAGAACTCAGTGCTGCCCTGTCACAACATAAATCAACACCAGGCAGAACTCAGCTGGTGCCCAAGGAGGGAGCATTTAGAGCAGCCCTAGTCAGAGGGTAATCACACATCTCACCAGTCAGAACCTGAGTTCTGGCGAGCCTTACCACCACAGAATAAAGTGTTCTGGGGTTCTAAATAAACTTAAAAGGCAGTCTAGGTTACAGAGACTTCTATTCTTGGGCAAGTCCTGGTGCTAATGAGGAATGAGCTGGGTTGGCCAAGGAAGTGCTTGCACTACCCCTCCCCCAATCACAGACAGTGCAGTTTGCAGTTCTGGAGAGACTCCTTTCCTCCACTTGAGAGAAGAAAGGAGAGTAAAGAGGACTTTCTTTTGCAACTTGGATACCAACTCTGCCATAGTAGGATAGGGCACCAAGCAGAGTCCTAAGACCCCATTCTAGTCCTTAGCTTCTGGATGACATTTCTAGACACACCCTGGTTCAGAAGGGGAACCTACTGCTTGAAGGGAAGGACCCAGTCCTGGCAGGATGCATCACCTGCTGACTAAACAGCCCTTGGGCCCTGAATAATCAGCAGTGACTCAGGTAATACTTGCCGTGGGCCTTGGGTGAGACTCAGAGATGGGCCTTGGGTGAGACTCAAGATGTGATGGCATCAGGTGTGATCCATTATGTTTTCAGCTGTGGTTGCTACAGAGAGACATTCCTGCTTGAGAAAAGGAGAGGGAAAGAGTAAAGGAGACTTTGTCTTAGAGCTTAGGTACCAGCTTGGCCACAGTTGGTAGAACACCAAGCAGGCTCTTGAGTCCTCAGTTCCAGGCTTTGGCTCTGGAAAAGCATTTCTGGACCTTCCCTAGGCCAGAGGGGAGCCCATTGCCCAGAAGGGAGGGT
The DNA here is from genome assembly GCF_002776525.5 of Piliocolobus tephrosceles. Classification (NCBI taxonomy): domain Eukaryota; kingdom Metazoa; phylum Chordata; class Mammalia; order Primates; family Cercopithecidae; genus Piliocolobus; species Piliocolobus tephrosceles. The sequence goes on along the minus strand of NC_045444.1, from coordinate 65,607,776 downwards.
CCCAGGTCTGGCCGCATTCACCACGAGATCACTGAAGAGCTCTTGGGATTTGAGTGAACATTGGCAGTAGCCAGCCGATACTGGTTGTGGGTCTGGGACAGTGGTGACTACAGGGAGAGACTCCTCTGCTTATGCAAAGGGAAAGGAAGAATGGAAAAGATTTTTTTCTTGTAGCTTGGCTTTCAGCTCAGCATCATAGAATAGAAAACCAAGTAGATACCTAAGGTTTCTGACTCTAGGTCCTGGCTCCTGGATGGCATCTCTAGACCTTCCCAGGGCTGTAGGGAACTGACTACTCTGAAGGGAAGGACATAAGCCTGGCTAGCTTTGCCACCAGCCCACCTGGGGCTGATTTTAGAGCCCCAGGGCGTTGAGCAAACGGAGGTGATAGCCAGGCAGTGGTTATTGCAGGTCTTCAGCAAGACCCATTTCAGGTCTGACACAGCGCAGTCCCAGTGGTGGTGCTTGTGTCACCCATCCCCCAGCTCCAGATAGCTCAGCACAGAGAGGGAGAGACTCCATTAGTTTGTGAGAAAGTAAGGGAAGAGAACAAGAGTATCTGCCTGATAATCCAGAGAATTCTTCTACATCTTATCCAAGACCACCAAGACAGTGCCCCTACAAGTCTGCAAGAGCTACAGAATTACTGGGCTTGGAGTGCCCCCTAATTCAGACATGGCTGCAGAGACCAAAAACTTAGATTACAACACCCAAGTTCTTCAAATACTTGGAAAGCCTCTCCAAGAAGGATGCATACAAACAAACTCAGACTGTGAGGACTACAATAAATACTTAACTCTTAAACGCCAGACACTGGCAAACATCCACAAGCATCAAGCCCATCCAGGAAAACATGACCTCACCAAACAAACTAAATAAGGCCTCAAGGACCAATCCTGGAGAGACAGAGATATATCACCTTTCAGACTGAGAACTAAAAATAGCAGTTTTGAAGAAACTCAGTGAAATTTAAGATATCACAGAAAAGGAATTCAGAATCCTAGGAGGTAAATTTAACAAATAAAATAATTAAGAATCAGAAATTCTAGAATTAAAAAATGTAATTGACATACTGCAGAATTTATCAGAATCTCTCACCAGACTAAACAAAAGAACAAGAAGAGGAGAAGGAGCAGGAGGTGGAAGGGGAGAAGCGGGAGAATAAGAGGGGAGAGAAGGGGAAGGAGGAGTAGGAGAAGACCCAAATAAAAAAAATTAGAGGTGGAAAAGGAGACATTACAATCGATATCACAGAAATAAAAAGGATCATTAGAGGCTACTATCAGCAACTATATGCCGATAAATTGCAAAGCCTAGAATAAATCAATAAATTCCTAGACACATACAACCTACCAAGATTGAACCATGAAGAAATTCAAAACCTGAACAGACCAATAACGAGTAGTGAGATCAAAGCCATAATAAAGTCTCCCAGCAAAGGAAAGCCTGAGACCACTGATGAATTTTACTAAACATTTAAAGAAGAACTAATACAATCCCAATCAAACTATTCAAAACAAATAGGAGAAGGAAATACTTCCAAACTCATTCCACGAGGCCAGTATTACCCTGATACTAAAACCAGTCAAAGACACATCAATAACAGGGAACTACAGGCCAATATTCCTGATAAATGTGGATGCAGAAATCCTCAACAAAATGTTAGCAAACTGAATTCAATGACAAATTAAAAAGATTCTCTATGGTGACCAAGTGGGGTTTATCCCAGGGATTCAAGGATGGTTTAATATATGCAAATCAATCAATGTGATATATCAAGAGAATAAATGATGAAAACCATATGATCATGTCAACTGATGCTGAAAAAGCATTTGATAACATTCAACATCTCTTCATGATAGAAACCTTCAAAATACTGGGTATGAAAGGAATATACTTCAACACAATAAAAGTCAGCTAGTATCAAAATGAATGGGAAAAAACTGAAAATCTTTTCTCTAAAATGTGGAACATGAAAAGGATGCTTACTTTCACCACTGTTATTCAACATAGTACTGGAAGTCCTAGATAGAGAAATCAGACAAGAGAATAAAAGAAAGGGCATCTAAATTGGAAAGGAAGAAGTCAAATTACACTTGCTTACAGATGATATGATCTTATAGTTGGAAAATCCTAAAGATTCCACCAAAAAACTAGTAGAACTGATAAACAAATTCAATAAAGTTGCAGGATACAAAATCAACATACAAAAATCAGTAGCACTTCTATATGCCAACAGAGATCAATCTAAAAATGAAATCAAGAAAATAATCTCATTTACAATGACTACAAATAAAATTAAATACCTAGGAATTAACCAAAGAAGTAAAAGATCTCTACAGTGAAAACTACACAACACTGAAGAAAAAAATTGAAGAGTAGACACACACACACACTTGGAAAGATATTTCATGTTCATGGCTTAGAATAATCATATTGTTAAGATGTCCATACTGCCCAAAGCAATCTACAGAGTCAATGCAATCCCCAGCAAAATATCAATGATATTCTTCACAGAAATAGAAAAACTATCCTAAAATTTATATGAAATCACAAAAGACCCAGATTAGCCAATGATATCCTGAGTAAAAGGAGTAAAACTGGAGAAATCACGGTATCTAACTTCAAATTATATTACAGATCTATAGTAACCAAAACAAGATACTGGCAAAAAAAAAAAAAAAAAAAAAAATAGACACGCAGACCAATGGAACAGATTAGAGATCCCAGAAACAAATTCGTAAGTTTGTAGGGAACTCATTTCTGACAAAAATGTAAAGAACATGGATTGGGGAAAGAATAATCTCTTTAATAAATTGTGCTGAGAAAATTGAATATACATATGTGGAAGAATGAAACTAGACATACAAAAATAAAATCAAAGTGAATTAAAGACTATGACCTTAACCTATGAAATTACTAAAACAAAACATAGGGGAAACTATCCAAGACATTGGATTAGGCAAAGATTTATTGAGTAATAGCCAACAAGCACAGACAACCAAAGCAAAAATGACCAAATGAGATCATATCGAGTTGAAAAGCTTCTGTACAGTAAAGCAAACAATCAACAAGGTGAAGAGATGACCCACAAAATGGAAGAAAATATTTGCAAAGTATCCATCTGACATGGGATTAATAACCAGAATATATATGGAACTCAAACAACTCTATAGAAAAATTCTCATTAAAAATGGGCAAAAGATCTGAATAGACATTTCTCAAAGGAAGACACACAAATGGCACATGAGTATATGAAATGGTGCTCAACATCATTGATCATCAGAGAACTGCAAATCAAAACTGCAATGAAATATCATCTCCAGTTAAAAATGGCTTTTATTCAAAATACAGGCAAGAACAAATGCTGGCAAGGATACGGAGAGAAGCGACCCTTTGTACACTGTTGGTGGGAATGTATGTTAGTACAGCCACTACGGAGGAAAGTTTGTAGATTTCTCAAAAAACTAAAAATAGAGCTACTATGTGATTCAATAATCCCACTGCTAGGTATATAACCAAAAGAAAGGAAATCAGTCTATTGAGGAGTTACCTGTGCTCCCATGCTTATTGCAGCACTGTTCACAATAGCCAAGATTTGGAAGCAACCTAAGTGTCCATTAACAGATTAATGGATAATAAATTGTGGTACATGTACACAATGCACAATGGAGTACTAATCAGTCATAGAAAAGAATGAGATCCTGTCATCTGCAACAACGTGGATGGAACTGGAGGACATTAAGTGAAATAAGCCAGGCCTAGAAAGGCAAACTTCACATGTTCTCACATATCTGTGGGAGCTAAAAATGAACAGAATTGAAATCATGGAGACAGAAAGTATAATGACGAGTGGTCACCAGAGGCTGAGAAGGGTAATAGGGTGGGGGAGGGGAAGTGGGGATGGTTAATGGGTACAAAAATGTAGTTAGATAGAATGAATACAATCTAGTATTTGATAGCACAAAAGAATGACTACAGTTTACAATAATATATTGTATATTCCAAAATAAAGAGTATAATAAGATATTTGTAACACAAAGAAAGAATAAATGCTCAAGGTGATGCATATCCCATTTCCCTTAATGTGATTATTAGACATTGTATTACTATATCAAGATATCTCATGTACCCCATAAATATATACACCTACTATGTACTCATAAAAATTTTTTTAAAGAAAATAAAGCCAGGTCATTTGAAATTAAACACACACACACACACACACACACACACACGCACACACACATCGTCTTGGCCCTTCAGGAACTTACATTGTAATGGTGATGAGGTCTGTCTTATTCTCATCTTTGAGAACTTTGCTATGTAAAGAACCAACAGTGAGTCATCACTTAGGGGCTTGTTAAAAATGCAAAGTCTCAGGTCCACTTCCAGATGTCCTGAAACAGAATCTGTATGTTATTTTATGATATCCCCGAGTGATTTGCATCCACATTAAAATCTGAGAATCGCTGTTCTAGAAAAGAGCCTGAGGTAAAGATTAAAATTCTGATTTTATTTGGAAGCACAAGCCCAGGAGAATAAAAATAGGAAAAAAGATAAATGAGGAAAAAGAAGCTGTAAAATGATGAAATATTGTGCTGGCTATGACTTCGAAATGAGTCTGGAAGGGGCACAGCAGGTCACTAAGCAGGTGGGTTTGTTCTGCATGTCAAACTTCTCCTTCTGCACACAGTTGGCAAGGAAGATTTCCACCAAACTCTTTCTCCTGAATCCTGCTTTCTACAGATTGAAGTTCACACCACTGTGTGGTTTCTGTATCCCTTCCATTCTGGATTACTAAATCCAGCTCTGAAAGTGGAGGAGCAGGTGCAGACCAAGAAAAAGAAAAAGAAGGGAGCAGTTAAAGAGTTTCTGAGAAGAGCCAGGCACGGTGGCTCACGCCTGTAATCACAGCATTTTTGGGAAGGTGAGGTGGGTGGATCACCTGAGGTCAGGAGTTCAAGACCAGCCTGGCCAATGTGGTGAAACCCCATCTCTACTAAAAATATGAAAATTAGCTGGGCGTGGTGGTGCATGCCTGTAATCCCAGCTACTTCGAGACTGAGGCAGGAGAATCGCTTAAACCCAGGAGGCGGAGGTTACAGTGAGCCAAGATCGCACCATTGCACTCCAGCCTGGATGAAAAGAGTAAAACTCCACCTCAAAAAAAAAAAAAAAAAAAAAAAAAAAGTTTCTGAGAAGACAAAGTTTATGTCTCAAAATAGTATATATGGGAAATTCCATCCAGATATCGAAAGCACATTTACTTGTCTGTCAGCAGAAACACAGAAAACCCTCTCTGCCAGATAAAGTAATTCACCATACAACTGTGAATGTTATATTAGAAATTATTGTCATGACTAGGAGTTACCAGTCTTCCATGACATTCACAAGTACTCGCTGACCGCCTATGACCTCCTCTTCCCTCAAGATCACTCAGGATTTCCACATAACCATTATTAGCTCCTCATCTATCTCCAGGTTTCTAGTTGTATTAGCCCATTTTCACTGCTATGAAGAACTATCTGTGACTGGCTAGGTAATTTATTAAAAAAAGAGGTTTAATTGACTCACAGTTCCACATGGCTGGGGAGGCCTCGGGAAACTTACAATCATGGCGGCAGAAGGTGAAGGGGGGAAGCAAGGCACATCTTACATGCTGGCAGGAGAGACAGTGAGGGAGGAGGTGCCACAGTTTTAAACCATCAGATCTCATGAGAACTCACTCACTATCATAAGAACAGCATGGGGAAAATCCACCCCCATGATCCAATCACTTCCCATCAGGTCCCTCCCCTGACACATGGGGATTATAATTCAAGATAGGATTTGGGTGGGGACACAGAGCCAAAACATATCACTCGCCCTGCTTCCCCACATTTATTGATATGTGTGGTGCATTTGTGAATCTCAAATACTCAGGCCCATTCTTATTCATCCCATGGCCTGATCCAAACCACACCCCACACACGTCTGTTTTGATATCATCATGCTGATATCCTCCCTGCATAAGCCAAAAATCAAATCCAGAAATAACCAAATAATCTGGATCGATAAATCCAGATAAGCAAATGGGGGGAGACATCAAAGGAGAAGCCACAGATCCCAGAGTGGGGCAAATCCAAGACCCAGGAGATACATAGCACACACTCCCCAAGGTGTGTGCCCTCCCAGAGTGCTCCCACCGTAAGAAATTCTCATCCAGACCATCCGGTTTTGACTTGGTCTGGAATCTAAGACAATTACACAAATGTGACTAATATCTAAACGTCATGAGTAGTTATCCCTGGCAATGAGAATATAGATTTTTCCCTTTCATTTTTATCATTTCCTGTGCTTTTCCAACTTTCTGCGATAAAGCTGTACTGCTTTTATAATGAGGAACTCTTCCATTAGTTTTATGAAATAATATACTTTGGCAAGGAAACTCTTTTAAAAACAGAATAAGGAAAAACCAGAATGACATGTAGCTATTAAATGTTAAATTATTTGCATGTTCATAGATAGTAAATCTCCCCAAACTTTAGAGTTTAGGAAACTCTAGATTTCCACAGCACCCACAACCTAAAGGAAAAAATCTTTTCCTCAGACCAAAAGGGGATAAATACGTGAAGAGTCAGAAAGCAGAAATTGTGCTTTCTGAAGGCAATACTGTACTGCCAAATGTCTAATGAGGCATTTCAAGAAAGTCTGTAACTTCCTTGTACTTATGAAATACAGGCAGTCTACTGTCCAGCCCTGAAGTAATGAGAAGGGCCTTTAGAAATGTCAGCTCGTGATATTGGTCAGCCCTAAACTCTAGACACCTTTTAAAGAAGTGCTTAGTGTCCTTTCCAAATTCTACTTCAAATTCCAGTCTTAACCTGCATACTGCACAACTAGCAGAACTATGTTTTCTGCTAGTTGATCAATTTATCAACTCTAATCAGATGTCAGAGTTAATTTTGTGTAAATGTTAACAGATATGGTTAGCTTATTTCTACAAATTTTTTGACTGCCAGTTACTACTTATACTTCCATGCTATTACAAAAATATAATAATCTGTACTCAGATTTATAACATAATGGATCCTTATCTTCCAAACGTAGTTTCTAAAGCAGTTCAGAATTCACTGGTGCTGAAAAGCCCTTCTCACCTATATATTAATGTTCACCTTAAATTTCTTAAGTGTCAGGTTACTATCTCTGTGAAAAGGAAGGAAAGTTCGCTTTCTCATATTGTCTGCTGCCTTGATTTGGGACCCTAGAAGTTTCCAGCCTCTAATCCCATTTATCTTTGATAGTGAAAGCTGGTTAGTTCACTTGAGAATACCATACGTGAGGACATGAATTAGTAATGGCCATTTGACCTCTCTGTAATTATTGTGCTCACATAATTTATGTAAATAAATACATCTTAAGAGATAATGATTTCTGACAATTCATTTTCATATTGAATCAAATCACTTAGTAAATACAACTATTCAGAGCCTGCCACTGCATACGTATTATAGCCATTGGGACCTGCTGCTACTCTATTTGTTAAACAATGAACTATGGAATTCATTTTGATGACTCAATGTGAATGAGTTTTTAGATCCCACCTTCATAACTGACTATGCATAAATACACTTCAAACTCATGTCTTGGTCTCTCATTTAAAAAAATACTTATTGGCCGGGCGCGGTGGCTCAAGCCTGTAATCCCAGCACTTTGGGAGGCCGAGACGGGCGGATCACAAGGTCAGGAGATCGAGACCATCCTGGCTAACACGGTGAAACCCCGTCTCTACTAAAATACAAAAAAAATTAGCCGGGCGTGTTGGCGGGCGCCTGTAGTCCCAGCTACTCGGGAGGCTGAGGCAGGAGAATGGCGTGGACCCGGGAGGCGGAGCTTGCAGTGAGCTGAGATCCGGCCACTGCACTCCAGCCTGGGCGACAGAGTGAGACTCCGTCTCAAAAAAAAAAAAAAAAAAAAAAAATACTTATTAACAATTGATGATTCTAATACAATTTTCAGGGTTTTTTCTCATTTAGGAAGTGACACTTCAAGTTTGTAGATATTTCAGGTTACTTTGTAAACCAGAGCATATGACATAAATGAAATTGCACAGGAAGCAGTGTGTGTTGATATCCTATTTTAATCAGAAAATAAATCTTGCTGAAGAAAAAATCATGTTTCTAGTGAACCTGAGAGAATTAGGTAAAGTGGCATGTGGTAAAATTAAAATACTTTTATAAAAAAATCTGTTATTAACATTTAACATGTCAAAATACATTGCTGTGCATTCTGAAAAATCATACTGCATGTTTTAAACATGCCTCTATCAGGCATCCAAAATCCTTAAGATAGGGGAGACAGACTATCGTATTAAAGATAAAGGATATACTTTCAATAAATATGGAGCCAAAAACAAACAACAAAATCATATGAATACTTCTTAAAATTTGCAACATGGGAAACAAATTACTCGTCAGTTATGTACCTTGCTTGAAAAGAAAACACTTATGATTCTCTTGTGCTACTGAAAACAAAATGTTCTTAGATTCAGTTAAAAGGTATTTGTAGGCACAGTGACATTTCACAATTGTAAATGTTATAGCACTCTGTGGAAATATAGTTTGAGACATTCCCTCCAGAAACCACTTTGACAAGGATAGTATTTATAAGTAGACAAGAAAATTTGCTCCAAAACAGTCTTGCCATTTTACTTTGCAACAAATTAATATCTATATTCTTGTAATTCTCTTTATAAATATTTATAATATACAAAAATATTTACTTTGGAAAAACCTCTCTGGATAGCAAGACTTACTTATACATTATTTGCATTTTAATTTGTGTGATGAATAGGATTCAAAAAAGATTACCAACATAAATATTTTTAAATTGCAAAAATGATTCTTGGAAGTTCTGGGTTCTAACTAGTTATCTTTTGGCAGTTAATTCCAAGTTCTAGATAATAAGACATTCTTTTATTGGGCCAGAATTATTTTTGTATTTTTTTTCCAGTTATTCCCCTTCTTAAAATTGCTCCTTTTCACTATCCATCATTAGCCCCTTCTTAGGAATCCACTTAAAAATTTTTATGTCTTAATTTTTTAATAGTTCTATACTTTAAAGTTTTTTGTTTTTGTTTTGCTTTTTCCAGTCAGCTTTTAAACTTATTGAGAGCAGAGTCTCTGCAACCTTGCTTTGATTTATCCCACCAGGTCAAGTGCTGTGCCACTCCTTAGAGAAGACTTTTGATAAAAGTGTTCAAAATGGACTTGGCTTTAAAACTGGTCACAGATTACTACAAAAGCACTTTCTGAATGGATACTTGGATTTCATTTCCAATAAATTATCTGCAGGAGAAGAAATATTGGTGAATAACGTAGCATTATTTTTTAAAATAAGGTCATTAAAATAGTCTGATCCTATTTGTACCTTTTATTAGAAGATACTTCTGAGTATTGAATAAATGTCTGTGAAAATCCTTATATATCACACTAAGTTATTTTTTCTTTCTTGTAGAATCTACTACAAAGGGACATTTAATTTTATTTGGTGCATTCCTGTTTTCTCTCCCATAAATATAGAATTATTGTAGTTTATTTGGAGAGTGAGTATATGGAGGAATTACTAGCCTAAGATGAAGTACCGAATGTAGTCCTGTTTTCATTGGTGACTAACCCTGTGAGATTTTTCAAGTAACCACTGTCAATCTGCTTTTATAATTGGTCAACTGGAGACACTATTGTCTTTACCTTCCTCAGAGAATTGTTGCTACAATCACATGACATAACATGTGAGCTAGCACTCTGAATACTATAAAGAACCATACAAATCTACACTGTGATTGTGCCAGTCTCCACCATGATACACTGAAAGCTATAAAACAAAATTGTTGTTTAAAGATCCTGGGCCATTGTCTTGGTTTTGGGATGGAAAAGAATTTCTTTTGAAAAATGAGATTCTAAAACCCTATTTTAAAAGACCAAAGCTTTACCAATGTTTATACACTGAACCAGACCCTACTACAACCAAACTAATCTGGGCTGCCTTGGTTGATCGCTAACATGTATTGAGTGTGTGCACTCTGCTAAGTCCTTTTTGGCTTTCAATGATAGACATGCTATCTCTCATTTAATCCATACAGCCCTGTAAAGATGGGTAATACTCTTATCCTTACTTCATAGGTGAGGAAATTGTGGCTTAGATAAACTGATGTGTCTAGGCCCCCCCAGATCAAAAATCGCAGTGCCAAACTTGAACCCACATTTGTCTTACTTCGGCACCAGTGTGTTCCTCCTCTTTTCTGTCCTGCCATACTGTTACCTAAGGCCCAGTCAATTTTAGAGAAATCCAAATCCATGAGGAAGGAAATTAAATAGTAAGAATCACAGTGTTGAATTTCAAATTGTTTTGAAAATATTTGTGGAATTATATTGATCTTTAGAGGTATTTAAGGAAAATTTTAGCATCTTTACACATAAAAGCTTTTAAAATATTAATCACAATGAAAAATAAATACCAAAAAGCACTCCTTTAATGAGTTATTGCTTGATTAAGACATACCTGTGGCAATGCATGTACCTTTCAAGTATGTAACGTTTGTTCCTATGTCAAGAATTTGTTCTCTAATGTAACATTTGAATTATCATAACTTCTATTAAAAAATAAAATTACTCCATTGGAAAATCATTCTGGTTCCCCAGACTCTCATTTGTTGCCAATACATATGATGTTTTCTCTTGAGAAATTACAAGGTAGTTACCACTGTAGAAGGCAAAAATGTTTGAGTCATTTAGTCATTTAGATGAGCTAATAGAAAAACAAACCCTTACATAGCTTAAAAAAATGTAATTCCAATTAGCAGTCTTAGGTGATTTATACTAAGTAGAATGTTCATAATTATCGTAACTTTAAAAAAAAAGCTGGGCGCGATGGCTCACGCCTGTAATCCCAGCACTTTGGGAGGCCAAGGCAGGTGGATCACCTGAGGTCAGGAGTTTGAGACCAGCCTGACCATCATGGTGAAATCCTGTCTCCACTAAAAATACAACAATTAGCCAGGCGTGGTGGCACATGTCTGTAATCCTAGCTACTCAGGAGGCTAAGGCATGAGAATCGCCTGAACCCTGGAAGCGGAGGTTGCAGTGAGGTAACATTGTGTCACTGCACTGTAGCCTGGGAGAAAGAGAGAAAGAGGGAAAGAGGGAAGGGAGGGAGGGGAGGGAGGGAGGGAGGGAAGGAAGGAAGGAAGGAAGGAAGGAAGGAAGGAAGGAAGGAAGGAAGGAAGGAAGAAAAGGGAAGGGAAGGGAAAGAAAAGAAAAGAAAGAAAGAATACATATTGTATTTTAGTTAATGAGACTGAACCTATAATTGTATGGTGTCTTTAAAATAAGCTCATACAAATAGTCTAATTCTAATTGCACCTTTTCTTAGTGGACAGTTCTGAGTATTGCATAAATATCTTTGAAAATTTTGATATATCACACTTTATATTTTTATATCTTGTAGAATATACTATGAAGAGACATTTAATTTTATTTGATGCCATACATTTTATATACATTTCCCATCAATGTGATGAGAATTGTAGATTTGTTACTAAGTAGTAAAAATAGAATCATTTTAATCCTGCCCCTAAAATCTTTTTCTTGTTGACTCTCAGAGCATGTCATAGTAAAAAGCATAGCAGATCATAGCTTTAACAGGAGAAATTCAGATAGTCCTCATGGCATATTTGGGGCAAAAGATGTTTAAAAACTGAAACTTTTTCTTTGATCATGACATTTTAGTGTAATAATATTGCTAGCTCTCTTGATTCTTTTAAGGGATCTTATAGTTATTGACTTCAAAGAATATTTGTAATGAGTACATTGCAATTAATGCAAAATTTCAAGTAACTCATATATATAAATGTAAATATATACCTTGTTTAAACAGTGTCTCAAATTCAAGTGGTAACTGTAATTTGAAAGTGAAGGTTCTTCAAATCACTGGGGCACAAGGCAAGATTCGTTTTTATATCAGGTTCTATTTTATATACAATGTCAGAGCTATGAAAAAATAGAACTAGCAACACGAAACTGCAAATTATTATCATACTTAGATTTAAAAACTTTATAGTGTAGTTGCTATTATGTTAAAAGTCAGAAAAAAATGTTTATTCTATAGCTGTTATCCAGTCTCATAAGGCATAAAAATGATAATCCTAGATTATAACCAAGAATTTTATACATAAAATGAATATTTCATTATTGCTTTGAGATATTTTCAGAATTTATCTAGTGAACTTCAAAATCTCATTCTTGCTTCACCCAGCCCAAAACCCTTACTTCTCCTCCCTCAGCATAAAGCTATCAAATAAACTGGCAGCATCCCCAAATCTAAACTCTGCTTCTAGATGTTGCTTTAGAAATATACCCAGGGTCTCTAATGTATATATTTCAAAGTTTGTAAGAATATGCATTTTAGACTTTTATATACAAGAAAATGATGCTGACTGGGATACCCAACTGAGTTATATGCATTCATTTCTCCAAGAATGAAATGGCCTATGTGTTTATAATGTCACCTTCACTTTGTCCTCTTTTCTATCCACATATATTTATAAAACTTTTGAGAAACTCATCTGTACTACACCATTTCCTTCAGTGGGAGTCTAAATGCTGCTATTATGTGAGAAAGTCGGAGTTGGAAATGTTTTTTTCTAAATGTAATGTGTGTCTTCCTATTAGAGTAATATAATTCTGGGAACTTTCTTTAGGTACTCTGTAACGGAGGAAGAAAAATAAATAACACGGGGTTGGTTCTTGCCTTCAAGGAGCTCACAATGAAGTCGTTAAGACTGACAAATGGAATGTACAAAACAATAACTGCAAGACTATTACTTTAGTTCTGTTAAGCAACTTAAATGGCAATGCCCCTGCAGGACCAAAAATAAAATATTACATTAATTATTATTTCAATATGAAGGAGTCTACCTGTGCAGAGATTTGAGAGATAAGTTATTTGACCCAAAAGATATAGAAATGGACACTTGATAAGTTACCTTGACTTACATATTCAGAGAAATATATTCTCATTTAGAGTAGCCACCTTAGGAAGCTATGCAACTCTCCTTTGACTCGAGTATTATTAGGTTTCCTCGTTGACTTGCCTGCAGAAGTAATTCACTTTATTGTCAAACTTGTCAGCATCCAACTTACATTTGTAGTTTTTTTAGTCACGATATTAAACCTCCTTCTTTAATTGCATATCAAAATGATATTTTAAAGAAATGTCAATTGTTTTTAAGTGATGTCTTTAGTTCTTAACATGCTGGAGTTAGTTTCTTTATTGAGCCTATTGTTGCAATACAGATTATATTTGTCATTATATAACCCTTATGTTTGCAGACATTTTCTAAGCAATGATGGTTGGCCTTAGGCTAAGCCAGACCATTAACTCTGCTCTGGGCTGGAAGATTGGCACAATTGAAGAATCAGACATCATTTAGAGTTGTTTCCATTTAGGTTTACTAATGAACCAATAAACAAATGAGAGTTCACAATACAGGTTACTGGATGCAATTCATGATGACTTCTTTCTTCCAGATAGTCATAATGGCATATTCAAAATGATTAACGCAATCCATGTACCATGAAGCATCTACCTGGACAGAGCAGCCCAGAGCCAGCAGCTTTGCCTTATAGCCCAATAGGATGAGGGAAGGATGTTTACCCCTCACCATAGAAGAAATTTCTTGCTGAATCACTGATATATACTTCCATATTCTATATTTTACTAAGTCATTAAACCTGGCTACCATCAGTCTTCAGAATGTTATTTGAATTTTCAAGAGACTGCTTGGTTCTCTTATTTTTCTTCTATACAATCACTTGTTTGATCTAATTACTGCTGTATCCTTGTTGGTGGTTTAAGGAATGCCCAGGATCTGCTTTTGTCTTTCAGCATGTTTATTGGATACCTACTTAAGGAAAAACACTGTATCGACATGGAAGGCCATGACATTTAAATAACTTAATGGAGATATTTTAGCAGACAGAAAGCTGGAGAGAAAGCAGTTCCACATAAAACTATGAAAGCATTCTTATTTTTAAGTTATTTTAATGAAGTGTTAATTAAGGAAGATTAAAGCATTTCCCTAAGTTTTCTCCCATTAATTCTGTTGTGAGAGATAAATTTTGGCAATTAGTTGAAATTAAACATTTGTTTATCAAAAATTATCACTTTGTTTCCATTACTTTATACTATTTTAAATGTGTTCCATCTACACGAACTTGACATTGGGTCATAAAAGTGGCAAGTTGTATAGGCCTGTGATTTTTGGAATCAGAAGATCTGGGTCTGATATTCTGATCATGAAACTCAAAGGGCATAGTTTTGAGCAAGTCCCTTAGTCTTCTTGGACCTCTGTTTCTAAATCCGGAGACTTTGGTGTATCTAAGCATAGAAAAGGTACAGCAAAAATGCAGTATTATATAATCTTAAGGGACCATTGTATATGCAATCTATCATTGACAGAATCATTATAAGACTCATGACTATATAGATTAAATCATGATTCCTCACATATTTTAGAATTCTTCACAATAAGTATCTTTAGGGATAGTTTTCTTCTTTTTACTGTAAACATCTAAAGCACTTAATATAAAAATCTGTTGCTTATAGCAAAGTGTCCCACTAATTTATTAAAAGAATCAATATAACAAACCCTTTTTATTTCCAAGGAATTAGTAAACTCTTTTTAGAAAGATGAGCAATAAAGTTAAGGCTAATTTTTTTATGTACCAAACATCCAGGTATAAGATACCATGATTTCAAAAGTTCTTGTGCAGGCAAAGCCTTAGTTTCATGGAATTTATTATGGCATTTATTACAACTTTATGGGATTTTCAGAATTCAAATTCTAATATATGATTCATGCTTTTGGTGTATCATGTGCATATTCTCACCACTACCTGATACATAGAGGTTTTATTTTTTAATAAATATATACCAGATTATTACAGGTTATATATATATTATAAATGGACTTCATATTTGACATATTCAAATATATCACATGATTTACTCATCAAAAAAGTCTGTAACATGTTTTGAACACTTAAGACTAAACCACATTAGAACCATGCCATGATGAGGAGGATATAGAACAAGGAAACTTCTGTAGTGAGCTACATAATGTAACAACAAGTAGCCTTAATCACAGGAAAACCCAGTCCATACCCCATTCAAGATAGTATCTCTTTTCACAGTGGAGCAGGATACAGACTAGAAAACACATGAACTAGAGCGCCACAAGCATGGCAAGGGAGGCAGGTGAGTCAACTCAGGAATATTAAGAAAACAAGCTCATTTTAATGGGTTTTAGTTTGGGCTGTATTTTTAAGATCCTTTCTGAAAGCATGTCACAATTTACTAATATTATTTTTTAGTTTTCAAAACTTTGTATTCATTGAGTATGTCTTCATCCTAAAGAATCTAAGATAGAAGCACTTTACTAACCACAAACTAGTTTGTAACAGGGCGTATGGTAATTACCATGGCAATTATATTAGACATCTTTTTTTTTCTTGCTGACTTGGAATTATTTCAAGATTTTTCTCTTTGAACTGACATTTTCAAATCCTGAGCTCTAGTGAGAATGATTTTTACTTCTTCACATTGTGAAAGTTGAATTAATCTTTTCAGAGAGTTTTTCGTATGGTTAATTTTTGATATTGGGACACTTCAACTTATAATTTGAACTTCAAACCAAGAAAAAAAGACTTATGGGGCAATAATATTATTTTTCTTTTTCTGACTGTAAGACATGAACATAATATATTTCATATCAACCTCATAAAACATTCCGATGTTCCCAGGCCACATTAAAATGCAAAATAAGATGATATTATATAACTTGCATCAATAAGACCCATGAATAATTGGCACAAAGATATCTGTGCATATGTCGTGTGATAAACTCAGATGGAGTGACTACAAGAAAGGTGGATGGAAGGAACATGAAAGACTAATGAAATCATAATTTCAAGAGTAAAGCTCCTGACTGTGAAGGATATAGATTAACTTTGTATATGCAGTCATTGACATATTAAGTTATGCCTATATCCAAACTTAGGTGTTAATATAGTACATTTTATATATAAAAAACAGTCAAAGTAATATGTACATCATAGACTTTGGCTACCACTGAACTGTGTTAAAGTGTTGCTGTACCTTTTAAGATAAAATGATACAGTAAACCCACCATAAAAATATAAAATCCAGATTTGTGGCTATTAAAAAAATAACCACCAAGGGAAGTAGAACTTTTCTGAAGATATAAATTAGGTACCTGAAGTGGGGTGCTTCATAACCAATAGCTAAAAATGTAAGAAATCAGAAAGTGGATAGAGGCTGGAATAATTTAGAGGAGCATGATACAAAAATCCTTGATTGCTTTGAACAGACTCTTAGTAGAAATATGGACATTAAAGACTGCTGGTAGGGGCTCAGTAAGATATGGGAAAGAAATTATTGGGAATTGAAAGAATGGAGATAGATCCTTGTTATATAGTGGCAGAAATGGTTAGTGGAATTGTCTCCTTCAGTTATGTGGAAAAGAGAACCTGTGAAAGATGAACAAGGATATCTAGCTAAGGAAATTTTCAAGCAGTGTTGAAAATGTGACCTGCTCAGAGTTTTACTCTTTTACTACCATTTTACTCTTGCTGCTTAGAGTAAAATGTCAGAGAGATAAAGTGGGGTAAACTATTAAACAAAAAGAAACTCAGGCTTGACAATTTGAAAAATTATCAGTCGGGCCGGGCGCAGTGGCTCAAGCCTGCAATCCCAGCACTTTGAGAGGCCGAGACGGGCGGATCACAAGGTCAGGAGATCGAGACCATCCTGGCTAACATGGTGAAACCTTGTCTCTACTAAAATAATACAAAAAAAAAAAAAAAACTAGCTGGGCGAGGTGGCGGGCACCTGTAGTCCCAGCTACTCGGGAGGCTAAGGCGGGAGAATGGTGTAAACCCGGGAGGCGGAGCTTGCAGTAAGCTGAGATCAGGCCACTGCACTCCAGCCTGGGTGACAGAGCGAGACTCCGTCTCAAA
>NC_045444.1:65541183-65590598 GCF_002776525.5 Piliocolobus tephrosceles | reverse complement strand
AAAAGTCAAGGGTGTGGTTATATAACTCTTTGCTGAAACTTTGAAAGATCAAAAGATTAGAGTGTTTGGTCCTAAGACATTAAAGTTGTGCCTAATAGATCTCAAATTAGAGGGCTTCAGTTGAACCTTCAGAGTGTTGCCCTCAGCCATCTCAACAGAAGCCAAAGATAGAGGACATCTCAGAAAGATTTGTAGACATGGTCTCAGTCTGATAGAGAACATCTCTGTGTCATCCGCAAGAGACTCACAAAGTTTTTTGAGAAAATTATGTCAACAGAAACACTACCAGCTTGGACTGAAAGGAACAGGGAGACTACAAAGTGAAAAGAGGCTGTTAGATACCAAAATTCCACTTGCAGAAAGCAGGCTGATAAAACTACTTAGTTTCAAACTACTGTTCAAAAAAGATGAATGACTCAGCAAGCAGAAACAGTAGTCCAGGGGGAAGAACTGAGAGCCTGTAGGTAAGAGTCTATCCTGTTCAATGCCTGGTGAGACCCTAAGCAGAGAATCTAGTCATACCCACTCAGACTTCTAAACTACAGAACTATGAGGTAATAAATGGGTATTGTTCCAAGCTACTGATTTTTTTCTTGAGTAATTTGTTTTGCAGCAGTAGAAACCTATTAGAGATATTAAAAGTCCATCCACTAAAAGATTTTGAAGAATTTAGTGGAGAAAATAGTAGTTCCTTGAAATGTTTATGTATACCCACTCCTAAATTGTTTACAAAATGCTTGCTCTGCCAACAGTTTTTTAAATGCTGTACTCTGTAGATGGTTTCTATGAAGTTATAAATGCACATATTCCTGGATTCAGGAACTCACCAGTTATTTTCTTTTTCTTTTCTTTTCCTCTTTTTTTTTTTTTGTTTGTTTGTTTGTTTTAGACAAGGCCTTGCTCTGTTGTTCAGACTGGAGTGTGAAGTACAATGGTTTGATAACGTGCTTAATATGCTTGTGGTTCCAGCTACTTGGGGGCAAGGGAGGTGGGTAGAGTGGGTGGCGCTTAGGTGTGAGGATCGCTGGAGCCCAGGAGGTCAAGATTGTAGTGAGCTGTGATCACACCACTTCACTCCAGCCTGGGTGACAGAGTGAGACCCTGTCTCTGGAAGAAAAAAAAGAATATCTGGGATGGCTGAAAAACAACCTTTAGCTTGAGTTTCTAGATATGACTTCTAAAGCCCGATCACAGAACTGGGCTGCTCAAAGAGCTGCAGCTGCTGCCACCATTAGGAATTATCACCACCCTGCACCTCTGCCACAGCCCACAGCATTACAGCCAGATGCCTTAGGCCCATGTGACCTACTTTAGCATTCCTGAATGATGGAACCTAAATCATCCATGGGAGAACATATAGGAAATGTAGTTTTTAAGCTTTATAGGAAGAAACATTAGAAGAAAGTTGAGATAGTTATTGAATAACCCATAAGTATCTCCCATAGGGACATAATGATTTAAATTAAAAAGGCCTTAGAAAGCCATTTCATTGAGGAAGGCAAACTCTTCATTTTGGAGGCAGTAATAAAAAGATCAGATACCCTATGGATGACTTTTTTCCTTTCAATCTTCCTAGTTTCAGATTTTCGTTAATTCTTTTAAGTGATAGTTTTCATTTTTTTCAGTATAAATTCCCTATTGAGTGATTAGTAGTAAAGTAAATAAAGATAAAAGTCAGATTATTTTTATTGGCATTTATCTTATGCCTACGTAAAATTTGCTTTATCATATTATCACAGGTCTACAAAGTCTTTTTCTAGTTGTTTCTAACTTAAGTTCACTAGCTGCACGTGGGAACATGTGTCTGTACCCAGATACTCAGGAGGCTGAGGTCGGGGGATTGCTTAAGCCCAAGAGGTTGAGCCTGCAGTAAACCATGATTAGGCCACTGCACTCCAGCTGGGGTGGCAGAATGAGACTTTGTCTAAAAAAAACAAAACAGAAAAAAAAAAAAAAAAAGAGTTTACCTATATCAACTGAGACCATGGCTTGGTATCATGGTCTGAATAAGATATTGTTGTCCTGAGGTGAGAGTCCTACTTACTTACAAGCATATTTTGGCATTGAGCCGCCTCTTTATCTGAACTGGCTTCAAAAATATTAGTGTCAAAAATAACATCAGCTTATAATGGGCTTACAGCAGTGATGGTAGTTTTAGTAACTGAGTCAACCCTAGGCCAAGTGCCATTTGCTGGCTCAAGTCATATGTTAGGGTATTATTTTCTGTGACTTACAGTCAGAACACTGGGGCTGAGATATAGGTAGTCACAAAGAAGACTAGAAATCAGTAGTGGTGAACAGTCTCTTCCCTGCTGTAACATACGCAAAAAAGTAGGTATATTATAAAGTGTATGATGATGAGTTGACCATGACTAAATTAGCATACTGCCATTTGAGAGCACTGGACCATTTTCAGTAGCTTTGAGTACTGTTCATTAATGAAACCTGATGGAATTAACCACTTTTTTTTCTAATGTTTATTTAGATTTGTTTGTGTGACTGACTAATTAAGTTGAAGTTACAGCTGCTTTATAACAGTAACAAATTACTAATCTAAACAAACTGCTAATCTATACTACTAGGCTAAGAGCTAAAAGGAAAGCAAAAACAAGCTCAAAACAAATAATTGGGGGAGTGAAGTGAATTTTCTTAACTTTTGCCCTCCCTTAGTAACTGATCTTGTTTTATTTGGTCTTCTGTTTCTTTTTGACTGCTTTTCTTTTACAGAGTTGAAAGAACTCTGCCTGATTTTCCTCTTCCCTATTCCCTTTCTCATCTTGATTTATATGCCCTGGAAATGAACATTGTAACTGGGAGAAGGGGACTATTGCATGTGTACGCTCTTGACAGGAGAAAGATTTTGAAGGAGCATGGCTATAACTAAGGTGACCATTTAGCTCATTTTTGGGGGGGCCTTCCTGGCCTATGACTATTAATAGCATCCCCTTTCATTCTCTAAACTGTCCTGGTTTGGATGACAAATTACATCATCACCTTAGTTATAACTTAGATGAGTTAAAGGATGGTATAGACAAGTGTAAGAACTTTCTCTAAAAATGTTGACAGTAGTTGATATTTTGGTAGAACCAGGCTTAGCTACTCTCTTGTTAATAACCATAAGGACAGAATTGCTTTTCTTGACACTTGCGTATCTGTGTACTCTTCAGAGCTATGTTATCTTTTTGGGGGTGTTTTCAAGTATTTAAGTAATTGTTCTATGCATGAAAATTGAACTGCTCAGCATTCTTGAACATGTATAATAAATGAAAGGATACGTTCACGTTAGTAATTTAAGAAAAATAATCCTGGTGAGAATTCTTATTTGAAATTGTATTTCAGAAATATAAATGGAGATTTTATCAAATGTATTCCTGATGGCTTTTTAAAAAATAACTTGTTCAAGAATACCATTGTTGCTAATAATTTTTGGTAAGGAAAAAGTATTGAAATGGAAAACTGAATATTTGGAATGTTCAGCAAAAAGAATAATAATAATGTCTTTTTCAGATACTTTAATTTTTTTCATTTACAATTTCTGAGTTTTATTTTGTTGTATTTCAGTGTTTATTATAGCTTTTTAAAAAAATATTCTTCCCTCAAACCAGGTTTTACTATCAGTCCCACTGATAGCAAGTAATCCATTTTTATCATAATTGAAAGCAATCTGAATGTTTGGGGAGAATTCTATTCAATCCTGGGGAAGTTATTTCCTTTGTCTTGCCTTTGAACAGTAACTTTTTATGGTGGGTTGGATAGATAAAGCTTACTGCAAAAGCTTAGGTTTTAGAGTCCCCAAGTAGGTTGTAACAGACCATATTCCCATATGAAAATTGACATTCCCTTATGTACTTAATATAAGGTTGTGGAGACTTTTGAGAATCCATGGGAACCTGCTCTTAATAACAAAAAGACACAGAGAAGTAAAGTATATGAGGATTAGAGTTGCCAAAAACCTTCCATGAGCAGTTTAGACATACGGCCTTCAACTAGAACTAACATACTTCTGTTTAATTTTTTTAAATTTCATTAATAATTAACATAATGCAACAGCCCCATCTGGACCATGAAACAATAGAACATAATTCCAAAGGAGTTTTCATAGTATAATCTTTACTGTAAAAAAAAATATTGTCTAGGCCGGGCGCTGTGGCTTGCGCCTGTAATCCCAGCACTTTGGGAGGCCAAGGCGGGCAGATCACGAGGACAGGAGATGGAGACCATTCTGGCTAACACGGTGAAACCCCATCTCTACTACAAATACAAAAACATTAGCCAGGTCTGATGCCGGGCGCCTATAGTCCCAGCTACTCAGGAGGCTGAGGCAGGAGAATGGCGTGAACCCGGGAGGCAGAGCTTGCAGTGAGCCGAGATCACGCCACTGCACTCCAGCCTGGGTGACAGAGCGAGACTCCGTCTCAAAAAAAAAAAAAAATTTATACATATATATATATATAGTCCAAAGATCTTACAGTATACTTTTATTCAGTGTTCTTCCCAATTACTAAGTATTAGCACTTTCCTAGGGTAGAATTTGCTGTGAGTTCCTGCTGTGGTAAAGATGACATGGAGTTAATCACAGCGTCATGCTTTCATTCTCAGTTTTTTAGTGAGGTGTACTTATTACCAAAGGAAAGCCTTCTATGAAAATAGTAGAGCCCATGTTATGATTGAATTGTGTATTTTAGCCATCCAGCTAACTGAGGCTATTAAATTACAGTGGTCAGTGCTATACTTATGAGTTATAAAAATGGCATTTAAGTTATTTAAATAAACATTTTTTTCCCAAATAGACTTTATATTTGCCTTCATGAACAACCAGGGGAAGAGGGTATAGAGAGCTCTTAACTGCACCACTGCTGAAAGAGCAACGTGTTTTCTGGAAGACAGTGTAAAGGGGTAGAAGAGCAGGGACAGAGAGAGATCTGCCAGCCTTGAGATTTGTCTCAGTGTTTAGGGGATTCATAGCTATTTATTCTTCATAAATGGAGCATGTGCAGGTTTCAGTGGTGTGACTTTTGAAAAGATATTGTTTCTGCCCAATTTTTAATCACAAGACACCTAATTATATTGCTGTTAACACCACCTCCTTTTCACACTATGGACTATATGGGGCATGCTCTGAGCCTGTTTTTCGCTAAGAAAAAAGAAAATGAGGTGCTACTTGAAGTCACTGGGGCAGAAGGAACCCTGGGGTCCAAGTGATCTTATAGAATGGCCCTGGAGGGAAACTCAAGATTCAACCTACAGCTCTGACACTTGGTAAATCACTGAAAGGTTCTGCCTGAGCCTCAGTTTATTAATGAGGACAATCCACACATTCCATCATATCCAATTTATGGGGGAAAAAAGAGAGAATCTAATGTTAGCTAGGCAGAGCAAAGTATAAGCCAAGCAGAGAGAGAAAGTTCAGTGGCTTTACTCTCTACCCTGAAGCCTTACCAAGTACTGAGGTCACCATTTGGACTGAACAGTTTTGACGTGCTTTTAAATTAACCCTGTTTAGAAAAGATTAAGTTAAAGTTTCATCAGCAAAGAGCAGCTTTCTAAAGGTGAACATTAAGCAAAGTCATTCAAGAAAAGCAGTATTAGCCAGGCCAACCCCTGCCTCCCACTGGTTTCTATAATACTGCTTGGGAGTCATATACCCAAAGCCCTTTCATTGCTGTCTGTATTTCCCTGGTCAATAAGGTATATATTCTACTCAAAGTAAGACACATGCTAATATAAATATTCCCATTTTTCCTTAATCTAAGAACTACTGGAAAGCTGAAAAAAAAAGTTTTGAAACCACACTATGCAGATAATATAGAAAGGACAGAGGGAACATTTGTGATCATATGAAATGAATAGGAAATATACATTTAAAAGAAGTTAAAGAAGTTTTAAAATAACATAAGATAATTTTCTGTTATTACACAGAAACTTTCTAAGAGCTTGAATAATGTGTGTGTGTGTGTGTGTGTGTGTGTGTATGTGTGTGTATGTGTTGTAAATGAACCACTCTGGGACTAAGATACTTTATCTTTGTAACAGGTAGTGGATAATTAGAAAATCCCTAACATCCCATTAAACCTTAACTTTCTAGGACTGTTGGTACTATAGTCATTATAAGTAAATGTGGGTCAGTGTGTTAGTTCATTCTCACACCGCTATAAAGATACTACCTGAGACTGGATAATTATAAAGGAAAGAGTTTTAATTGACTCAGTTCCACGTGGTGGGGGAAGCCTCAGGAAACTTACAATCATGGTGGAAGTTGAGGGGGATGTAAGAGACATCTTACATGGCAGCAGGAGAGAGTGCAAAGGAAACTGCCACTTAAGCAATCAGATCTCCTGAGAACTCCCTATCCTGAGAACAGCATGGGGGAAATCACCCCCATGATCCAATCACCTCCCATAAGGTCCCTCCTTTGACACATAGGGATTACAATTCAAGATGAGATTTGGGTGAGGATGCAGAGCCAAACCGTATCAGTCAGGTAAAATCATTTATCTCAAGCGGAAGCTGAAATAACCAAATGATATTTATGTAGCATTAAACACGTAAAATTCTCAGGAGTGCAGAAAAAGAATCTAAAATGGAGAAATAAAGAAAGCCACAAATTAGCGAACAGTAGCACATTCTGGATGGTAAGATAATGGTAACAACAGTCACAGGTAAAATAGGCAAAAATGGCACAGGTAGAAGTCCAGTTACCAGACATTGGGCTTAAACCCCATGTATGCATTGTCTCGTTTAATCCCATGAAACAAATTCTAACGTAACCCGTCTCTTACAAATGAGAGATCAGAGACACAAAGAGGTTCACTCCCGTGCCTAAGCTGTCTGAAGTTGAGGAGCATTAGTTCAAGTCCCAGTGGTCTGACTCCAGGGTATGTGCCCTCTCCTGTTCAATCCTGATAACCCTGGAAGATGAGCACAACCCACTGACATAAATAATGGTTTCCCCATTGCAGGGAGTGGCAGCAGAAGATTAGAGAAGTTAGGTGACTTCTCCAGGTCACACACAGACCCTACACAATAGCAGAGATGTTAACTCAGTCCTTTTTAAACATGTACTTTCTGCTATGTCATGCTAATTTTTTTCCCATTGTCACTTTTGTCACTTTGCTGATAGCTTAATGAATACAGAATTGGATATCTGACTATAATTAGATCTGCCTCACAAAAGAAAAATCAGCAGGTCAACAGTAGGTTTCAGACTAACAATAAACATTCACATCACAATAACATCCTCTTTTCAGATTGGCCCGGTGCATAGCTTTCCATAAGACACGCACAGTGGGACTTCTCACAAACCTGCTTGTATCTAGTGACTAACTGATGGTGTTTCATTGACATTTTTCCTTTTAATCATACAGGTAGTGAGGTAAAGTGAGATTTGGTTAATTATTTTGAAACTCTGGGACCCTCTAAGATAGTCACATATTAGGCTCAGCATCAATGGGTATATATAAATAGGAAATAGGCATGTAATCTAGGTTTTAACTGGGGTAAGAGAGAGCTACCATTTCTTTCCCCTTCTCTGCACAACAGGGAAGAGCCATGGATTAAAGAAATCCTCACACTGCTTCCCAACCAGCCCACTTTAAAAATAAAGTCATCCTCTCCCTTTTTCAAGACTTTATTTGTTCTCTTTGGTGTTCTTCTTTCCCTATGGAATATGTACGTGTGTCTGGGTATCCCTACCTGGTTTGAACTTGATGGGATTATGGACAGGAAGCTGGATCATTCAGTCTCTGGCTCTCTGCTGATACAAGCAGAAATTGAGCCAGTTAGACCAGAGTTAAGCCTCCTATTCATTTCATGTATGTCATTGAGCAGCTAGAGAGTAATGATGATTTTTACTCCCTCCTGGCATTAAGTCTGAGAGGTAAACTGACAATTAACAAGAAAATTCTAAATTAAAGCTGACATACCTTCCTTAATTCTTCCCAAGGTGCTTGGGTATGATTATTATTTAATGCTTCTTTGTCACTGAAAAGGTATGGGGTACCAGTTAACTCATGAAACTGTTTCAGATAATAGATATTGGCCTGAAAACTAAGACCAAAATATGGAAAATACCACAGAGGCAGGAGGTTTCAGGTCAGGTGGAAGCAGGTTTCCAAAATCCTAACATGTAGACTGTTGCAGAGCTCTCTCTGCAGTGCCAGGCAGCATTTTGCAAGAGTCCTTGTTTTTCGTGGCATTTCCCTGCTGTGTGTAGCCACTAAAGCTCAGCCCTATTGTATCATCCTCACATTTTCCTTTTCAGACTCACCACCATTGGTGGTGGGTCGGAGACATCATCCATGTACACAAATCATCCATGTACACATTGTAACATTTGAATATGGAAAAGAAAAGAATCTTTAGTCACTAGGCAGGCTGACCTCAGGACTGTCAAGCAAATTATGGCAGTCCAGGATGTCTGCTCAAGAGGATCACTGCGGTGTGGCATATGATAAATGAGTGGTTTTCATGGCCTCGGGCTCCTTCCCAGGAGAGAGAGTCTAAGTTGGAAAAGGATTTTAGCAATCATGGTGGGTAAGTGTGACAGAACTCAAATACCACCCCCTTTCTCCCTGCTTGCATGGGGAATGGCAGGACTTAGTCTTAACTTCTAGCATACTCAGTAAAAGATGAGAAAAATAATCTTTCCTAGTCATTCCCCCTCTTTGAGATAAAAGTTTGCCCAGGCAGAATGACATAATATCAGAAGTTTTGCTCATTAAGAGAGAAGCGGGAGGCTGAGGCAGGCAGATCACGAGGTCAGGAGATTGAGACCATGCTCGCTAAGGCGGTGAAACTCCATCTCTACTAAAAATACAAAAAATTAGCCGGACGTGGTGGTGGGTGCCTGTAATCCCAGCTACTCGGGAGGCTGAGGCAGGAGAATGGCGTGAACCCAGGAGGCGAAGCTTGCAGTGAGCTGAGATGGTGCCACTGCACTCCAGCCTGGGTGACAGAGAGAGACTCCATCTTGGAAAAAAAGGAAAAAAAAAGAAAGAGAGAGAGAGAGGCCTGCCAAATTCTTGCCTTTCCCATGGAGGTTAGAAACTCTCATTGACAAAATGGCCTTCAGTTTTTCACCTCACCTCAGTAAGTCAGGTCTTTGTATTCAAGTGCCATCAACTCCTAAAGGAATATGAAAGACCATTTTATCTTTTGAGAGACTCTAAACATGGGGCAAGTTTGTTTTATTTCAGAGATTAAAGAACGGGACTTATATTAGGAGAAAACAGAAGTTGAATGTTCATAGTACCCTTGATCTTCTTATGAACAGAAGACTTGAAACAAGCCTGGACTTGGAGGGAATTTTTTAAATCTTTTCTTTTTTCCTGTGCTTCTGGGAGTGATGTTTAAGTTCTGCCGTCTGTAGGACATGTGCATTTTAAACCTCTTTTACTTAGAGCTTCAGCTTTTTGGGAAAGTTTTTATTTTTGTTTATGGTACCTAAACAACAGAAGTTAGCCTCCATCGCAGAGAGTCTCTGCATTATTAAAATGCAGCTTGTTGTGCAGTGCTTTAATGGGCTCTTTAAGGCCTTTACATATTAATGTTATATGCCAAGAACTATTAAAACATTCCAAATAAAACAGATTCATCAGTTAAGTGCTCTGTTTTACTGTGGTCATGAATGAAAAGGACAAACTAGTTATCGTCATGGTCACTTAAAAAATTGTAATCTATTCCAAAGATGGTTTTCTCATAAAAAGCAACTTAGTCACTTAATTCTGCGGAAGTCCTAGAGAGTTTATTACTCTCTCATTTTTATTCATAAGTTTTAGAAGCCAAACAAACTAACTAATTAAAACAATTTAACCTATTATAGGTTATTTTATGAAATATTTAGAGTAACTTCTTAATCTGAGACAAGTATTTCTTCTGGCAACAAGAATGTGGTAACATACTAGTTTGTCTGCAGCTGGTGTGTATTTAAAGATTTTGAAGGCCTTTAAAAATACCCAAGTGCTAACTGGTAACATCAACCAGGTGGAAGGGACTGGGGAATAGGGAGGAAGGTAAATATAAAGTAAAATAATACATAATTTTTTTTGTTGTTTTTTTGAGATGGAGTCTCACTCTGTTGCCCAGGCTGGAGTGCAGTGGTGTGATCTTAGCTCACTACAACCTCCACCTCCCGGGTTCAAGCAGTTCTTCTGCCTCAGGCTTCTGAGTAGGTGGGATGACAGGTGCATGCCACCACGCCCAGCTAATTTTTTTGTATTTTTAGTAGAGACAGGGTTTCACCATGTTGACCAGGCTGATCTCGAACTCCTGACCTTGTGATCCACCCGCCTTGGCTTCCCAAAGTGCTGGGATTACAGGCATGAGCCACTATGCCTGGCCAATAATACATCATTTAAAAATGATCTAGCTCACTGTTTCTTTCAACCAAAAAAGAGTAATAGCTCCTCATTAAATATTTACTTAAATATTTCATATTAATACCTTCTTGAACCAAGTTGGCAACCTAAAGAGCTGGGCCCTGGGTGCCCTCCTTTTAAGTCAATGTCGTGGAAGCTGAGTTTAGCACAAGAGCTGTAAGTCAGGAAACAGCTGCAGCTTCTATTCTTCACTCAGCCTTTCATTAGATGAGTGACCTTAGGCAAGTCATTTAGCTTCTTTTGGGCCTTGTTTCCTTATTAGTAATAATAGAGGCTTAGACTAGATTCCTTTAAACAGATTCTACAGGGCCACTGATATGCCATGTTTTGGTGAGACATAAAAATGTAAAAAGCAGCCCCTGTCTTCAAGGAAGTGACAGTTTAATAGAAATGACATCTATAAAAACAAATGCCTGCAAAAAAGTGGTTTTGAGACTGTTACAGAAATTTGTATGATGTACATTGGGAGCACCAAAATAAAAGCATCGATCCTATCTGGGTTTAGGTGAGAAAGATGAAATTCACGAAGACTTAACAGATGAAATGCTTGAACTGAGTTTGAATGTCACTATCCAGATAAATATCGCGATGGAAACTATAAGAGCACAGGTTTATAAGAACGAGTCAGCATAAAACTCCAGGACCTAACAGTGTTCCTTTATGGCTGGAATATAAGTATAAGATAAAATATGCAAAAGATCATTGGAACAAATGGAAAAGCCTTTCTATGACATAAGGATTTCAGAATTTGTGAGACACTATGACAGGGTTCTAAGTAGAGTTTGTGATATGTTCATATATGTGATCTAGAAATATCATTCTTGCAAAGTATAGCAAAGGCTTGGCAAAGGTAAGCAAGGAAAGCATTCAGGAGGCTATTGCAGAGGTACATGGAAGAGATGATAAAGATCAGAGTAGTAGCCATCGAGTAGAAGGAACAGAACTAAAAGATGTGAGGAAAGTGATTCCTATAAAATCACTGATTAAATGAGGGTTGAGGAAAGAGGAAGAAAGTCTGTAACATCCTTTCAGCTTTCATCACCCGTGAGTCAATTATTCCAAGGCTGTTAGATTACATACTGAAACCTCTCAATTCAAGGAAGGATTTTCATAAACACACTTAATGGAAATATATTTTTAGATATTGACAGATATAATAGCATATTGTTTTGAATTCATTGCTTTTAAACTATTGGAGTCATTCTCTTTTTAAAGGGAGCCCTATAACGGTAGTGCAGAATGAGTCAGGTATTAAAGTTAATTTGTCATTTAGAAGACATACCGTAGGCAAGTAAATAGGTACTATAAAGACACCCTGAATCATGTGGTGCTCTGTTAAAAGGCAAACACAATCCATTGGTGCTTATATTCAGAAATTCCATGAGGTAGGTCAATATAAATACCCAGGAGACTCCAAGAGCCAGAAACAAGAGCAGCCTATAAACAGTATCCACATAGCCTGAAGACAGAACTCATGCTAATGTTTTCCTTTTTTACTTGGGGCACATTTGTTACTTATCCTACCATAAGCGCTGTCTTTACATCATTGCATTACTTTCTGCCAAATGTCTTGAAAGTATCTCTCTTTTATCCCATCCCATTCACTCCAGCCCACTGTAAGCTGGCTGCCACCCAGAACATACCAACAAGGTACTTCTGGCAAAGGTCACCAATGTCTTCCTAATTTCCGAATCCCGTGGATGTGTGTCACTCCTCATCTTACTTGACCTTTATGCTATGTTATGAAACTCTCCTCATTTGCTCTCTGTGTGTGACATCAGGACTGCCCTGATTTTCCTTCACCTCTGTCTCCCTTGTCACTGTCAGGTCCATGGGCTCCTCATTCAAACACTGCACTCTCCCTGGGTCATTTCATTTATACATGTGACATCTGTATGTAGGTGGTGTTCATTCTTCTGGCCTGAGTCATGCCCCTGTGTTTCAGAAATGGAAATCTAACTGTCTTTTGGACATCTCCACCTGGTTGTCCCTCAGGCAACTCAAATTCAACATATCCAAAACTGAACCCCTTCTTTCTCCTCTGCATACCTCAGTAGACATATGTAGCTTTTCCTACTTCCTTCATGCATACTTCCACAACCCATGCCTTCTAAGCCACCTTTAATCCTCTAGATATGTTGTACTCATTATAAACTCTGAGTCTTTGCACATGCTCAGAGGCCTTCCTGATACACATATGAAACATATATTTTCTTCATCTGGCTGAATTGTGTGGAACTTTCAGGCCTTTGTGAAGGTGTTCCCTCCTTCAGAAAACTTTCCTGTCCCTAGACTTACGTTGTTCAATGCCTGTCTTTCTTTTGTCATTGTATAGTATTTTATACTGCATTGCAGCAGTTCTCAATTGCTCAGGGGGTGAGAGGATAGGTGGTAGGAGGATGATTTTGCACCCCCGCTCCACCAGGGACACTTGACAATGTCTGGAGACATTTTTTGTTATAGCAATGGGTCAGGATGCTACTGGCATCTAGTAGGTAGAGGCCAGGGATGCTACCTACATCCCTATAATATTCTACAGTGCATAGCACCCCACAACACTGAATTATTCAGTTCAAAATGTCATTAATGCCAAGGTTGAAAAACTGTGCTCTATTGTAATTATCTACTTATTTTTCTGTTTCTCCCACTAGACGATACGCTTTTTGAGAACAGGGACTATGTCGTCTTCAACAATGTGTACACAACAAGTAGCAGGTTGTTTGGCATATGGTAGATGCTCAGTAAATATGAATGTATAAACTGAGTGGGTATGTTAATGGATGGTTTGAATGGTTTTTCATTCTGGCCCAGAGAGAAAACGTATAATTTATATGTGCACTGAGGGCAGTAAGATCTGAGGTTTCACTCCTGAAATGGCCCTGATGCCAATTCCACTGTTTGAGATGCTGATCATGTGGATAGTAGGAGCACTCAAACTATGGATATGTGTCTCTATTTTGTTGTCTATTTAAGTATATATAATTGTATTTACTTAGATATTTACCTGTGTTACTTGTTGAGTGAGGTATAACAATGTACATGTTTGTATCCATTCCTAGTAACCAATAATAGGTCTGAGTACCTCTTTTTCTTATATGCAAGATATTTCAGCATGCTGTTATGGGAAAGCAAACTTTGGTTTAAATTCTGGCTTAGTTTCAAAACTGACCTATATAACCCTAAGCAAGAATCTTAGCCTCACTAATCTTCAATATTCTCAACTAATAAGCATAAAGTTGTTTTGATGATTACATAAATTAAAATACGTAAAGTACTTGATATATAGCAAGGCCTCAATAAATGTTACTTCCTTCTGCCTCTTCTCCAAACTCTCTATATTAGTTAGAAATTGAATTTGACCCAGAAACAGAGCCCTGATAATAATGGCTTAAATTGATAGTTTATTTTTCTCCCACATAAAAGAAGTCTGGAGGTCTG
Organism: Piliocolobus tephrosceles; assembly: GCF_002776525.5. Lineage (NCBI taxonomy): Eukaryota > Metazoa > Chordata > Mammalia > Primates > Cercopithecidae > Piliocolobus > Piliocolobus tephrosceles. Next base: position 65,576,784 of record NC_045444.1, on the reverse strand, counting down.
AAATACAGGATTGATTTGATGACTCCTCAGAGTCATTAAGAAATCACAGCCCTTTTTAGCCTCAACATTTTACTATGCCTAAAGTGTGACCTTGGTACTCAAAATGCCTGTCACTTCTGTGTGGAAAGCAGCTGACTACAGGACAGGGTGAAGAAGGTAATGCCTTCTCTCTTTGAAAGAACCTTCCAGGTCGATCACCTGAGGTCAGGAGTTCAAGACCAGCCTGACCAACATGGTGAAACCCTGTCTCTACTAAAAATGCAAAATTAGCTGGGCGAGGTGGCTCATGCCTATAATCCCAAATAATCGGGAGGCTGAGGGAGGAGAATCACTTGAACCCAGGAGGCAGAGGTTGCAGTGAACTGAGACTGCATGATTGCACTCCGGCCTGGGCAATAAGAGTGAAACTCCATCTCAAGAAAAAAAATATTGGTCTCTTAATGACAAAAGTACCATGATAACATAAGATTTTAACATTAGTGGAAATGAGAACCCTCTGTACTACCTTTATAATTTTTCTGTACATTTAAAATTATTCCAAATTATAAAGTTTATTTTTAAAATGCAAATTACTGGCACACATTGAAAACTTGTTAATTTTTGTAGGGCATTATCTATAATGGATGCATTTGAGTATAATCACCATGTGTGTAGGGACTTTGTCTAATTTGTTCCTTGATGTCTCCTCAAGAACTAAAGGTGTACCTAAAGATAATACCGGGGAAGAGAGCGCACCCTCACAAAACCCCCTCTGATCTGTTTCTGAGTTATCGTGCGTGCTTAGTATATTATTCTGTAAATTGTTGTAGCATCCTGACTAGCAGCTCTCCATTTCATACTCCAGGAGAATCAACATACTTTTTCTCCATAATTTTCCTAATGGAACATTTTATGAAATATAAGTCCTGGAGGAGCTGGTAACCAACTGCTAGACACTTTATTAGAAAAATAAGGGTTTGTAGCACTAATGCTAATCCAAGGAAATTGAAGTCTTTTTATAATCCTGTGAGATTAATAGATCGGGAGTTGAAAACTGCACAGTCCTAATTTTCTATAAATTAGTCATTTTCTCTCTATTAGTGTATAAAAGATCTAATGGGAAAGGTACTTGATTTAAAAACCAGCCTCACCACTTACTACCAAAGTGGTTATGAGGAAGTTTTAAAATCTCTCTAAGCCTAAATTTGCTAGTAAAATTGGAGTAGCGAGACCTTACAAGGCATACAGTCCTCTATTAATGAAAATACAGGGTAGTTTACTGTAACAAGAGCTCAATAATAAAATGGTTTTCATAAGACAGAGGCTTGTTTTTGTCTCACCTAACAATTCAGAAATGTTATTACAGCTTATTGGGAGTCCAGTCTACTCCATCTTTTTGCTTAGGCACTTCTGGTGTGCAATTATTTTTTACAGGCTTAACTCACTACCACTTATACATTCCAGATTACAGGAAGGAAAAAAGGAGGAAACACACCTTTCTTTCCAAGGGCATGACCTGGAAGTTATCACTTCCACTCATATCCCATTGGCCAGAACCCAATCATGTGGGCCCAGCTAGCTGCAAGGAATTCTGGGAAATGCTTTCTTTAGCTGGGAAGCAATTTGCTGAGCTCATACTTCTAGTATTTTGGAGATTGGAAAGACAACTAGCAGTGCCTACCATAAGTACCTAGAGTAGTGCCTCACATGGAATAAATGCTCAGCAAATGACATTCTCATTAAATCACCTGGAAGATAATTAGTGTGAAAGGAATAGGTAAGGAGAAAAGTTTTGCCAACTGTGACTTTTAAATCACTCAGAATTAAGGATAGACCTTCCTAGGAAACTATGTTTGCATTTGAAAATTGCTCATCTTCTTGTAAATTAAAACACAGCTTTGCAAAAAAATAAGATCTTCTATTCATCCTAAGGAAAATAAGCTGCAGAACTAATTTTTTTAAGTGTACTAGTTTTTATATGTAACAACTAGTTTCCCTTCTAGTTCAGGAAACTCTAGTAGATTTAGAAGGAACCATGCTTGGTAAAAACGGAAAGATAGGGAGTGGGGAGGGATTGCATTGGGGAGTTATACCTGATATAAATGATGAATTGATGGGTGCTGACGAGTTGATGGGTGCAGCACACCAACATGGCACAAGTATACATATGTAACAAACCTGCACATTATGCACATGTACCCTAGAACTTAAAGTATAATTAAAAAAAAAGGAAAGATACAAAGTAAACTGTGACTTATTAATGTAGAAATTCTTTTGTTGCACAGTTGTAAATTCTGTAATCATAATTTTGCTCCTGTCTACTCTTTGCATGGATTCAGTTTTAAGCTTTTGCCATAATTTGTATTTACATACATGGGACTGTACCTTTAAGGATCTATTTTCATTTTTCTTGGTTTGGTTTAATTGTTTCCTAAGGATATTTACAGTAACCTGCTGAACTTGGACAGTTTCATTCCAGGGAAAGTAGTTTATACTGAGCCCCATTCATGCTAACCTTGCCTAGGACAGACATTCTTACATTCCATAGGCCACAACTCCAGGTTGTCAGCCCCTCATGTGATTTGTCAGACCACACTGCTCCCCAGCTGGCAGCTCAACAGGGTTCAGTTGGCCCTGCTCTTTGCAACATGATGGGTGAACATGATACCAGCTATATTAGTTTGCTTGGGCAACTGTAACAAAATGCCATAGACTTGCTTAACAAATTTTTCATAGTTCTGAAGACTGAGAGGTCCAAGAACTAGTCTTCAGCCAATTCAGTTTCTGGTGAGGGCTCTTTTCCTGGCTTGCAGATGCCCCCTTCTCACTGTGTCCTCTGATGTTAAAAAGAGAGTGCTCTGATATCTCTTTCTCTACTTATAAGGGAACTAGCCCTATTAGATTAGGGCCCACTTTTATTACCTCATTTGACCTTTATCACCTCCTCACCTGGCCTCCTGGCCTGTCTACAAGTACAGTCACGTTGGTGGTTAGGACTTTAAAATATGAATTATGGGGGTAAGGGGGACATAAATACTCAGTCCATAATGCTGGTCTTTCTTTCATTTATTATGGTACCCACAAAGAGTGAGTGTCTTTTCTAGTATTTTCCCTATGCCATTCTGGGCAACCTGCCTAAAATTTCCTATGGTGGAAGATTGCACTAGTGGCTTCCTAAACTCTCTTTTTCTAATGAGATCTCTGGTTTAATGTCAGTTTTTGGACTCACAGAATACCTTGGGAGTTATAAAATGTTAAGAAATTAAAATATGATAAAATGATACTTGTAGAGCACTCTGCATTTTTCTTGCTTACATTATTTCTTGAATCCTCATGGTAATTTGGTGAGAATGATTGGGATGTTGCATTGGCTCTCTTTCATACATTAGAAAATTGAAGTTTGGAATGTTCAATGATTTCTCTAAGGTCTTAGGAATAATAGTTGATTAACACTGAGATTCCATTCCAGGGCTTCAAATTTCTAAACCACATTAGACCAAATATGAGCTGAATTTGGCTCTGGAGCCACTAAAATTTGGTTTCAATCCAAGTTCTGTCACTTATTAACAGTAAGTGGGCAAGTTACTTAACTCACTAAAATTTCTCAATCTTCTCTGTGACATGCAAATAATAGAGTCCACCTTATAGTGTTCTAATGAAAATCAAATTATATAATGCATAGAAATAACAAAGCATCTGCTACATAGAAAAATGTTCAAAATTGTTGGTTATTATTTTTAAGCACATATCAAATCCTATTCATTAAATTTAACTCTGAATTTATGTTTTATTGGACTTTAGGATAAAGTATTATTTAAATTGTGACAGATCCCCAAACACTTTACAAGTTTATAAGTGTTATAAAATTTATAATATGGATTTTATTGAGATATGAGCATCTTAATTATCAACGTCTGTTTCTGTGTATATTTATTTATATATTTATTCATGTATATATTCATGCCTGGTCAAGCGACAGATTAAAGCAGTTAACAATTAGCAGATATTTTAAAAAGCTATCAGTTATACTTTAAACAAGCTAGTGGGATTTTTTAGTTATCTAACTTTGGTATGAGGTCATTTAGTTATCTAGCTTTAGATAGAGGTCATTTTGTTCTCATTAATAAAAGAAGCTGAGTTTGATATTCTTAGTTTTTAATCTCACACCAGTAAGCCAGTAACACTCAGTATATGCTAATAATTATGATCAAAGAAATATTAAGGAAGCAAAGATTTAGCTGCTTGAAAGTTGGTATATTGAAAAGCCTAATTAATAAAATTTTCAGTTTTTCTCCACATTAGCCAGGATTTAATCTCCATCAAAATACGTATTTTTCTATTAGTCTCATTCTACAAACCCAACATAAGAGGTCATTGTCCCATAGGCTTGTGTCAGTGATAATGACTGGAAGGTACTCTTTTAATGTTCCCAGATTTGTCAGGTAATTTACTGTGTATGTCAGGATAAAGTAACAACATATATTGTAATTTGTTTTGCACATCATTCCTGATTCTCATATGGAAATAATTAGGGAATTTTATGCACTTCTAGATTTGATATGAGTGTGTGTTTATGGATATACAAGTAAGAAAATGTTCAGATTTCATAAAGGAGGTCAAATAAGTTTTTCTCAGGTAGAAGAAACTCTACCAAACCAAGAGTTAAAACACTTGATTCAAAGTTTATTAGCAATGTAAATGTCATTACTTCTGATTTGTGATCAGCTGAAAAAACGGTGAAGGGCCACTGTGACTTTCAAGCTTTAGGAACAGAATCTCATGACCTTAAAAGGCAAAAGAACTGTTTCCCACTAGGTATGGAAGTGATTCAATTCTGAGCATCATCATGATTGGCAATTAATAATGCAAATGACTTGTGTTGATCCAAAATGGTTCTCAGTATCTGGGCAGGGCAACTATGAATGTGTATATGAGTGAGGGAGATTATAACAAAATTATTTTCATTCTGTGCCTCATAGTCTCAGAGTGACTGTACACACATAGGCACCACACACATCCTCTAACCATCTTGGTTTGGGAGGGCAAGATGAATGTGCCTACTACATTAGTTTGCTTTTGTGTATAATTGTTATAGTTTTAAGATATGAAAAGGCTGGGCACGGTGGCAAAAGCCTGTAATCCCAGCACTTTGGGAGGCCGAGACGGGCAGATCACGAGGTCAGGAGATCGAGACCATCCTGGCTAACACAGTGAAACCCTGTCTCTACTAAAAAATACAAAAAACTAGCCGGGCGATGTGGCGGGCGCCTGTAGTCCCAGCTACTCGGGAGGCTGAGAGGAGAATGGCGTAAACCCAGGAGGCGGAGCTTGCAGTGAGCTGAGATCCGGCCACCGCACTCCAGCCTGGGCGGCAGAGCGAGACTCCGTCTCAAAAAAAAAAAAAAAAAAAGATATGGCTTAACTTGTAGTGTGTACTCAGAGAGTTACTCATTACCCTGGACATAATTCATTTATTGCCCTTGTAACATATTTGTTTTCTTTTCCCAACTACCTCTTAAGAGCAGGGACCCTGTCTTAGTTAGAATGAACACAGGCACTGGTTTGTAGTAGATGCTTAAGAAATATTTGAATGAATTTATGAATGAATTAGAGCTTCTGAATGGAAGTCTATAGTTCTTAAATGTGCAACATACATAAATATACACATTATCTGAAGAATCTATCAATGTGTATATGGATGCACAAACACACATATACATCCCACGTTCAGAGTACTGTCACTAGTTGAGGAAAGTGATTAATGTCTAAGGTGTCTAGCCAACAATAATAGCATATGATTATGTAATTAAGTAATCAGTAATTGTGAAGGAAGGAAAACCTATTTAGATACTTACTGATTGCATAATGTAAAAAATGGATCTATGTTAGCTTAAAAACATTATGAGAGTTAAATATTATCAGCCTATGAAGAATTGCAGAAAAGCAAACACATTGACATTTATTCATAGCCACCAGTATTTTTTTTAGTAAAGACAACACAAACCAGTAAACAATTAGTTTATTCATTGTTTTCCTTACTGTGGCCATAACTAGCATTCATATTATAATTTATTAGGAATACTGACACATAATTATCCAAACTTTTGTAAAAAGCCATTATAGCTTTTTCTGATAAGAATAAGAAGTTTTGCAATGTATAAGGTTTTAATAAACCCTTAAATTAACTTTATTTTTCCCCAAGATTAATAATTATAAAGGAGCATAGGTCCAGTTATCACATTTTCTACCAGAAACATACTGGCATGCATGGGCAATGTTTCTCTTTAAAGTAGATGCTGACACTATATAATTAGAGCATTACAATAATGGGTCTTACAGAAGGAAAGGAACTATATTCAGGTATACTTTTTGGCATATGCTATTAGAGAAACTTTATGTTTCAGTGTAAGATTTATATATCTGGTACATATTCAACTTTATATCAAGTACTCTCATTAGAACTAGAAGTAGCTTTAAATGGAAAAAGTATTATTCTACCATCTCAGAAAATAGTTTTGGCTTATTCCCCACTAATTTTGACCTTAAAAAAGTAAGATCCCTTTAGTCCATCTGGGCCTGGGTGGCCTGCTTATTTTCTCATAGAGGGTTCTAAAGCTTCAAGGAAAGTCTTAGGTTTTACTCTATTAGCCCAATGTTACAGGGCTCTTCTCCGTGCCATAAGTATTCATTTGTAAATAATGATACTTTCTACTGCCTCAATATATTTTCATATCCAGTTTTCTCCTGGATTCTGGATTCCTTATATCTCATCTGAAGAATGCTTAAAGCCATCTGTTATGAGATTTTTCGTCAAACTTTCTCTAGCAAAAGGACCGGTTTTTATCATAACATACTTAATTAACACCTTGATCAAGGAGGTAAGCAGTGCAGCAGAGATTCCTGGAACAAGATGATCAATTGGACTTACCCTGTGTTTGCTGAACTGCCTGAATTTTATAAGCTTATGTGAATATGGCTTAGAGATGAGATCCAAACACCTCCTGCTTCCTGGTCTCTTCCCTGAATTACCTCTCTGTATTATCAGTATCTCTTGCCAGCAGTTTTCTCTGAAGTCATTATAGACTATATTGAATTTATGAATCATGTTCAAATTTGTTAGTCATTAAATATTTGTCCAGAACTGGATATATGATTGTGTGCTTATAGAAAGATGCTCACAATATAATGCAGTAATTATGGTGATGTGGAATATCTATTACAGGAATAAAGTGAAGGGATACTTCATCCAACCTTAGTGAGTCAAAAAGATACTTCCTCTCTTAAAGATGCATAGAAAAGTCAGATTTATGACCATATAGGCCATAGTGTAATGACATGATGAAGGTGAAGCTCCATGGGCAGGAGTACCCCAACTGTCTTGTTTAGGCCACATTCCCAACATCACACATAGATGTGGCTCATAGGCCCTAACCTTCAGGACATTATGTGTCAAATGGATAAATGGGAAAAAAGGATTTTAAACACAAGAGTGATGTGGTTCACTTTGGATTTTTAGATATATTGTTCTGGCAGTGGCATGGGAGATGGATCCAAAGAGATTAAAACTGGAGTGAAGGAGTCCAGTAATGATGTGAAGAGATGAGGGTCTGAACTAGGGCAGAAGTCAGTCACAGAGATGGATTTGAGGCGTATTGGAGGGTTACAAATGTAAAACTTCATAACTGTGTGCCTGTGGGAAGAAAAGGAGAGGTAGGGGGCAAGTGTTGTGGCAGAGTTGCCATCATCTAATTTAAAGAATACAAGGAGAGGAGTTATCTAAGGGAAGAAACAAGTTAAAGTTTTTATGCAACATATTATCATTTAAATGTGTTCCAATCTTTACTTTTAAAATGAACCCATGAGGAAATTCTAATCGATTTTTAATGAAAATCTTGTAGCACTTTAAAATTTTTAACTGTCCCATGGGCATTATAGCAGCACTGGGTCAAGAATATAAACTAAAAACATAAGTACCTCCCTTTTAACAAAAACAGAAGTCTTTTAAGAATACCAAAACACTTGGGCGTAACTAACACTTATTCTTCATGCAGAAATTTTGGTAGAGAGAGAACTATATTAATTATTTCCTCCCTTTTGCTTTCTTTCTTTTTTTTTTTTTTTTTTTTTTCTTGATATTCTTCCCCTGGGTCTGGCATTCTGCAGTAAAGTAGGCAGAATCAGCTACCACATGGAGCCTCACTCCCAGACAAGTGGCCTTTGAAAGCATCTCCTGTAGGAAGAAAAGCTTTCCAAGGAAAGGAGCAATGCTTGCAGGCCAATGAGAATTCCAAATAAATAGCATTTCGACTTCTGCTTCTCAGTCTGGTTTTAACATTTGGTGAGGGACAAAACAAACCCAACCAAAGTGCTATCGTTCATTTGAACTTAAAGTTCAAATTATGTTACATTTAATTTGTAATCAGATCATTATAACTATAGTTGAAACATATAATTCTGGTATAGTTAATATTTGTACGAAATCTTGTTTTTATTTTTTCCTCACTTTTTGGCACTGACTTCTTCTATATATATGTTTTGTTATCACAGGATGAATAACTTTATTATCATATTGCAGAACAAATTCTCCCAGCCCAAATAAATTTGGCTTTCAGCATGGTTATGGGACATCCAGTTGGCAATACCCAGCAGGTATCTGGATGTACAGAGCAGAGGCCTGAGGTAGAGGCCTGAGCTCTGAGTAGCAGTCATTGGCAGAGAGATGATACCCTGAGAGGCAGGGAGACCATCCAGAGAGGGTAGAAGGCCACCAGCAGAAGACCGATGTTGGCATCTGAGCAGCATCAACATACACGGAAACGAAAGAAGAAAGGCAGTTCTAAAAAGAGAAAGCAATTTGATTAGAGACTAGAGGAGGGCCTAGAGAGAGAAATGTCCTAGAAGGCAGGGCTTTAAGAAGTTCAAGAAGGAAGGAGTAAGAGAGCAAGTGAAGCAAGGAGCTTCTCTCCTTAGGTAAAGCCCTGACTCCCTAACATGCCTCCTTCCTTCCCTAACTCTTCAGAACCTTAAGAGAAGGCAGTAGTTAGCTGTTGCTATGTCCATACTTATAAATGTGCACAATCTATGCTATGTGAAGAATATAATTTCTTCAGTGTACAAGTATGACTTCAGATTAACTTCCTTAGAATTGCTTCCATCTAGTTTGTTTATAGGCTCTGTGGCTTTTAATGGTCTTTTCCTGTAAGTAGCTACAGTTGATCTGACTGTAATGCAAGTGCTTCAATATTCATTATTTTAGTGGTTACCCAGCAGATTTTGTCATTGTTTACCCAGAGATATTTTTTATTCCACTCTGCTCCTTATTCAGGATAGAGCAGATAAATATCTTGCTCAGAGCCAAACAGGGATACTTTAGATTCTGCTTCCATAGACTTTCTACTTTGTTATTTGCACTGACTCCTAAAAAATATTGAGAAGGATAAACAGAAAAGTTCATTTAATTGTACTGAGTTCATTTATTGTTCTGAGCAAGAACAATACTCCCTATCTGATTAGTATCACTTCTGATCTGTATTTTATCCACAGAAAGGTACAGTTTTGTTTTTCCCCAAATAGACTGTGGTTTACCTATATTTTCCCTATTGTAAAATGCAGTTTGTGTGCAGGATTCAAACCCCTTAGTCCAGGCCTGAGTCATACTTCTGTTAAAACACCCTCAACTTGTTAATTTTTATTTGCCCATTCCTCATGAGTGAAGAGTATGTTATGGATCTTAAACAGCATTACAGTAAAGGAGTGATTTTAAAAGTCATTCCTTTTGGTTCACAGGATACACGTCTGTGGAAAGAGAAAATAAGATAGATATAATAATAATAATGCTATACTTTTTATCAAGTTGTGTCAGAGCTCACTATTAACCTTATTTTTATGGCATTTTGGCGAGTTTGTTTTTATTCTAGTTCTTGTATTCACTGAGACTGAAATGTAAAAAAATTAAGACTTTTATCCAAAGCCACATAGGCATTATATCTGAGTAACTTTGGCATTGCTGACACACAACTTGTCTTTTTCCTCTGAGCTTACTTAAAATATTTATGAAGCCTTTGAAAGCTTTCTCATCCGTTTTTTATTTTTCCCTTACAGAGTATTGATTTCTACTTTTTTAACTTCAAAAATTCACATAGCACAATTGTCAAAAAGTTCAAAGGTAACTTTCTTAAATTTAGCTTTTAATCTAAATTTTTTTATTTTTAAAAAGACCTAACTTTACAGCACATAACTAATAAATACAACAAATATTCATCAATATTGAGCAAAATGATAAATTTTACTTTCGAAAAGTTTGTTTTCAAAAAAAACTGAACCTATCATTTAGTTTTTTGTTTCTTGGTTTTTCTTTTTTCCTGATAGCTGCTGGCCTCACAAAGTATTGTTAGCATATCAGTTTGGTGTTTTGGCAAAATAAAAATTAAAATTATACTATTCCTTTCATCCAAGTCTAAGTGCTATTGCTTAAAATTTTTCTTCTGTAATTTTTCATGTGAAATTCTTGGAGATTGAGAGAAGATCGTAATTCAGATCTATTAATAAAGATTAATTGCTGCTAGAGATATACTGTGAAACGCATATGCAAAGTCTGAAAAGATGTGTTACAGAAGATATGAATTCACCATTCCTAAGTCACTTTCTTCAACTTTAAAGTATCAACATTTATTATGTTAACATCAAATACTTGAGAACAGATTCTTAAAGTATTGACTAAATCTGAATTCTTGCTATAAGATTTGAAATACCTGAAAATCAAATACAATTGTGGAAATTCTGCTACTTTATTATTTATTCAATAGTACTGGTAACTTTAATGATAGCCACATATTTTAAACAACTGATTATCTTTGACAGAGGAATTATAAATGAGAGCCTCATTTAAGAATTCCCTTTATTCATGGCTGTTGTTTGTCTGCCCTTCTTTTTGGTGATACAGAATAAACAGGGCTTAGTGGGAAGGGGAGGCCCGTACAGTCTAGCACACAGGCCTTGCACCCTCAGTCTTGGTGGTAGTATGGGAAGGTAAAAACCAAAATCCCTGAGTTGGAGGGGTTTTCAGGTCAAGCTTAGAAATGACATTTCCCTCCAAGCTGACCTCTCCTTCTGTGTTCTTTCTCCATGACAGGCCCCTCCACCTACCCAAGCTGGAAGCCTTGCTGCATAGTCCACTGGATATTAGCCCTGTCTCCAATCAGTTATCATGTCCTATTGAGTCTATCTCTTTTGTCTGTATTCTTTTCTCACTACTGCCTAACCTTCAGTTCATACTCAAATTGTCTGTCACATAGGTTACTACGATGCCTTCTGCTTGAACTCCTTAGCTCTATCAGCCTCTCTTTTCCCACCCAGACTTCGCCATGAGTTCCTCTTGCACATAGATATAATTTATTCTACAACCACTGATGTTCGTAACATGAAAGCTTCAGCATGGTATGACCTTATTTAAAATCTGTCTTTGGCTCTTTACTGTCTTTAGGACAATTCTAAGCACATTAACCTGACTTACAGGACCTGCATTGGGGTGATCCCAGCTTACCTCTCCAGGAACATTTCTTACCCCAGAGAAAACTTTAGTCAATACTGAAAATCTTTCAATTCAGGACACCGTGCTAATTCTGGCTCCAGGTCTGGCTTTACGTGTAGTTTTCTCAAAACATACCTGGATCAGTTCTTCCTCTTCTCCTGTCATATTCCCTTTTGCCTAGGTAAATTCTACTCTTCAAGTTTTCAGCTTGGACCTTACTCTTTCAAAAAAGTCTTACTGGACACCTATGAAAGAATTATGTACCCTCAGCATATCAGTATTTTTCCTATTGCCACACTATCACTCTGTATCGTAAATGTCTGTGTGTTCAAGTGAACCCTTCACAAGGCAGTTAGCTCCATGAAGGCAGGGACTGAAGGTTTCTGGTCCATCATTATATACTTAACACCTAGTACACTATTTGGCTTTTAGCCATCATTGAAAGTCAGTTGGATGTTTGAATACATGGATTTTTTTATTCATAAATATCTGAGAAGGCCAGGTATTATTTTAGAATTCCTAGACACCTCAAAGTTCTGTGCCAGAACATGGAAGCGCAAAGTGGCTCCTGGCCCACCTCCTGTCCTGTTCAACAAGAAGGTAGACACCCTAGTCCTCACTGCCAACCTCCAACTACGTTTTCTGAAAATAACCACCCTGAGGCCACTCCCAGGCCCACACAGGTGTTGCCCACCTCACAGGAAGGGATCTGGAAAAGGGACTTACACAGGACTTGGCAGTAGTCCGAGGGCCATTAGGGCATGGACTTACAGAATCCCAGGAACCCAGCATGTGGTCTAGAAAGGAGGGGTAGGGAAGGCATAAACAATGGGGGCCGATCTCTTTGGCCTAATAACTGAGTAGGAGGGTTGTGTCTAAGAGCTCTACTACAAGCAGGAGATGATCTGGATTTGTTCGAGAGATTGTACTCCTAGTGTATATTTGTGAAAGTGTAGCATTAGCAAGAACTGTCTAATATTGTATTTGTAAAACCCCATCTGAAAATATGAATAGAACTTAAAGGTTGTAGCTAAAACTTTGCTAACCTTTTAATTGTTTGTATTTCAAGACCACATGACTCGCTGTTCTGTTGTGTTCTGGGAAGCAGTTTCAAGTACTGATTAAGAGCACAATGTGGAAAGCCAAAACAGGGATATGAGTTGTGAGCTGGATTTTGTTCTCAGTTGTCCCTTTGCTGACTGTGGAGCCCTGGGCAGAGTGCCTCATCTGCTGAATAGAGGTAATCTTCCTTCGGCCTTGCAGTGAAAGTACGTGAGGTTATAGTCTTAAAAAGGCTTAGCTTAAGTAAATGCTCAATAGATCACAGGGCTGTCATCATCATCATAATCACTGTCATTATTTTTACAGCTGTTATTCCTCATTGTCCATAACTATTGTGATGACCTTGGGCAAGTCACATAACCTCTCAGAACCTCAATTTCTTCCTCCATAAAATGAGATGTTTGGAACAGAGAATAACGAAGACTTTGTCCAGTTAAGAGCAAGGACTTTCTGGAGTTGTTTCTCTTTCAGTGCACACTGAACTTGAACTTGACCCCACAAGGTGTGTTTAAATTGTTCATGGAAGTTAGCTACTATGCATGTAATATCACTATATATTCTACTTTAATCAAATGTGGTATGCAAAAACTGAAAAAACCTGGATTAAATATGCAGTTTATGAAACTAGTGTTTGCTTTATAGAAAGATTCATTGTAGAGTCCCTTTTACTCACAGACTCTTCTAGTACATTAAAAATAAAATTTGATTTAAAAAAAGAGATTCGGTTTGTTTGCAACTTTTCAGAAACATATATAGACATTTTTAATCCCTTTGAATCACAGAATCCCTTGTGAATTGATTAACTCTGATTCCTCTCTCTGAGAAATAAGCATGGTTGCAAATATTTGCATACAGTTCCTGGAGAGGGGGTGGTCCATGGATCCTAATTTAAGAATCTCTGGCATAAAGCCAAAATAAAGAAAAAACCAATGAAAACAGAATATGTTGAGGATAGTATAGGCATTTCTAAATGCCAGCCTCCAAACACCTGGCTCTCTTCAGAATCAGAGAAAGAAAGAGAGAACTAACATTTATTGGATGCACAGTGTGCCAGACACTGTGTTAAGCATTGTATAAGTGTCCTTCCCCTTCCAAATCTAAAAAAAGACAGGTATTATTTCTGATGAGAAAATTGAGGCTCAGAGAATAAGCACTTCTGCAAAGTCTTTTCACTATTAAATGGTAAAAGCAAAATTTGAACTGGGGTCTGACTCTCAGGCTACATACACTATGATAAAAGGCCCTCAGTTCCTTCACATTTATTCCCAAGCCCCCAAATTTTTCTTAAAGAATAGATCACAGAAATGTACATATTTTTCTGCCTTAGTGAACTACAAAGGAAACAGCTTCATGTTGAGAGCCCATCCGTTCCCCCTCCCATGTTCTGTGCCATCAGAGCTCAGAGGACTTGTAGGAATTGTATGTTGGTGTTGGGATGGGGCAGGGCAGCAGAGAGCTGAGAGATGATGGACTCTCTTGGCTGGACATGATTCCAAAGTTCTGATCCCCTACGTGCCCAGTAAAGTTTTCTGGCTGACATCTGTGTTAAAGAGTTGTCAGCTGAGGAGCAGAGAAGTGTCCAGTCAGACTCAGAATACCTCATTTGCCAAGTATCACATGAGAATAGTGAGGACAGGCCCCATTTGGAAAAGACCTGCTTCTAGGAAGATTTATTACATAGGGGTCAAGTTGCATAACATGGGATATGGTCAGGATAGTCAACTCCTCCTTGACTCATTCACATTTCATAAGACAGCTAATCTCTTCAAAAAGGAGGGACTAAATGAGGAAATAAATGAAGGACCTTATATAAATGATAGAACAACCTAAGTCTTATTGGAATTCTTTCTTGGACTATGTCTATAACTTTGGTGCTATAAACCAATATTGACCTTTCTTCATAAACATCTTGACCCTATACTGTGCAGAAAGCACTGTGCTTTGCACACTTAAAGACCTTATATATTAAGGTGAGTTCTGTGTCCTCATGTTATAACTCGTGAAAATAGAACATTTGTGGTGATTTGGGAATATGCTCACAAATGCATTTTTGGTTTCAAGTCATTTTAAGATATGCTATCTTACCACCTCAGCCTTCACAACATGTCCTAGAAAATTATGCTGTTTTCACAGTGATATTAAAGCCACCGTGAGATTTGGTATTTGATTTAGATTTTCCTCATGATTTCCCACATGATATAGAACTGCTTCATAAAGTTACTTGCTGTGAAGTATTTCAGAGCTTTATTTGGCAGTAATCAAGAAGATACTACTTAAGAATGTTTAAGAGTAAAATATGCATATTTAGGAGTAACTGACATCTGATAAGCAATTTTTCTTATATGCTGTGGATGGCGCAAGAGATATTTTACTAGTGTAAAAATGATACCCCCCTTATATAAGCAAGGCATCATAACATAGTGGTAAAAGTATGGGCTGTAGAGCCAAACTACATGTGTTTGAACTGAACCCCAGCTCTGATGCGTGTCTTCTTCAGGATCTTGGGGAAGATATTTTGTCTTTCTGTGCCCTGTTTCCTCATCTAGAGAATGCAGGTAATAGCAAGTTCTTCCTTTACTGTGTTAATTTGAAAATTGGGTGAATTAATATACATAAGTGTATAGAACAGTGTTGGTGCATGATAAATGTTATGTAAGTGTTAGACATTGTTATACAAATGAGTAAAGATGACTAATAAACTCTAGGTGTTAGATGGTTTAAAAAATAAGTTAGTTTGTCCTAGTTTAGGATAAGTCTTTAAATAGAGTTTTTCTTATCTTGGTCTCAAGAAAGTTTTTTTTTGTTTTTTTTTATTATTATACTTTAAGTTCTAGGGTACATGTGCATAACGTGCAGGTTTGTTACATATGTATACTTGTGCCATGTTGGTGTGCTGCACCCATCAACTCGTCAGCACCCATCAATTCGTCATTTATATCAGGTATAACTCCCAATGCAATCCCTCCCCCCTCCCCCCCCATGATAGGCCCCGATGTGTGATGTTCCCCTTCCCAAGTCCAAGTGATGTCATTGTTCAGTTCCCACCTATGAGTGAGAACATGTGGTGTTTGGTTTTCTGTTCTTGTGATAATTTGCTAAGAATGATGGTTTCCAGCTGCATCCATGTCCCTACAAAGGATGCAAACTCATCCTTTTTTTATGGCTGCATAATATTCCATGGTGTATATGTGCCACATTTTCTCAATCCAGTCTGTCACTGATGGACATTTGGGTTGATTCCAAGACTTTGCTATTGTGAATGGTGCCACAATAAACATACGTGTGCATGTGTCTTTATAGCAGCATGATTTATAATCCTTTGGGTATATACCCAGTAGTGGGATGGCTGGGTCATATGGTACATCTAGATCTAGATCCTTGAGGAATCGCCATACTGTTTTCCATAATGGTTGAACTAGTTTACAATCCCACCAACAATGTAAAAGTGTTCCTATTTCTCCACATCCTCTCCAGCACCTGTTGTTTCCTGACTTTTTAATGATTGCCATTCTAACTGGTGTGAG
The DNA here is from genome assembly GCF_002776525.5 of Piliocolobus tephrosceles. Classification (NCBI taxonomy): domain Eukaryota; kingdom Metazoa; phylum Chordata; class Mammalia; order Primates; family Cercopithecidae; genus Piliocolobus; species Piliocolobus tephrosceles. The sequence goes on along the minus strand of NC_045444.1, from coordinate 65,560,689 downwards.
ATGGTATCTCATTGTGGTTTTGATTTGCATTTCTCTGATGGCGAGTGATGATGAGCATTTTTTCATGTGTCTGTTGGCTGTATGAATGTCTTCTTTTGAGAAATGTCTGTTCATATCCTTTGCCCACTTTTTGATGGGGTTGTTTGTTTTTTTCTTGTAAATTTGTTTGAGTTCTTTGTAGATTCTGGATATTAGCCCTTTGTCAGATGAGTAGATTGTGAAAATTTTCTCCCATTCTGTAGGTTGCCTGTTCACTCTGATGGTAGTTTCTTTTGCTGTGCAGAAGCTCTTTAGTTTAATCATATCCCATTTGTCAATTTTGGCTTTTGCTGACGTTGCTTTTGGTGTTTTAGACATGAAGTCCTTGCCCATGCCTATGTCCTGAATGGTACCACCTAGGTTTTCTTCTAGGGTTTTTATGGTATTAGGTCTAACATTTAAGTCTCTAATCCATCTTGAATTAATTTTCGTATAAGGAGTAAGGAAAGGATCCAGTTTCAGCTTTCTACTTATGGCTAGCCAATTTTCCCAGCACCATTTATTAAATAGGGAGTCCTTTCCCCATTTTCAAGAAAGTTTTAACTAGGACCTCTGCCATTCCTTCCGTCTTCTTATATCAAATCTGAATATCAATTAATGGCTTCACTGACATCTGTGGGCTGAGGATCCTCATGTACCTGTGAATAGAAATGTGTAATAAGTTTGATAGATTTCAATTTGACAGATGGAATAAATACCATTTCTCACACATACTCAACATATTTTTGCCAAATGTATGTCAACCCTACTGTGGTAATGAAATACCACTGTACTTTAAATGTTGCTAACTTCATAACAGCTTTGAATATGGTCAGTGAATACCGAGGGAAAAAATAACACTAATACTATGTGAGAAGTCCTTGAAACCATTTGATGCTAAAATAGTATCTTCACATTTGAAAATGCTGGAAAAGTGTGGTTATTCATTCATTCAAAATGTGTATTGAGTACCTACCATAGGCCTGGCCCTGCTCTAGAAACTGGGAATATAGTTGTTACCCTTGTGGAGATTATGTTTTAGTAAGAGGAGATAATGAACAAGTAAACGAGTAAAACATGGTCATTTTAGAGACAAATAAGTGCCATGAAGTAAATAAAACAGAGCAGTGTAATAGAGGGAGGGGCTCACTGAGGTGATAACTGAGCTGAGGCACAACTGAAATGGGAGCAGGGAGTTTCATGCTGAGGGAACAGCAAAGGCAAAAGCTTGAGACAGAATGAATGTGATGTGTTTGGGAAAGAGAAAGGAAGGAAGCTTAGATCTTGGGGGCTGGGGAGGAGAGGCAGTACTCGGTGAGGTTTTGGAAGTAGGCAGGGGCTTAATTAAACATGTGTTGACTATAGGCCATAGCAAAGGGTTTGATTTTATTCCAGGTGCTGTGGGAAGCTGTTCCACTGGAGTGACATGATCAGATTTGTATTTTTAAACAGTTTGCTTGGCTGCTGTGTGAGAACCAAATGTCAGAGACCATAAGTGGTCCCAGAAAGATCCTTTAAGAGCCATTAACTGTAGTTCAGACAAATGTTGGTATCTCAGACTAGTATGTGACAGTGACATGGATGGAAGCAGGAAGATTTGCAGCCTGTGTTGGAGGTGGAGACAACAGGACTTGCCAGTAGTCTGGATGTAGGTGGAAGCTAAGGAGGAATCAAAGAGTCTCATATTTTAAGGTCTTGCTCAAGTCCTGCCTTCACAGTGAAACTTTCCCCAGCTCTTCTAGCCCACTTTTGTCTCTCCTTTGATTGCAGTGGCTGTTGAGCTGACAATATGTTCAAGGCATTGTTCCTGGTGCTTAGAATACATTCGTGAATGAAACAAAGCTTCCTGCCCTGTGGATGTTATGATCTGTCCTGTACCACTTGTATATCTGTGCCACTAATTTACATTAAATTTTATGTGTCTTTGTATTAGTCTCTAATTGTTTTTGGATATATTATTTTTGTTCAGAAAAGCACCTTTAGGACCAGTGATCTCAGTTGTCAATTTACTATAATGTCTAGCTTAGTGATGGTGGAAGCAAAAGTAACAGTGAAAATATGTTTGTGTTTTTTCCCCCCACAGATAGCTTGTTTCTAGGTTTGCCTGCTGCTTTAAATAAGTAAACTTGTGAAAATACAAAATTGCAATTCAGATGACTAGAAGGGCCATAATTTTTTCATTAAAAAAGATTATGGGCCTGGCACGGTGACTCAGCGCCTATAATCCCAGCAATTTGTGAGGCCGAGGCGGGTGGACCACTTGAGGTCAGGAGTTCGAGACCAACCTGGCCAACATGGCGAGACCTTGTCTCGACTGAAAATACAAAATTAGCCAGGTGTGGTGGCTAGTGCCTGTAATCTCAGCTACTCGGGAGACTGAGGCAGGGAGAATCACTTGAACCCAGGAGGCGGAGGTTGCAGTGAGTCGAGATCACACCACTGCACTCCAGCCCGGGTGACAGAGTGAGACCCCGTCTAAAAAAAAAAAATTACTCACTCAAGAGTTACTCTAAAATAACAGTTCCCCTCCCCAGTGAATGTTATTAAAAATTTGTCAACAAGTCATTATGCATTTGTCAAGGGGATTCGGATGCAGGAACTGAAGCTGAAGAATCAGAAGCCATAGTCCATTTAAAATTAATCCAAAGTGAAGACATGAAAACTATAATTTAGAATTGTAAATTAAAAATAAAATTATTTCTGAGTATTCAAATATGTGGACTTTATAGAGGACTTCCATTTTCTACATTTACAATTTATAATCGACAGTTATAAATTAATTCTTTAACCAGGTCACATTCATCCTGGCAATGAAAAGTAACCATTCGAATACACAACTAAGTTGGCTTCAGATTATGGCTTTCTGAGTATGTCTTAAAATATAAAAAAGAAAACAAAAGTCATGGCTTTATGTTTTGCAAGGAAGACTGAGTGTCTTCATAAACACTCATAGGCTATTGACTCCTTTTCAAGACCCCTTATAGTAGGGTTGACATTGAGGTGCTATTGCTAATGCAATGCTATATATTACACAGCTGTCCTGCAGGTTAATTAAGCTTTTGAGGACTATCCCAGGAATTATTATTTCCATGAAAAATGCTTCTGGATTCTAGAGTACGGCCTTTAAGCCAAAATTAGGAACATACTTCATTTATAAGAGGTCTTAAACTTATTTCTGTAATTCTCATAATCCATGTACTCTTTGAAGATGATCATAATTATCAATGAGCAATAAAACCTTTAATCAGGTAGTATGCAGCAGCACAGTTCTTATATTAAAAACACAGATGCACTTCCCTTACGCCTACATTCACTCAACACATTCATTAAGTGCGTTCTCTGGGCAGGGCCCTAGACAAACAGCAGTAAATTAAGTCTGGTCTCTAAGCCAGAAGAGCTTAGAGCTCTTTGGGGAAGAAGACACATGCACAAGTAATACACAATCAACAGTCTTAAGTGCTGTAATGGAGATATAAATAAAATGCATTGCAGGTTATCAACAGTCTTAAGTACTGTAATGGAGATGTAAATAAAATGCATTGCAGATTCTGAGGAAAGCAAAATGCTTTCTTCTGAACAAAGAGGGAAGGCTTCATGGAAGAGATAGCATTTAAAGTGTCACTTGAAAATGGAGAGAATTTAAAAGGAGACAAAAAGGGAAGAGCATCCGGGAAGGCATGACAGCATGAAAAAAAGTGATAGAACTCAGAAAGTGTATATGTACAAGAACCAACTAGTGCTTCATGCAGTGAACATTTCTGTAGCAATTACCAAGTGTAAGGCAATGCCTAAGGGGCCAGAGACAAAAAGAAAAATAAGATGTGGGGCCTGCCCTTGAGAGAGAATTTGGTTTAATAAATCTTATAAAGTGTGAGAAAACAGTTTTCATTTAAGTTTGAGAATGGTGTTGGATGCTGAACTGTGGCATTGGAATTGGATTCTATGGTGATAGTAGTAATAATGCTCAACATTCACTAAATCCTTCAGTTTTCTAACCACCGTGATAAGAATTTACATGTATTATTTCCTTCAGAGCTCCTCATGAGATATGATTACTATTTTATTCCTGCTTGTCAGCTGAGAAAATTGGGGCTAAGTCAATTAATTTATGTAATGTTTCCTAGCTGGTGAGTAGCAGAGTAGAGATTTAAACAGGTGTATGGTATTAAAAAGCCTGAGGGGAGCCACAGGAGATGTTTGAGTAGGATACTGATTGATTTGAGCTGTTCTTCTTAAGAATTCATTTGAAGGCCGGGCGCGGTGGCTCCAAGCCTGTAATCCCAGCACTTTGAGAGGCCGAGACGGGCGGATCACGAGGTCAGGAGATCGAGTCCATCCTGGCTAATCCGGTGAAACCCCGTCTCTACTAAAAAATACAAAAAACCTAGCCAGGCGAGCGGGCGCCTGTAGTCCCAGCCACTCGGGAGGCTGAGGCAGGAGAATGGCGTAAACCCGGGAGGCGGAGTTTGCAGTGAGCCGAGATGCGGCCACTGCACTCCAGCCTGGGCGATAGAGCGAGACTCCGTCTCAAAAAAAAAAAAAAAAAAGAATTCATTTGACTACAAGGGTAACACAACGATTAAGGAATTATGCTTGTGAACAGCTAATGAGGACCTAAATGAAGGTAATGGCAATGGGTATGAAAAAGGAAAAGAGGTGACAGATGTCATAAAACTAACTGGATTCAGGGACAAGGAAGAGGGAGAAGTAAAATACAGCTTCAAGTTTTAGAGTCTACATGTGAGGAAGTAAAGACCAGCAGAGAAGAAATATCCTTTAGGGAATGAGGTGAGGGGATGGGGCAGGGAGGCTGGGATAAGTAGTTTAATTTTGTACAATCAAACTTGAGGTGCCAATGGGATGCAGGTGGGAGGGAAAATGCAAAAGTTGAGGTTAGAAATACAAAAGTTGAGCTTGGAAAAGAGGTGATTTAGAAATGGGATTATATTCTACCAGTGGTAGAGAGGTCAAGGAGGACTGATAGAGGCCTTCAGAACCCTAGTTTTATTTTGCTAGAGAAATCATAAGCCAGATTACAGTGTTTATGAAGTGAGGGGATAATAAAAAACAAAAACAAAGGAAGGGTAGGCTACTCTAAAAGAAGTTAAAAGGTAAGAGCAAGTAGTTGGTAGACTAAGAGGCTAACAAGAATGAAGCAAGTTTTGTTTCCTTGAGAATGGACTGACTAAAGAAAGATGATGATTGATAGGGTAAGGTCTTATAGACAGGGTGGGGCTGCCTTAACTCAAGGTGATGACTTAGCTAGGTAAGAGATGCCTGGTGCCTCCTTTGGATCCATCCAAGCTCTTCTCATCTTTTAGATAACCACTTAAATGTCACGTCTCTGTGGAGCCTCAGTCTCTCCTGTAGTTTTCCCCATAGAGGCTTAAGTGTTCCTTATCCCATTCTCCCACTGCTTTTAGTACATACCTGCACTATGGACCAGTGGTTCTCCAACATCAGCATGTTTCAGGTCATGTAGGGGGCTGGCTAAAACACAGATTACTGGGCCTCATCCCCAGCATTTATGATTTTGTAGATCTGGAGTGAGGCCTCAGAATTTGCTTCTCTGACAAGTTCTCAGGTGATGCTGATGCTGCTAGTCTGAGGACCACACTTTATGTACTACTGGACTAAACTGAAAATATGTGAGGTGTACAAATAAAGAGCTTGGGAGTTCAAGGATGCACTAGTATTCCAGACCTGGAAATGTTCTAGAAAAAATACTCCAAGAATCAGTCATGATTTAACAGTAGGTAAGAAAGAATGAAATACTTCTTCATGAAAGAATAATATTTTGAAGAGGCCATCAACATCATCTCTACAGAGCAGAGGTTTCTTAGGGGAGAGCTATCATAGATGAAGACTTTTTTTTAAATGAAAACCACAGCCACGACTATAATTATACTGTAATCTTAAGGAGTGCCCAGTTGTTATTTGGGGTGAAATAAGTATAGAGCTAGCATACTATGTTTCATTTAGAATATTATTTTGTTATTATTCATAACTTAGATCATTGAGACTGGAAAAAAAAGTACTGTTTTTAAGAGCTGGTTTTATAATTACCATTTTGTCTGCTGCATCTAATTATTCATTTAGGTTTACCTGTCCCTGATAGTTACTGTCTAAATCTGACATAAGCAGATATACTAAATCTCAGGACTTGGATAAATATAATTTTTTCTGTACGTCACTAAAGTGTTGGCTGTGGTTAGCACATGTGCTAAGTTGCACAACCAAAGGTGCAAAATCCTTCCTGACATTTGCAAGCTTCAGTCATTTCAAGTTTCTTTTATTCATTCAAATGCCCACTAAGCTAACTCATCAGTATCAATGACAATCAGCTTAGCATAAGCAAAACAACCATTCAGTCATAGCCACACTGTGTAACATGGATATATCAGATACTTTATTCTGACAACATGGTCACATGCCACTAGATGCAAAGTTAAATTAATTAGATATGAGAATAAATAATAAATCATTTTAGTTCCAGGCATGTATAACTTCAATTTTACCATAACACCCCATATAACTGAAATTAGTTTTCTGAGTTGAGATGCGTAAACACACCTATTAATTTTATCAACATCAAATTGACATCTGCTGTAGTCTTTTTGAACTATATGAATCTTTATTTAAAACCTAAAAATCCATGGGAAAGGAAACAAATTCTTCAGGCCTAATAGAAGGCAAATAAATTATTCTAGTCTAACAGAATATAAAGTTTGTTGTGAGAACACATTTCTCTTTGAAATAAAAAGCAATTTTAAAAGATATAGTTGCCCACCTAAGGGGGAATAATCCCTTGAAATATAAGTGATACTGAAAATTCCAAATTGTTGGGATAAGTAGATATTTTGAGAGAATTGAATTGCTTTGTTAGAAGGGAGATATGGGTGTCAGTTTTCTTTATTTCCATTTTACCATGACAGAGTGGTAGTTTTTGAGTAGCTGGGAGATACTCAGAAAAATTACGTGAAAGAAAGCCACTTGTCAGTCTTTTAGGATATATTTGGTTCTGTGTCATCAGAAGGTATTCTGCCCTCTCCCTGGAATCAAGTTGCAAACACGATCTTCAATAGTAATTAGAGCTAAGCGGCAATTACAGGACGTATGATTTGTTCAGAAGCACTGCCTGCCGGCTGTTTCCTAGCACCACATTTCACAGGAGCACCAGGTTGAAATGATGGAATTATTTACTTTTAAATGTAACATCTCATACAATGCTCAAATGCAGACGTGAACGTGGACTGTAACCTTAAAAACAAAGGTAAGCACTGCTAACTGACCCACATTTACACCTTAAGGAACTTTCTTATGAAATATGTGACAAAAATATAAAACAGGTCAAATGAACTTCAGAAAAAGATAAAAGTATCAGAATTAAGACAAATAGAATTTGCTAATTTTGCAATTCCTTTGTCTAATACTATCTTGATTTTCCTAGCCCGTTTGTATTTCAGTTGTACTGTTGAGCCTCTGTGCTAACTGTAATGATGAGGTAACTGATTTCCCACATTTCTTTAAGCTTTCAAAGTTTGTGTCAGAATAACTACTAGGTAAAAATGAGATTCATGTTCAATCCAAGTATGTTAGAACTCTCTCTCCTTTTTAACTTCTTTTCAGAAAGTATATTTAAGCTGATGATTATACATGTCCAAGAATCCACATTCAGACTGATAGAATAGTGGCTGGTAGCCTGTAATCAAATTGAGTGACATGGGTGATTTACACTGTTGTCACATGATTTTTATGATAGGCACCATTTCAAGTTTTAACGTTCCATCTAGTTCACGTCAAAGCTCAATGGTTTCATGTTTGTTTAGACCCTTGGGCATAGAAATCTCTCTGGAAACCAGGTAAGTTTAGCTTCTCAAGAGGGAGTATTGTCTGTTATAAGAGTAGGTATAATTTGTATGTATACAATAGTTACTTGTGAAATTCTCATTTCTATTTTAATGTTATCACTTTATTTTCCCCCGCCTTTTATTTCCTCCACCTTACTCCCCACCTTTTTTTTTTTTTCAATTTTGCCATTTGTAAAACATGAATAAATATATTATTAGAAAAGGATTTACGAACTCTTGGCACCAGGACGATGTTTTTATCTCATAGTCTCCAATGGGATTTCAGATGGTTTGAAAAATATTGAAACAGCATTGACTACTTTTATTCTGTCTTATTCATGGGTTAGAGGTATAAACACTGAGGGTTCAGTGGACTTGCAAAAATGAATAGGTTAAAGCCAAAAATGCGTTAATTTTTCCAAGGTCTTTGAGACGCTGACGTGTGACCTTTTGGCAGACAACGTTGCTCAGTGGAGTTATTACATACCTGATTTAGAGAAGATATTTTGTAGTGCTAGATTCATTGTGGCCTTTGTTTTCTACATTTGCTTTTCCGACAATTATTTATCCCAAGCATCATTTTCTTCATCAGAAAAACATGGTATGATCATAAGCCATGTAAAGTTTAGAAAACTACTTATTGTGGTGTGTGTAAAATATATGTAAAAAGCTACTTAATATATGTAAAAGCACCTTGTGCTCTCCATTGAAATGATATAGTATTTGTATAACCCAGGACACAATGATGAATTTCTGTAAAAATATACCATAAAATTCTATGGTGCACTCAAGTTTCTAACTTGTCCCTCTCCTTCACATGGAAGGCAGATACCATCGTGGGAGCACATAATAAAAACAATCCTCAGTTGTTGCAACTGACATGACTACTGGAGACAGAACTAGAGATATGATCTAATATAATTGTTACATCTTGTCACAGGGACAAACTTGACCTGATACTGCAATAATCTTGCTATTAATCTTTTGATTTATAGAAGCAAATATTGAAAACAAAGCCAATACAATGTAGTTGCAAAATAAGGCAAATGACAAATTTTATGAGTGCTTTCTAGTTCCCTGGAAGTATTATGGTGGGAGCCAAAGAAAAAGAGATGAAACAGACACACAGATAGGTACACAGATGTACAGAAACACAGACAGAGACAGAGATGTCACATACAGGGGAGAAACAGGAGAGAAGAGAGGCAGAAAAGACAGGTGGGAAAGAGGGAAACTATGGAAAACAGTGATTAGAGAGAGTTCGAGAATGAGGATGTTAGAGAAAAGGAGACAGAGATACAAGTCAATCAAAGTTTGGAAAGTTGTAGAGATTGTGCAGTTTTGGAACTTTGGGTTCTTTTGCATTTCTTTGAGCTGGAAGCATGCTTTCTCAAGTTAAATGCATTGAGCACCAGTTCCATTTTTGTGAATTGTGTACTTTCCTTTGGTGTCTTTTAAAGCAAAGGGAGCTTAACAGTCTGTTTGAAGTTCAGAAGAGACCACTAGTTAAAGCAAATGTCTTAAAAGAAAATATTTCCATTCCTTTGTTGCCTTATAAAGCAAATCATTGAAAAGGAAAATAATGAGTGCTGTGATGAAATGCTCTACTTTCAGTGGGACTTCTTAGGAAGAAGTCATTATGGCCTTGACTTTTGGTGTTCATTATTGGGATAGGAGGGAATCATTTGGGGAGCCAAAATAAAATTCCATATAAAGAATATTATTCAGATTTTTAAAAAGAAGATCCTACCATTTGCAGCAACATGGATGAGACTGGAAGACATTACGTTAAATGAAATAAGCCAGAAAAAAAAAATACTGCATGATCTCTCTTATATGTAGAATTTTTTTTAATGTCAAATATATAGAAACAGAGAATAGAAAGTGGGCTATCAGAGTGTGGGAGAGAGGGGAATATGGGGAGATGTTGGCCAATATAGGCAAAAGGTAGCAAGTTGTAATTATATAGGATGACTATATCTAGAGATCTAAGGTACAGCATGAGGACAGTAGTTAATATTATTTTGTATGTTTGAAAATTTCTAAGAGTGGATTTTAGGTACTCTTACCACACACAGAAGTAACCAAGTGAGATAATGAATGTGTCAAATTGCTTTACTCTAGTGATCACTTCACTATATATATGTACATCAAAATATCACATTGTACACCATAAATTTTATATGATATTAAAAAAAGAACCTGACAGTCAAATTGTAAAGCAAAAATTTTGATGACTATGTTAAAAAAAAAAGAAAAGAAAAAGAAATTTCATATAAGAAAGTCTGGTACAAAGTCAGTATGATAGTACAAGAGTAACATGATGCACAGGACCAACGCAGCCATTTATGATGAGTCCCTTCATGTGTAGAAAATGCTTGGGTGTTCATTGGAGATATTTTGCATATCGCTAGTGCCCCAGAAGCTGCCTACCTGACTGAAGCAAGTAGTATCAGTTTCTAGGATGTTAGGACAATGGCAGAGTTTCAAGAAGCCAGGCCAACTATTGGCCCAATCTGTTAAATACCCACTAGAGACCTTTTGGAGTACAAGCATTCCCTGGGTCACAGAACATTCCATGTTTCTCAGGAAAAGGGTGAGCTCACATTGTCTTCCAGTTACCCACAGGAGTGTTTGAAGAACTTAGATGCTCTGCTTTACTAGGTTGTTCCTGCTCGTGCAGTTTTTGCTCCACTTCATTTTATACAGATTTCTGTCATACAATGAAGACGTGAAAGGGAAGAAAATCATTTTAGGAGTAAGATATTAGGAAATTTCAAACAAGAAGTTGCTACTAATGCTAGTCCACTTTGCAAAACTAAGCCAAACTCACTGCTCTTTCTTCCTTCTCCAGATCATCCCTCACCATTTTTTCCCATTGTAGCTCCAGTTTTACCCCATACTCACAGTCTCTGCTCACTCTGACCCTGACACGGCCAGATCAAGCACCCCATTACCAGGTTTCCATGGGGATGGAACAGGCGCTTTCATGGTGCTTGCACAGCAACCTTGGCTGCCAGATGGAAACCATGTCTGCCGCTCCTTGGGTGAGAATGGCTTATTTGCTGATGGAGGACCAAAAGTGGCCTTTTCTATGATGGCCACCATGGCTATCATACTTTACTAGAATTTGTTATGAACAGTCTATAGTGCATTATAATTCTGGTGACTTTGGGATACATGTGCAAAAAGGGTTTAGAGCAGTTTTTACTGTTTCTGTTTATTCCAAAGTTGTGCTTTCTGGGATTTTATTACTTTTTGTTGTTATTTTTAACATGGGCAACTGCTTTTGAATAGCTATGAAGTGTTTGGTTAATATTTAAGCTAAAGAAACCTTTTTTTCTCTGCCAAGGTGGGAGTAGAGGGCACTAGCAGAGCAAATATTAACTCTGTTTTCTCAAATTGAACAAGTTTGGGGTAGGGGAAATACCTTTTAAAAAGGATAATTATATAAACCACTATTCTTTTCTTTTCTCTCCTTTTGTTCCTTAAATGCCACAGCCTAGACATTGAAAGCAGGAACTGAAATTCCCTGAAACTAGGAGAAAAAAACATTATGTGCCCTAGAGCTAGAATTTATAGCAGCAGCTGGGTGCACTGACCTCAGAGTTGCTGTATCCAGATCCCTTTAGCCTGGCTCTTAGTGTGAACTGCAAAGGAGAGGCCTAAAGACAGAGCCAGAGTCTAAATAGGCCTGCTGCTTTGATCTCAAATAGAAGGTCAGTTGCCATTACTTGAAAAAAATGTGTCTTCTCAGATAGCATTTTTTGTTGTGATTCTGATAGTACTTCAGTATAAAAACCACCAACACAGAGTATGCCAGTGAGTATGCCTCCTACCATGAGGCTATTTAAATTAGTTATATTGATCTGAACAGTATGGTTAAAGCATAGTTGTAATGAACTTTGTTGATCTCTTTTTTTCCCCATTGGGAATATTAAAAGAAGTATTTAAAATGAGGCATTATACTGGGGATTCCAAAAGCAGGGAGGGAGCGAGGGGGACAAGGGTTGAAAGCCTATCAGGTCCTATGTTCATTACTTGGGCAACAGGATAATTAGCAGCCCAAACTTCAGCATCATACAATATACCCATTATATAAACCTATACGTGTACCCTATGAATCTAAAACATACATATATATAATACATATATATGTGTTTTATATATATAATAAAATAACATGAGCTGTTATAATCAATTTTGTGCTGTTTTTTAAACTGGTAAGAAATGTTGGCTTTTGGCCACACTGGCTTTTCTTTCATTGAATTTCTCCCATTAATCATGTTGATAAAACAGTAAAATTAAAATCTCATTTAATTAAATGAATACTCTCTTTAAAATTTCAGTCAAAATTAAAAAAGAAAACACACCAAATACTAATCTTGAATTTTTTAAGAAGGTAATGATGACAATACATGATTCCTGTACATCTTTGATTGCACAGACTTAAATATTCAAAACAGTGTTCATGGGCACTGAGCTCTAGGTTTGGTTCTACCATCAGTCAGGTACCATGGTAGATTAAGCTCTCCAAATCCCATTTTTGTTATACAAAATGAAGGGTAGATTCCTAAATTATGCTTACCTCTAAAATTTTATTAAATATAATTCTTCTAGAACTATTCAGTGACTTGAGTAACATTGTTGCACTTTTCTTGGGAAAGGTTATATTTTTTAGGGAGGTTTCCAAAATAAATGATAGTTCTGCACTGCCATTAGGTCTCTAGCATGCTGTAGACTGCCATCATAACTGCCAATTGTTGGATTTTATAGACTCAGAGTTCTAGATATACATTTTTCTCTTTGGCATCACTAGAGTCTGTGTGAGTCTCTCCTATTCACTTCCTAAATCCAGCAAGGAAGCATTAGCATCAGGGACAACAAATAGTTCCTCTGTTTGTAATAGAAAGAGGCTTCAGACTTCAAGAAAGGGTCTTAATGCCATTTAGGAGAGTCACCAGGCAAATGTAGCTCAGGACCATCACCCCAGGTCTTTTTGCCAGTAAATTTCATCAGGCACTGTGACCTCCCAATCCATTCTCGACCTCAGACAATTTTAGTAAAGCCCTGTCTGGAGATAATTTTGGCTTCTCCAAAGACTTCGTAATTTAGAAACTAAGCACATGACATTCCCTTTTGATAAGTCAGGTGTTTAAAAATTATTGCAGAAAACTTGAGAAAACATACTGTTTTTTCTTCTTTCAATTTCCTTTTTTTGCATTATCATGCTTAATACTATTGGGTTATAAGCTGAGAAACTACAATAAAGCAAAAATGTTTTAAATTCAGTTTTAACCCTATACATTTATTTAAATTCTTAAATTCTCATACTTTTCAACGCTGCTTTGAAAAAGGATTGCAGCCAATGAAGTATGGCACATGTTTGACCAAACTATAGTTTGTACAGTATAGCAAATAAATCTTATCCATTTTTTTTACAACTCTTAAATGTAAGAAATTCAGTCTGTGGGCAAGATATTCAGGTATAAATGAATCACCACCTGGCTGTACATGTTCTATTGCCACAGCATCTGAAAAGCCATCTGTTGCATCTCAGTGAAAGATTCATCGTTTTGTGTAAAAGCTGGCATATTACTACAAGACCCAAAGGACATTGTGGCTTTAAATCCCTCATGATGTGGCTTCTCTGATGTTTTTTGATGCAGCACTTCATTATTGCTTATCAACTTCAGTGCAGTGCTCAGAAGGATTTACTTGTAAATGTAACATTCTGCCAGGCTGCTGCCATGGTGGCTGCTGTCGGAGCTCTTCAGGGGGAACCCTGAGCTTCCCCGAGGGAAATTCAGGCACGTAACTGCCAATTGTTAGATTTTATAGACTCAGAGTTCTAGATATACATTTTTCTCTTTGGCATCACTAGAGTCTGTGTTAGTCTCCCCTATTCACTTCGTAAATTCAGCAAGGAAACATCAGCTTTAAAGAGAAATTTTATTTGCTCACAAATCATTTTGAGCAAAATCAAGCTGGCAGCAGAAAAAAAAGAACTCAAAAAGCATCATTGTCATCCTAAAACTATACAAACATGACAGTATTTGAAGACATTCTTATTGGGAAATTTTGCCTATATTTGTCAAAGCATTTTATTAGAATTAATAGCATTGACTACATTTTTTAAAAATTCTGTTAATTTATAACATACAGAAAAGTGCACATAAGTATGCAGTTGAATGAATGTACACAAATATAGCATACATGTGTAGCTGGCCCCTAGATCAAGGAAAGAACATTTCTGGCGTCCTAGAAGACACTCTGAATGCCCTGTTTTAGTCATCTCACCCCCCACCTCATCCCGTCCTTGCTGTGAGGAGAGCCACTATCCTAACAGAATAAATTACTTTTACTTTATATAAATGGTATCATACAGCATGTACTCCTTTATTTTAGTTCTTTTTTTCAATGTTATGCTTGCAAGATCTATTGGTTGTTGCATGTAAGTATGTGCCATTTGTTCTCATCACTGTGTGTCATTGTATGAATGTTTCATTGTGTGAACATACAAAAATTATTTTCTATTGTTGATAGATTAACTGCCTAATTTCCAGTTTGGGGCTATTATGAAGAATATTGCTATAAGCATTCTCGAACATATCATTTTTGTTAGGTATATACCTAGAAGTGAAATTTCTGGGTCATACGGTATGTATATATTCAGCTGAAATAGATAATGCCAAGTAGTTTTTCAAAGTAGCTGTGGCAATTTACACTTTAATACAGAATTCTAGTTGCTCTGTGTCCTTGTCGACACTTAATAATCTTCATCTTTCTTCATCAGATTGAACCATTCTTGTGGATATGTAGTGATATCTCATTGTAGTTGTAATTCACATATTCCTAACTACTAATGAAGTTAATCACCATTTTTGTATGTTTATTGGCCATTTTAATATATGCTTTTGTGAAGTGTCCAAGTCTTTTGCCCATTTATCTAGTGTTGTCATTTTCTTATTGATCTGTAGGAGTTCTATATTCTAGATTAAGGTCCTTTGCAAAAAATATTTATTGTGAATACCATCACCCACTCTGTGGATTGCCTTTTCATTTTCTTGGTTGTGTCTCTTTCCTACATTCTTACTAAGAGAATATATTCATCAATTTTTTTCTTTTATGATTAGCATCTTTTATTTCCTGTTTAAGAGACCTTCACTTACTCCAAGGTCACAAAGATACTCTATTTTTGGTTTTGGTTTTTGGTTTTTCTATTTTCTGTTTTACCTTTTAATCCAGAAACCCTAAGAATACCTTGAGAGCCTAAAAAATTTTTAACTTCAACATATTCTGTTTTCTCTGTACTTTTTGTTTATACAGTTCCCTCCCCCATTCTTCCATATATACCTCTCAAAACACAAGCCATTCCTCAAAGTTTATCTTAAGAGATATCTCATCTGTGGAAACATTTATGAACCCCATTTATGAACCAGATACAATTTCTTTCTCTCTTGAACCTACTTAACATTTTTTTGATAACACATGACCGCTGCCATTTATGGTAAGTATTAATAGATTTAATTATTCATGCTCTCCTGGGATATGGCATAATATCAAGGATTGGGAGTAGTTTGTAACCACAGTAACTGAAGCTTATACAACACTGGCTATGTATCAGGCACAGGTTTAGGCAATTTGCGTAGAAAAATCTCAGTTAGTTTTCCCACACGTCCTATGATATAGCTACTCTTATTTTTCTTAATTATAGAAAAGACAGTGGAGGTATAAATAAGTAAAGTTAATTGTCCAAGGTTGCACAAGAAAGCAGTGCACCAAGGAGTCTTCAGCTTCTAATATATCTGTCTCCTGAGCTGATGCTTTTAACAAATGTAGAACAGTGTTGCCCATGTCATCTTAATTTTAAAAAATGTTAAGGCTTGTTTCCATGCTCAAAAAATTGTGGAAAGAAATTTTTTCTGCCTAGATGTCCACAGTGCCTGTTAGTATATTAAAATCTCTGAGATGTGTTGCAGAAAAGAACTGCTTTAAGCTTTGTTGAAGCAACATTTTCTAAATGTATTTGATGACAGAATCTTTTTCATGTAACAACTTTACATATAACCTACTTTAGGGAATGATGACATGGGCTTTAAAGTCAGATGAACAGGAGTTTGGACCCAGGCTCTACCACATACTGAATGATTTTAATCACTCTAAACCTCACCTTTCTCATCTGTAAAATGGGAATAATAGTATAAATATCACAGAGTTGCATTATAATTTAATAAGAATAAGGGATATAAATCACTTAACACATTACCTGGCATGCAGTAAAATCTCATTAAATGGTAGCAGTTGTTATTATTATTTTCTTATCTTAAAAAGTAAAATAAGTTCTGGCACAGTTCATAATCCCTGTAGTTGTTAGCATTGTTTCTTGTTAGTCCCTCGTAAGTATTTATTGAATCAAATAACACTATTATTTGCAGAAGATTCTTTTTAGATAAATATATTCATTATATATCTTGGTTATTTAAGTATCAGATACTACACTAAGGTCAAATAAGTTTCAACTAATTCCCAATTGAATACTATATCTGTTTGGAGGTCCAGTATTTTCAGTCTCTTAGGTTTATGGTAAAATGTTTCTCCCTCAGCTGGAGAATATATGACTGGACTGTTTTCACCTGTACAGTTTGGTGACCATAGCATGGTAGTGAAAAGCAGAATTCCGAAGTCAAATAGCCTGGGTTCTAATTCTGGCTCATCTACATACAAACTATATGAAGTTGGGTTTAGTCTCTCTGTGCCTCAGTTTGTCATCTGTAAAATGGGGCTAATACCTTGTTAATCAGGTTGCGAGGATTAAATATGTAGAAGTATGTACATGAGTATATGCAAATGAGCATATATACCTACATATGTAATGAACTTAGGATAGTGCCTGCTACATAGTGTGTTCTATAAACATGTTATCTCTGTTATTGCTATTATGAGACCTTTTCAAAAGCAAAATCCTTTATCAGTCACCTCCCCTATTCATATAGCCACCTCTTAGTGGCCACGCTTTGATAGTCTCTTGGTAAATTATTTTCTTCACCTAGCAGATTAACGAAAGAAAGGAAATGCTGAGAGAAGTGGAGGAGATGCTGTGTTGGCAATTATCCCGATGAGGGAAAAAATATGCAGTATTAGGTGCAACAAAGCTGGGAAAGCAATGAAAAGAGAAAACTGAGTTTGGCAGAAAATCTGAAATGCCACTCATTTAAATTTCTTTAAAGAAATCTTTTGGAGTTCTATAATTGACATCGCCTCCCACAATAGGTTTTTATAATATGTTAAGTTTTTAATTTCAGTACTCACTGACGGGAACATGCATAATAATGGCATAAGAAGAAACTACTCCTGCAGGATATAGAATAGATACAGATTTGATCTCATTCTGCAAATGCTTCTTCATGCGTATTTGTTGACTCTGGCATACTCTTTTGAAGAATGAGGTGTTTTGTTTGCTTCTGTTTTGGCGTATAAAGAAGAGCCACTAGGAAGTCTCAAAGTTGTAATCTAAATGCGCTTTTAAGATTATATAGCTAAAGGCCAAAGACTAAGGCAATAATTTCAGGTGTCATCTGTCCTTAAGTAAGGTTGTATTGTGATGTATTATGACATAATCCATTAACATAATAAGGTACCTATTATGTTACAGAGGCAGTTAGCTGAAATAATAGTTTTCTTATGATCATATTAGGAAATTATCTTTTACATATTATTGATTTCATAGCTATAGATGAATTAACTTGTATTTTACCATCAAAGTGAAATGTATGGAAGAAAGTAATTGCATACTAATGGAAATTCATGTTCATATGAATACATGGAATTTCCATGATAAGTGTGAAACTGGTGGACTAGAGGAGATCCCCAAATGCCTGTGAGACCTCAACTCTGTCTGGTGTCCAGACTCTTGATGCTGTTGTGAGAAGGAATTCAAGGACAAATTGGGATAGAGTGAAAGTACAGATTTATTGCAAAGTGAAAAGTACACACTTAAGGAAGGGGATTGTGGGCATACTCAAAAGAAGTGAGTCACACCACAGGGTTTGGAGTTTCTATATTTATGGGTTTCTTTAATCAAATGGAGGGATATTCATGAAGATTCCTGTAAAGATGTGAAGATTTCTTGGAACTGTGTACTACCCATTTTTACACCCAATATGGGTGGTCTGAGAACTGTCAGGACACTGGTGCGTGTGTGATTTAGTATGTTAGTGAGAGTAGAATGAGATCCTAGGTGAAACCCAAGTGCTTGGCCCACACCTTCGTTTTTCAGGGTCTTATCAGCCCCTACCTTATGCAGCTATTTCAACAGTTTTCTTTTCCTAAACATGTGAAACTACTGTCTGGAATGTTCTATCCTCCTGTGACCACCTTGTATTATTCCTTTCTCAAGAGTGTTAAATTATTCCTGTTAAATTTTTGGAGTATGCATGCTTATATATGTGTATTTCATTTTAGTACAGGAAGTTTGATAAATATATGCATTCAGTGATATGAAAAGTTTTATTATCAAAAAGGGTGGAACCCTGTTATGATTTTATTCATCATGACTTTATTCATTATGATATATTCCAGATTACATACTATGTTCTGAAACAGAACTACAAATAGGAGGTGTCTTGTGTAATATTTCCAAATAGTTTATACAAAAGTCAAAGGTTGGTTCTGTCCCATGAGAGTAGCAACTTAATGGGTATATTATATCACCTTTTGCATTGAAATGCCTGATCATTATATTTTCAACCTTTTTTCTTAGCAAGTCCTTGACTTTTAGAGAAATTAAGCATTTTCTTTTAGAGTGCAATGCATTTTGGTCAAATTTCTGCTTGTAACTCCTGCTGACTTTCAGGCACCCAGAGGTGAGGACAAAGAATTCTTAGCAGTAGCAGCAGCAGCAGCAAAATCTGAAACATGAAGATAGAGAGATCAGAGCATGAAAGAACTTGTCCAAAAAAATGCACTTTGTCCCTATTTATTTACCATTTGCAAAAACAAGCAATAAGTCCTGGTGAAGTAGTATTAAAAAGTAGGTTTTAAAAGTGAAAACAGCAAGGTTGAGGTGAAGGATTAATGAAAGTATAGTTTATATTTATTCAGAAGATCTACTAGTACTTTAAAACAATCTGTGTTTAACATGGCAAATTGTCATTAAAATGCTAATGAAATGGTAAACAGCTGCTAAGTTTTTTATGCTAATGAGTAGTAACAGCTAAGTAGTTCTCAAGCCTTGTCTTTATTAGCATAGAGATTTGATTGGCTAAGGGGGATCATTGTGCATTCCAACCTTTGTTGATGGAGTAATCTGTTTGTGAAGTTCCCTGTTGCATTCTATTTGATTTGGGTTTGTTAGAACAAAGTGACTCTCACCAGGCCCTCCGGAGCCATGTATTACACAGTATTATCAGAGCCACCATTGTGGGCTTAGAGAAAGAACTTTGCTTCCCTCCAGGAGACTCACAATGGCAAAATAATTACACATTTGTTTATCATTCAGCTTTAAGTAGAATTAGTCTATACCTTCCTTTAGACTTTTAATGACTATAGTAATAATAAAATAGGCCATTGGGCCAACATAAGAAATATCTCTGTTTTTGTTTCTTTTTTTTTTTTTTTTTTTTTTTTTTTTTTTTTT
>NC_045444.1:65534810-65541083 GCF_002776525.5 Piliocolobus tephrosceles | reverse complement strand
GCCTCCGGAGTAGCTGGGACTACAGGCGCCCGCCACCTCGCCCGGCTTGTTTTTTGTATTTTTTAGTAGAAACAGGGTTTCACTGTGTTAGCGAGGATAGTCTCCATCTCCTGACCTCGTGATCCGCCCGTCTCGGCCTCCCAAAGTGCTGGGATTACAGGCTTGAGCCACTGCGCCCAGTCGATATCTCTGTTTTTTTTTAACTTAGCTAAGAGTTTAAAGCAAAACTTTTAAAATAAAATAAATATTTTAATAAGTACCTCTGCAACATTTGATATATTTATATAATACATCACCTTAGATCTACAAGCACTGAAGTTGACATTACCTAATTTGAAGAGTAATGTGTAATTAAATACAGGGTGGTTATATGAATGACAGACTGAGATCAGAGTATTTACTTGAGCATCAGAAAAACAGCAACAACAACAACAACAACAACAACAACAACATTACTCTCAATCTATACTTTTGGCTGGTTCTATTTTTGCTGAGTGCTACTCTGTCTTCCCTAATGGACGGGGCTGACCTGAAGACTTGCCATTACAGATAAATGCTTCAGGCACCCTTCTCTCTTTTTTCTCTTCTGTTTTTAGGATCAATGTAAATGAAGTATGACAGTCCATTAAACACTATTGCCAATAATGTTCTGGAACGATTTGAAATATGATGCAGAGTTTATTAAGAATATTCATTACCAAAAAAGGATCATTGAAATAGAAAGTTTAATGAGTCTGGTACACTGTGTAAAAGATTGGTGGAAATTTTAATAGTTGGAGCATTATCTCATACTGTTCATTCCTCCTTGAAGTCAATAGGGGATGTTAGGCATATAATTATTGTGTGGTCCTATACAGGCAGGCCAGGAAAAATTGGAACCCTCATACACTGAGAGTAATCATGTAAAGTGTTTCAGACCTTTTGGAAAACAGCCTGCCACTTCCTCAAAATATTAAGCCATTTAGTTACCAGATGACCAAACAATTTCCAAAATTTGACTCCTAAGTATATACCTGAGAGAACTGAAAACATATATCCACATAAGAACTTGTACATGAATATTCAAAGTAGCGTTGTTTATAATAGCAAAATAGTGGGAGTAATTCAAATGCCCATTAATTGATGAATGGATAATCAAAATTTGGGAAATCCATACAATGGAATATTATTAAGCCTAAAAAATGAATGAAATTCTGTTATGTGGTATAACATAGATAAACCTCAAAAACATTATGTCAAATGAAAGAAGTGAGTCACAAAAGACCACATCACATATTATATGATTTCATTTAAATGAAATGTCTAGAATAGAAATATCTAGAGATAAAGAAAATAGATTAGTGGTTGCCAGGATCTAGGGATATTAGGAGGAAATGGGGAGTGACTGCTAATGGATAAAAGTTTCCTTTAGATGTTATGAAAATGTTCTAAAATTGATAGTGGTGATGGTTCTATAATTGATTTGGGGCCGGGCGCAGTGGCTCACGCCTGTAATCCCAGCACTTTGGGAGGCCAAGGCGGGCGGATCACAAGGTCAGGACATCGAGACCACGGTGAAACCCCGTCTCTACTAAAAATACAAAAAATTAGCTGGGCGCTGTTGCGGGCGCCTGTAGTCCCAGCTACTCAGGAGGCTGAGGCAGGAGAATGGCGGGAACCCGGGAGGCGGAGCTTGTAGTGAGCCAAGATCGCGCCACTGCACTCCAGCCAGGGAGACAGAGCGAGACTCCGTCTCAAAAAAAAAAAAAAAAAAAAGAAGGAAAGAAAAATTGATTTGGTTTAGCACAAATCTTATCTTGAATTATAGCTCCCATAATCCTCACATGTTATGGGAGGGACCTGGTGGGAGGTAAATGAATCATGGGGGCAGGTTTTTCCCATGCTGTTCTTGTGACAGTGAATAAGTCTCATGAGATCTGATGGTTTCATAAAGGGCAGTTCCCCTACACACTCTCTTGCCTGCCATCATGTGAGACGTGTCTTTGCTCCTCCTTCGCCTTCCACCATGGTTGTGAGGTCTCTCCAGCCATGTAGAACTGTGAGTCCATTAAACCTCTTTTTCTTTATAAATTACTCAGTCTCAGGTATTTCTTCATAGCAGTATGAAAATGCAATAATACAACAACTCTGTTAATATGTTAAAAATAATTGAATTCTACAATTCAGATGAATTGTCTGGTGTATGAGTTATACCTCAATAAAGTTGTTATATTAAAAAAAAAAAAAAAAAAAAAAAAAAAGCCTGACATGCCAGAGCCTGCCTCCCAGAGAGCTACCTGCACCAGCAGTTACTTATCTATACTACATGAAAGTTATATACTAAAGAAAGATGCTTGTTACTGGAGAGGAGCATTATAAATCTTCACTTATGCATTAAACCATGATATCTTAGAAATCTAAGATATAAACTTATATATCTAAGGAGGTGATAGCAGAAGTTCTAGCCAGAGTATTTAGACAAGAGAAAGAAATAAAGGGCATCCAAATTGGAAAGGAAAAAGTCAAATTATCATTATTTGCAGATGATATGGTCTTATATTTGGAAAAAACTGAAGATTTCACCAAAGAACTAGAACTGATAAACAAAATTAGTAAAGTTACAGGATACAAAATCAACATACAAAAATCAGTAACATTTCTATATACCAACAGCAAACAATCTGAAAAAGAAATCAAGAAGGTAATCCCATTTATAATAGCTATAACTAAAAGTAAATGCCTCGGAATTAACCAAAGAAGTAAAAAATCTCTACAGTGAAAACTATGAAATATTGATGAAAGAAATTGAAGAGAACACACACAAGGAAATGGAAGAATATTCTATGTTCATGGATTGGAAGAATCAATATTGTTAAAATGTCCATACTACCCAAAGCAATCTACAGATTCAATGCAATCCCTATCAAAATACCAATGACAACATTCTTCATAGACAGAACATACTATCCTAAAATGTATATGGAAGCACAAAAGATCCAGAATAGGCAAAGCTATTCTAAGCAAAAAGAACAAAACTGGAGGAATCATATTACCTGACGTCAAATTATTCTGCAGAGCTATATAACCAAAACATCATGGTACTGGCATAAAAACAGACACATAGACCAATGGAAAAGAATAGAGAACCCAGAAATAAAGCTGTACATCTACAGTGAACTCATTTTTGACAAAAGTGCCAAAAATATACATAGGGGAAAGGACAGTCTCCTCAATCAATGGTGCTGGGAAAACTGAATATATATATGCAGAAGAATGAAAGTAGACCCTTATCTGTTACCATATACAAAAATAAAATCAAAATGTATTAAAGACTTAAATCTATGACCTCAAACTATGAAACTACTATGTGAGAAAATTGGAGAAACTCTCCAGGATATTGGAGTGGGCAAAAATTTCTTGAATAATACCCTCCAAGCATAGGCAAGGAAAGCAAAAATGGACAAATGAGATCACAAGTTACAAAGCTTCTGCACAGCAGTGAAAACAATCAACAAAGTGAAAAGGCGACCCACAGAATGGGAGAAAATATTTGCAAACTATCCATCTGATATGGGATTATAACCAGACTATATAAGGAGCTCAAACAAGTCTGTTTTAAAAACCTGAATAAAAAATGGGCAAAAGATCTGAAAAGACATTTCTCAAAAGAAGACATACAAATGGCAAACAGGTATATGAAAATGTGTTCAGTCATCATTGATCTTCAAAAACAGGCAAATCAAACCTATAATGAGATATCATCTCACCCCAGTTAAAATGGCTTTTATTCAAAAGACAGGCAATAACAAATGCTAGCAAGGATGTGGAGAAAAAGGAACCCTCTCCACTGTTGGTGGAAATGTAAATTGATACAGCCACTATAGAAAACAGTTTGGTGGTTCCTCAAAAAACTAAAAATTGTGCTACCATATGACCCAATAATCCCACTGCCAGGTATATACCCCAAAGAAAGAATATCAGTATATCGAAGACATACCTGCACTCCCATGTTTATAGCAACACTATTCACAATAGCCAACATTTGGAAGCAAACTAAGTGTCCATCAACAGATGAATGGAAAAAGAAAATGTGGTACATATATAAGATAGAGTACTATTCAGTCACAAAAAGGATGAGATCCTGGCATTTGTAACAACATGGATGAAACTGGAGGACATTATGTTAAGTGAAATAAGCAAGGCACAAAAAGACAAACTTCTCATGTTCCCACTTATCTGTGGAGCCAAAAATTAAAACAATTGAACTGGAGATAGTGAATAGAATGATGGTCACTAGAGGATGGGAAGAGGACAGGGGAGTGGGAATGGTTAATAGGTACAAAAATATAGTTAGAGGCTGGGTGTGGTGGCTCACACCTTTAATTCCAGCACTTTGGGAGGTCAAGACTGATGGTTTGCTTGAGCCTAGGAATTCGAGACCAGCATGGGCAATGTGGCAAAAACCCCATCTCTGCAAAAAACACAAAAATTAGCCAGGTGTGGTGGCATGTACCTGTAGTCCCAGCTACTTGGGAGACTGAAGTTGGGGGCTCCCCAGAGTCCAGAGAGGTCAGGGCTGCAGTGAACCATGATCACACCACTGCACTCCAGCCTGGGTGACAGAGTGAGACCTTGTCTTGAAAAATAGTAATAATAAAGTTAAATTAAAATTTAAAAAAATAAAAATGTAGTTAGAATGGATAAGATCTAGTATTTGATAGCACAACAAACTGACTACAGTCAACAATAACTTATTGTGCATTTCAAAATAACTAAAAGAGTATAACTGGATTGTTTGTAATGCAGAGAAAGGATAAGTGCTTGAGGGGATGGATACTCCATTTACCCTGAGGTGATTATTATGCATTGTGTGCCTGTATGAAAATATCTTGTGTACCTCATAAATGTATGTACCTATTATGTGCCCACAAAAGTTAAAACAAAATTTAAAAATAGTCAACAAAAAAAATAGAAGTGACAGCTAATTTAGCTGCTAAAGGGGATATTGCTACAATAATACAAAACAAATTAGAAATAAAAAGTTGAAGACAAAAATTTGAATCCCTGTCTCCTAATTACTACCTGTCCCCCAACACCCTGTCTGCAGCCAACCCATAATCAAACCTTTTAGTCTCTAACTATCCAATGTCTAGACTACCCATTTACTTCAAAATAAGAGCAACTTTCAGAAAGGTTTTTTTTTTTTTTTTTTTTTTTTTTTTTTTTTTAAGAGAACGAGTTGAATCATAACTTTGAGAGCAGACAGGAACTATACGGGTTCAAGTTTTCTTTTTCTTGTAAAAACCCTATATTTTTCTCTGGTTTGCATAAAACCAGTCCACTAGCCATTCAGTAATTCTTAATAGCAAGGAGTGTCTGGCTTCAGGAGGTCCTCCCCTCTTCCCTCCTGCACTTTTGGCGAGTCAGAGGCAAAGTGTTGGCCAACAGGACATTCTCATTCTGCCTGACTCACCTGCCAGTAGGATCTGTCTACTAGGTGTCCTGGCTGAGTCTGAGCATCCCTCAGCCCTTGCCCATAGGGAAGCATTGTGCATCACTGTCTTGGATAATGAGGAGGAAGATCCTTTTTATTGTGTTTACTACTCCTGTGCCATTTGCTTACTTCCAGCATAACTCTCTTGCTTGCAGGTTGCAGCTCAACAGACTTGGTCTTACACTGTAGGTTTGGGAGTGAGATGAATGTGAGCAAGAAATTGAATTCATTTTTGTTTTGTTCTTGGCAGGCAGTACATGCCACACTACTACCCTTCCTGCTCTTGTGCGCACACCTACCCTGATGATGCAGCCTTCACTGGATATCAAACCATTTATGTCTTTTCCAGTGGACAGTAGTTCTGCTGTTGGGCTCTTTCCAAATTTTAACACAGTGAGTAAATTCATTTCTATTTTGTTTGTGTCCTCCTCCATCACTTTCATTACATTTGTGAATAGTCAGTAGATACAGCCTGTTTCCAAAGTGTGTAATTTTAGACCATATATTGGTTATGCTGCTCAGTTGTGCTATGAAAGATGATGCTTCACCCATAGGAGTAGCCCAAACAATAGCCAGCATATTTATTATACAAATATGTCCACAGAAAACTTTTCACCTGTTGTATTGCACAATTTTGATAGAATTTCCAGTGGCTTTAGAACATACGTCATTTCTGGGCCGGGCGCAGTGGCTCAAGCCTGTAATCCCAGCACTTTGGGAGGCCGAGACGGGCGGATCACGAGGTCAGGAGATCGAGACCATCCTGGCGAACACGGTGAAACCCTGTCTCTACTAAAAAA
>NC_045444.1:65359984-65534710 GCF_002776525.5 Piliocolobus tephrosceles | reverse complement strand
GCTCACTCCAGCCTGGGCGACAGAGTGAGACTCCGTCTCAAAAAAAAAAAAAAAAAAGAACATACGTCATTTCTGGGATGTTATTCACATGCTCAGGAATACAGTTTAGAGATGCCAAGACTCATTGATTTTTCCCTTCTCTTAGAAAGAAAAAAATGACTGTAGGCTTTATCTCTCTGGCTGCATTTTTATTTGGGAGATATTTTAGATAAAATGTGAATCCTACACAAAATTTCTATTTGGGGGCTATTGTAGATGATGTGAATTTGACTCTATTAAAAAAAAGAAAAACACTCATTTTAAATCTACATATTAGTTATCTGCAAGATACTTTGACATTTTAAAACATAGGATAAATGTTAGTGAATTACTTATAATTACTGAAGTTCTTCAGATCAGCTGACCTTCTTTTATTTCAATGAAAAACATTTTGTAGGTGTGTCAAGTGGAGCATGACATCTTTCAACAATATAATTTAGCATAAAATCAATCTGTAGCCAGATTCTAAACCTTATAGTAAAAGAAAAGGTTCAACAGTTCAGGTGAATGCATAAATTGTCTGCTTGGTTGATAAATACAGTTAGTTGGGGCATTATGGTCTACATTAATGATACAGCATTATAAATGCTGCTGCAATAAAAAAAAAAAAAAAAATTGCATTATCAACACCACCAGACAGCGAGCATCTGAAATACTGCAAAATGTTTCATTTTGCAAGCCTGTCTTCTGTATGAAGTGAATACAGCAAGAGGATTTTTCCTTAAGGGTTGTCAAGAAAATCTGCTGACAGGGCCTCTGTCAGGGCTTAGTGTTGTAAGGTAATTAGGGGGTAGGGCATCAGCCAGCTTTTTACAGAGCACTGGCCTTGACTTAGTGAGTAAACAGTTAAATGTTTTTGTCTTCTTTGAGTTTTTCAGAGACAAGTCAAACAGTTTAAAAAAAAAAAGTTACAAAAGGTGAGCATTGTTCCTAGAGCAGTGGAGTGACTCTAGGATAAATCATGCCTGCCTTGGTTTCATTGATCCACCCACTCCATCCCAGAGCACCACATTGTGCCATTTCAAAGAATGTGAACTTGAGGATGCCAGTGGTATCCTCTATTCAAACATGTGTGACACATTCCAATCATAACTGAATTAAGCTATACTTCATAGAACATTTATGAGGTATTTGTGTTTTGATTAATGTGCCTTTGGAAGTTAGCATTTATAGCCATTGCTGAAGTCTAGTTGCTGTCAGGAAGCAGCATTCATGATGCAGATAGTCACAAATGGCTTACTGTGGCTCACCTCTCTTTATTTTATTTTGTTTTACTTTTTATTTTATTTATTTATTTATTTGAGACAGCCTTGCCCCATCGCTCAGGCTGTAGTGAAATGGCATGATCTTGGCTCACTGTAGCCTCCACCTTCCAGGTTCAAGTGATTCTCGTGTCTCAGCCTCCCAAGTAACTGGGATTACAGGCGCCTGCCACCACGCCTGGCTAATTTTTGTATTTTTAGTAGAGACAGGGTTTTGCCATGTTGGCCAGGCTGGTCTCAAACTCCTGGCTTCAAGTGATTGACCCGCCTTGGCCTCCCAAAGTGCTGGGGTTACAGCTGTGAGCCATTGCACTGGTCTATTTATGTATGTATGTATGTATGTATGTATGTATGTATGTATGTATTTATTTATTTATTTATTTATTTATTTATTTATTTTTTAACATAAATAATACATGAATACTTATTCCAAAAATTCAAATAAAACTTTAGCATTTGTGGTAAAATTAGAAAGTCATATTCCCTACCCCTGCATACTTTTACTTCCTTCACTAGAGGAAGGTGGTCAGCAGCTGGTATCCATCCTTCCAGTCCCCTTCTGGAAGTATGTTACACATATACCTCAAAGGTACCAAGGTACCCAGTCACAGTTTTTTTTACAACTGCAATCATATGATTAGCACTAATCTGTTAGTCACTTTTTTTGTTATCAAAATGTCTTACATCTGCCTCTCTGTTTTGAAGAGCTGCAAAGCAAAAATGGAGAGAATACTTTCATAAAAGATTTTTAAAGATAAAATTACAATTTCATAATGGTTTGTTCATGTTGCATAGAGGGTACAGATGTACTAACATGTCATTTTGTTTGTTTGATTAATTGTACACAGCAATTAATCTTAAGACATATTTGAGAAAACCCAAAGAATAATTATATTAATAGAAGTTCATTTTTTTCCTTCTTGGAAGAAAATAAACATAATTTTCACATAAAAATACTATTTGGCTAAGGTGAAGAATACCACAAATAACTACATGAAATAATTATTTTACTCTCCCTGTATTATATGCATGGCATTTATTAAACAGGAGCCCTTCTAGTAGTGTGTTAAATATTAAGTCATTCCAAGTGGGACCCTCTATTATCTTACAAGAAATGAATTTATCAGATCATTGGGTGACCTATGATTTCTCCCTGTGAGTTGCAATTTAAATTACTCTAATTCTTTTCCTATAGACTTTTCCATTCTAGTATCCAACTCACCTAATAGAATACCTAAGGGAATGTCATGAAAGTCATTGTCCACGTTTTCCTAGGAAAACGCTATTGCATCACCACTAATAAGTATACTGGATTATTGTATATTTGTGATGTTTTACATCTCTCAAAGTACTTAGACCTTGAAACATTTTGGTAGGCAGTGATTATGACTCTTATTGTCTAGAGGAAGAAAGAGAGTTATTGAAGGAAGAACTGAGACTTGAATTAGAATCTTTTTAACTTCAAAATTCATGTTCGGGCTCTTTGCGTCCTTGAGTCTTTTGGCCCATATCACCTCCCACCTCATTCATTGTGAACAAAGCTCAATCAGAAATCTTTTGTGCTCTTTTCTGGAAGTATGGTAGGCAATTTTCAGCAGAATCATTAAATAGAAGGAGGAAATGGTTTTTTTGAATTGTATAATAGACCTCTACAAACAATATGAAGCAGAATATATTTGAAAAACAGCTATAATTTCTTGTTGGCAAATTTTTAAAGTATATTGTACTCAATAGTCCAATTGTTCTTTGAAAACTAGGTGAAATCTACCTTATCATTTTATTTTTAGCCAAGGTTAATATTAGTAAATATAAGAAATGAGGTCAATTTTAATCTTATAATTATTGTCAGAAGAATGAAAACACTATGCTCTGAGACCATAGTTGAAAGTTCTGGAGGTTTGATGTTTTATTATTCTCTTTAAGTAGATTTTATTTTATTTTATTTATTTATTTATTTTTTTTGAGACGGAGTCTCGCTCTGTCGCCCAGGCTGGAGTGCAGTGGCGCGATCTCGGCTCAATGCAAGCTCCGCCTCCCGGGTTCACGCCATTCTCCTGCCTCAGCCTCCCGAGTAGCTGGGACTACAGGCGCCGCCACCTCGCCCAGCTAGTTTTTTGTATTTTTTAGTAGAGACGGGGTTTCACCGTATTAGCCAGGATGGTCTCGATCTCCTGACCTCGTGATCCGCCCGTCTCGGCCTCCCAAAGTGCTGGGATTACAGGCTTGAGCCACCGCGCCCGGCCAGTAGATTTTAAAAAACATAGTTTTTTCCTCTTTCTTATAGTGAAGTATGATAACATTATATGATAAACATAGCAAGAATGAAATGAGATCCTGTTGTATTCCAAAATAGAATAGATGCCTGTTCTATGCTAAGTTGTACCGGATGAAGAAATATGCTTCACAGTCTTCTTTTAGTGGTTGCCTTGCCTTATCCACCACAACTGAAAGAATCTCTCTCAATGCTTATGTGTGTAAAAATAAGCAAATAATTTTAGTCTTTGTATAAGCAGAGTTTAAAGAGACATGATAAGACGGAGTTTGGATCGTTGATAATTTATGATGGAGTACCTATCAAGGACACACGCTTGGAGGATGATGATGTTAACTCTGTGCTTCAGCAGTGTACTTTACAGAGGGGCAGTTTTTAGTCATTTATAGGTAAAAGCCTGTGTGGACCAAAACATAAAGTTTTAAAGATTTTGATCTTAATATTCCAAAGCCTGTGCCTGCCTACCCACTAATACTCATTTCCACCATTGCTACCCCACCTTCAACTATGTGTCATTCAAAGTTCAACTTAGGTATCACCTCCTTCCCAGGAAGTCTTCTGTGACTCTTCAAGTCTGAATTAAGTCCCATCCTTTGTGTTTCCCAAGTAGCCCCAGATTACATTAATTGTAGCAGTTGTTATACCATAGTCTAATTACCTGTTAATCTGTCTTCTTCACTAGAACATCAGATCCTTGAGGACAGAGGCTCTATCTTATTCATCTTAGTATGTTGGGTGTCTGACACAGTTGCTCAACAATATTTTTTGGAAGAGAAGAAAGGGCCCCAGTTCCTTGGTTTTCAATGTTCATACTCCTGCACCTATTAAAGGGAATAACATTTATGAGTTCCTTCTAAGACCACGTGATAAGCCCAAGTATTTAATTTAATTTATATTTTCCTGAGAACTGTGATTGTTTTGTTGTTGTTGTTGTTTGGTTGGTTTTTTGTTTTGTTTTCTGTTTGTTTGAGATAGAGTTTCACTCTTGTTGCCCAGGCTGGAGTGCAATGGCATGATCTTGGCTCACCACAACCTCCGCCTCCCAGGTTCAAGCAATTCTCCTGCCTCAGCCTCCTGAGTAGCTGAGATTACAGTCATGAGCCACCATGCCCAGCTGATTTTGTATTTTTAGTAGAAACGGGATTTCTCCATGTTGGTCAGGCTGGTCTCGAACTTCTGACCTCAGGTGATCCGCCCACCTCAGCCTCCCAAAGTGCTGGAATTACAGGAGTGAGCTACTGCACCTGGCCAAACTGTCATTGTTTTTAAATCTAAAGGCAATAGTTATAAACTCGCTTCCAGCTATAGTGCCCAGCTGTCTCTGTTTGGCTGGTATATGAATATTGGCAAGTATTTACTACATTCCTTGTCCCATACCCCAGCTTTAAGAGTATTTAATTAAAAACAAAATTCTTAGTTACTGGATTTTATTGAAAATATAATATATGTAGTAAAGAGTATTGAGTTTGGGGAGAAGATAAGCAAATTAAATAAAACAAAAACCCCCTTGTGCCCAATAAACTTATAAGGAAAAAATGAAGTAAATAGACTTAATAAAGGCAAGATAATAAAAACCAAGAAACATCAGCCAAGTGAAAATCATTATTGAAGTTTACAGTGTTCAAGAAACAACAGAAAACATAATTATTTTCCATCTTAGTAGAGATGTTTTCAATTTTTGTTATTAATTTTTCTTTAGATTTGCCAATTTATCCATGGTCATTCTTCAGTGGTTGTATATAATGTTGTGGGAGCTGCCAAAATACACACAATTGTTTCTTACATTAGAATTAGGACCTCCTATTCCCTTTATTGTGGATTAAATTTTCATATTTGATCACAAACAACTGGGATAATACTTGGTGTTTAGTTCCCCTTAAGAAGAGACTTCTTCTGAATTGAAATAAATTGAATACTTGCCAAGATGGATAATATTAATTTAATATGATAAAGTAAGTACATTTAGAAGATATATTTAAATATGTAGACTGCTATGAACTGAATGGTTATGTCCCCTCAAAATTCATATGTTGAAGTCATAACCCCCAATTTGATAGTGATGGTATCTGGAGATAGAGCCTTTGGAGGTTATTAGTGTTAGTTGAGGTCATGAGGGTGGGGCCCTCATGATGTGATTAGTGCCCTATAAGAAGAGCAGAGAGAGCTTTCCCTCCTCTTTGCCATGGGAAGACACAGTAAGAAGGCAGCCAGCTGCAAGCCCAGGAAGACAGCCCTCACCCAGAACCCCACCATGCTGGCACCTTGATCTTGGACCTCCAACCTCTAGAACCATGAGAAAATAAATTTCTGTTTTTTAAGCTACCCAGTGTATGGTATTTGGTTATGACAGTCTGAGCAGACTGAAACACATACCCAACTTACATGATGTGACAATAAGTAAGTAAAGTTTATTTTTAGCACCCACACATTGTGTACATGCATATGTATTTGTGTAACTGTTCAGAGCTATAGCTATAATCAAGAGCTGACTTGGGACCACAGCCACCTGTCAATTTCTCTGCCAATTGGCAGGTGTTTTATGTGCCTATTTATTTAAAATATTTTTGTGAGTCCTGCCATGTTTTTACAACTGCTCTAGGAAAGCACAAGTATAAGGGCAGTCACTACTACTTTATTGCAAGAGGCTCAACATTCTTAATTTTGTGAAAAATAATCTGATTTTTACTGCCTACCTTGAAATTATTTTTTTCCTGAGACAAGAGCAAATATGTGGGACAGAATAAAGATGATTTCTAAGTATAAAGTTCCAAACCACTGTATGATTCTGTGAATCATCCATGACAAGCTGTGAAATGATTTATATGATTACCATTTATTTTAACATTCTAGAACCTCTGAGATTCTGACTCATTCATGGTTTGGCAATATCGATGAATATTTAAAATTTTTTTTTGTAGTATAAATAATAATATATTCATCAGAGAGGTTCTAAATAAAGAAATGGGAATCAGATTCACATTTGCTTTGCTTTTAATTCATGCTATGCTTCCCATGAGGTGTTATTGTAAGGAAACCTGAAGCTAGGACATTTGACTTTTTAACTTGCATTTAATATCTTTATCTATTTAATGAAGTCTATTTAAACATTTGAATATGTATTTTTCTCTTATTTGAATATTTTTAAATTTAAGTAGAATACTTTTGCAACCCAAATGTTAATTTTTGCCCTTTGAGTCTTCTTTGTCACTCTAATAGTGCTTGCTGTCATTAAAAATTATGTATTCCATATTTCTTAGGATACTAGTATGTCCAACTGACTCTGCTTGGACTGAAACATTTATCCCAGTCCAGTAAAATAGAAAATATGGTTTAATTTGTATTTTTTGTGACATGCTTTAAACTATATTGAAGGATTATCTTGTTCTGTATTTTCTACAGGAGTGCATAGAACTAAAATATGCCAAGATGAAATTTTCCATGGTTACTCAAAATCATTTGAAGAGGGGAGAGATTGATGGCCTATTATGCTTAGATAACTCAACAGCAACATTCACCAAATCATTAGGAAAAAAATAGTTATAGGGAATCTTTGAAATGTGGTCCAAAGCTAACAAATATTTTGTGCAAATATTTAAGCATTGATTTCTGTGCCTAGAAAATTTTACATTTCTATTAATTTTTTTTTTATTTTTTATTTTTTGAGACAAAGTCTTGCTCTGTCACCCAGGCTAGCATGCAGTGGTGCAATCTCAGCTCACTACAGCCTCCACCTGCCAGATTCAAGCGATTTTTCTGCCTCAACCTCCCAAGTAGCTGGACGTACAGGTGCATGCCACCACACCTGGCTAATTTTTGTATTTTTTGGTGGACATGGAGTTTCACCATGTTACCCAGACTGGTCTTCAACTCCTAAGCTCAGGCGATCCGCTTGCCTCAGCCTCCCAAAGTGTTGAGATTATAGGTGTGAGCCACCATGCCTGGCCCATTTCTGTTAAATTTGACAGAGAGAAAAAGTATGTAAATATACCACAGATGGGAAAAAAACACATAGTGACCATCTGCGCCATTGTGTCCGTCCCCCTTTCTTTCTTTCTTTCTTTTTTTTTTTTTTTTTGAGACGGAGTTTTTGCTTATGTCGCCCAGGCTGGAGTGCAGTGGCGCGATCTTGACTCACCACAACCTCCGCCTCCCGGGTTCAAGTCATTCTCCTGCCTCAGCCTCCCGAGTAGCTGGGATTACAGGCATGTGCCTGGCTAATTTTGTATTTTTAGTAAACACGAGGTTTCTTCATGTTGGTCAGGCTGGTCTTGAACTCTTGACCTCAGGTGATCCGCCCGCCTCAGCCTCCCAAAGTGCTGGGATTACACTAGCCGCCCCTCACCCTTTCAAACCACAAGTCCTTTTAAAATTTAACTAATGTCCCTTGCCTTACTCAAAAGCCTCAAGATTGTCTTACTAAGGGTTTTGTCTTCAAAGCTCCCTCTTCTCTACTCACTCTTGAAACACCTTTAGAATATGCAGATATTATTTATATGGTATGTATTTATTGTATGTTTGTATAATGTGTAGTCACATTTTTTTTTCTCTCTCATAAATTGCTTTTTCAGGGCATCTAGTAAAAGTCACTCATTCACAACCATTTACTGCATGTCTGCATGTCCCTGGCATTGTGCTAAGGAGAAAGGTTATTGTGATGAATTAGACAGAAGTTCCTCGCTGTCTAATAGAAATTGCTTCCTCTTGTATAATTCACCATAACATAATAGAGGATTGTGCTCATAGTAAACAGTCAATTCATTTAATAAAAGCTGCCTAAAAATATCAGATTGAGACTTTGATGGTCCTTTATGAGGTAAAGGAATGTAAAATTTCAGGAGCCCATGCAAAGAGGCATCTGTGGACCCACCATGCTGTGTCCTCCTGCATGTCCCTTTCTTTATCCTAGTCCCAATGTCACATGGTTCTGGGGCCTCACCTTCAGTGCTAGAGTTTCAAGGATTATGTGTACTTGGAGGGGACATCAGATTTTCTGGCAAGACAAGTCTTTAGTCTTGGCGCTGTCCCAGGTCAGCATTTTTCAAGAGTAGAGTCAACTTGGAAAAAGTGTCTATGTTGGGCCCTCTTCTTAAAAATTTTTATCTTATTCTACACTAATATTAATCAAATCTCCAGATAATTAAAAAAAGAAGTAGAAGAAGAAGAGGAAACAGGAAAATTTTAAGAGAAAAATTCTTAGCTTCTCTCAGTGACCAAAACTTTATGTCTCTGTGGTGAAGTAGGCAAGCCTAATAAATACAAAAAAAGTAGCAAAATGTTATTGTACAAAACATTCCCACCAGCTCAGAAAATGTGCTTCTAAATTAGTTGCTCTATAAACTTCAATCAATGGTGGTGGCCACTGAAAACCTTTTATCAAAAGCTTGGGAACCCATCCAACGATGCAGATCTGTTTTCACTTCCACCTTCTAGATTTTTGTGTCCAGAATTAAGTCTCACATCCCTTGGGGGTTGGAGAGACATGCTTTGGAATATTCTGGTTCCTTTACTTTTATAGTTGCTTTTGAGGGTGCTAAAGATGAATTGGAGTGCTGTTTAGCAATCTGTGAAGTTTCAACATCTTTGTAGAGCTCAGTAGGAATCTTGAAAAAACATTTTTTACAGCTTTGCTTTCAATTTAGGTTTTCTTACCTTCCTTTTTATGTTGTGATACTTGAAATTTTTGAAAGATATAAATCATATAAATGATACCATTTTCATGAAATTCCAGTATCAGAGGGATTTAGCATATTTCAAAGATATTTTACATTAATTCTTTTAATGTACCTACATATGAAATAGGTTACATGTGTCATTGTTCTGCCCTTTTTGCAAATCAGAAGATTAAAGAATAGAATCCAGTCTTCTCATTTATTCTAGTAGAGAGCCCTACCACTGAAAAGGAAAAACAGAAAATCTGAATATCAGAAAAGCAAAAGCTCCACCATACTATATCTTGAACTTAAATATGTGTACTTCTCTCAGGTTATTCACGTGTGAAATATTTTTTTAAGTAGCCAATAAATCTCGTGGCTTCTAAAGTCAAGTTGAAAATTCTCCTTTGCAGTGTATTTGATTCAGGAGATAGATTCATCTTGTCAGCCTGTACTTGTTTTCTCTTACTGTGAATACAGTTTCTTGAGCCAACTAAAGATCTGAGTGGTATTATAGAAAATATACCTGATTTTTTCACAGGCTTATGATTTACAAATAATTAAAGGTACACAGAATGAAATTCTCAAAACACATGTTTGGGCCTACTTAATTTCTGTGTTTTTCCCAGGTAGACCCAAACTTCTGTATATAAGATGGTCCATTCCCATTATAGTGTGATCAAATCCATAAACATCTGCATTTCCCAAAATGAGCTGAAGCTGTTAGATGCTAAAATGATTATGAATGACTGCTATCACATGGTACATTTTTGAAGCACTTACCTTTTGAAGGAAGTAGTAGCATTTATTTATTTAGTCAGTCACTCATTCATCAACTATATCCTACCTTCTCCAAAAAGCCATTTTGAGAGTTCTTTGGGACCTCAGAAAAGTAACTCTACTTATTTTGTTCTAAAGTAAACCTCTAACCGTCCTACCTGGCCTTGCCTCTGTTCATGCTGTCCAGGGAAGCAGAAAACAGAATAAAGGGGAGAACAAGGTAGGGTGATTCACTTCATTGTATAGGGAAAAAAGCACCGGACTAGGAGTTAGAAGACCCATGTCTAGACTCATAGTCTTTAATCTCAAGACCATCACTTCGTGCCACTTTTCCTCATTTTCATGATGCAATACCTTCCTATTTTTATATTATGAAGATTTGAGTTTATTATATTTATGGGGAATTGAGGGTATATGACTGAATATTTAGAAAATTTTTGGAATTGAATGAGAGGCTGTGAAAAAAATTATAAGTATATAACATATCCCCATACTATTTCTAATAAAATATCTATAAATATCAAATGAGATTATGTTTATGAAAGGACACTTAAAACAGCAAAGCTCTATTCTTACAATATTGATATTTTAATTAATATTTCTATCCCTTTGATCTCTTTTTCCTAATTCCCTCAAATAAACCGAGTTTTGAGTTTATCACTTGGGCTGGCTGTGTTGATCACTTGGGCAATCCTGATTAAGGTAGATGCTAAAGACATACATATGGCTAAGACCTTGAGTTTAAGAACTTAACACTCCAGTTTACAATAGTTATTCCTGGGACTTAGCAGGCGCTCATTTTACGTTAGCTGAATGAGATAATGCTAAAGCATACTTCAAGATCACAGTCACTTGACTGCCTGGAAACAGTACGGAGGTGCTGCAGCTGAATTTGGAGCAGGGTTCGGAAGAGAGTATATTAAGTGGAGGTTGGGAATAAGCACAACTAGTTTGAATGGATTCTTTTTTTCCCTGTTTACCTCCAGTGATATTTAGGTTTCAAAAACTACATGCCATTTTGAACCTGAGAGCTGTGTACCTATGATACATTGTCATAGAGTAGTAAGACATCATGTTTTTTGCTGTATTTTTAAAATATGGTTGACTTCCAAATATAGAACCTTTATTCCCACATTATTCATTAATCAAATTGCAATTAGGTTAAAATGGCCATTTAAAATACATTTTAAATTAAGTCATAATAATCAATATATCAAATTATCCTTCATGTATTGATAATTGAAATTTATTCCAAAAATCCCTTGAACTTTCACTGTTATACATCTCCCTTTACCCTACCCACCCCTCCCCCTCCCACACACCTGTTTTCCGGAATTTAAATTGCCATTCACATGAAAAAGACCCCCTTAACCTGTGCTCCGAGCATGGCATCTAACTGTAAGTTGGCTGCCTACTCAAAAAAGATTAGTAGTCTTAGATTCTATCTCAAAGTATTATGTAGACCTTAAGGGTACGTGCATGTGCATAAAAAATATTTTTTCTCAGAATGCAAATATCAGCCTAAATAAAAAAATTTAAATTACACAGACTAAGATATTCATAGCTCTACAGCTGTTAGAACAGCAATCTACCAGTCTTTAGACTTCTGAGGTGGTGGGGGGAGTAAAACCGATACATCTTACATCAGTTCCCTCAGAAAAGAACTATGTAGAAAGACAGCCTGCAGCATAGAGCTCATTACTTCTTGTGCAATCAGACCTTCCATTGTCTTCAGAGAGTGCTACTGCCTCACAGGCCTGGCCCCTTTAATGGACGAGTAGCTTCTAAAAAAGCATTGTGACACCCAGATGTAGAGTTCTTTGAAGCTATGCATCTGGGGAACCTTCATTTTGTTACAGTGCAAGGGTAATGTCAGAATTTCCTGGAGTCGGTCATCACAGGAAATTATCAGCAATTCATAGACTCCCTTTTACGTTTGCTTCAGCCTCTAGGGTAATCACAAAAGATTACAGTCTCCATTTCAGCTCTCATATCACTGAAATATCCTCTGCCGAGAGCATGATTGATTTCCAGAGACCAGCTTTTAACCTCAGCTTTGGGAGGGCCAGTGGAACTGTAGTGGTTTGATAACTGCCAACAACTGATATTGTGATATTATTCTATTGTGAGGCAGAAATTTGGTGATTCTTGACTACTTATACAAAATCTTTTTAATAAAGTGGCATATCAACTTCTCATGTTGTCAGGTGTAGGTATTTCTCCGATTATAGTTAGTGTTACAGGTTGTGGGGAGGCAGAAAGGTGAATAAAAATTTCAGATGAGTTTCGTGAAGACTTTGAAGGGCCAAGCATCCTGATAGACTGAATTTCAGGAAAAAAAGCAGAATAATTCAGAAGTATTTTTGAAAATCTTTATAAGGAGTGGATAGATTGTAAATACAAATGATTTTGGCCTCTTAACAGCCTTTTTGTGAACGTTACTGAGAGACTTGACCTGTTTCATGACAACTTGCTATGTGGTTCATGTAGGTTTCTCTTCATTGTTTGGTGAGGAATTCTTGGTGCCGTATCCATGGCCAACATATAAGCAAACTGGATGTGTTTTTAACTTGGTGATTTCATTTGCTGTATTTATTTTTCTCTTACATATGTGTTACTCTATTCAGAACATATAGAGGCAGAGAGGGCTTTGCGTATGTTTGAAATAAATTCGGTAAATGAAAATAGTTTTGCCTGGAAGTAACATATATTTGTAATTTCCTTACAAATTCAGAAGAAAAGACAGTACAATTTAAACTACTTTTGGTTTGAACCATAGCCTCCTTGAAATCACGTGAGAATAATTATAAATCAAATGGACAAATGTTGAATGTCAAGCTGTACCATTAACAGAGCCTTATTCGATAAAGCAATTATCACTGCAGAAAGCAGAGTGAAGCACTCTATTAAAGCTCTTTATTTTACTTTACAACTATTGGATATTTTGTACACTATAAATACAGAGACAAATTTAAACGAAAAATGTTTTCCACTAAGAAGAGCTATTATGTGTACACATACCTATTTATACAAAAGGGCAACAGCAAGATGAACAGATGACATAAAATATTTTTGCTATCAACTTTCCACAGAACCACTCAGGGACCACTTTCCTAGTTAAAGCCCTAAAATGTTAAGTGTGACAAGGTGAGCCTGTGAGGAGGAGAAGCAGTAGAATCAACACTGATATAGCTGTGACATCCTTGGGTGGGAATCAGGGAAGGGGAAACAGGTAACTATAGGATATCTAGTTAAAGAGGATATTTATTTATATATTTTTATTTATTTATTTATTTTTGAGATGGAATCTCACTCTGTCACCCAGGCTGGAGGGCAGTGGCGTGATCTCAGCTCACTGCATTTGGACCTCCCAGGTTCAAGCGATTCTCCCGTCTGCCTCCCCAGTAGCTGGGATTTCAGGCGCCCACCACCACTCCCAGCTGATATTTGTATTTTTAGTAGAGATGGGATTTCGACATGTTGGCCATGCTGATCTCGAACTCCTGACCTCAGGTGATCCACACACTTCGGTCTCCCAAAGTCCTGGGATTACAGGCATGAGCCACTGCACCCAGACTAAAGAGGAGTTTTAGATAAACAGTAAACAAATCATTTTTAATGTCAGTATGTGCCATGCAATGTTTGGCAACAAATAGTTTAAAAATTATTTGTTGTTTACCCCTAAAATTCCACTTTAACTGGACATCTTATATTATTACTTGCTAAATCTGGCAACCATAGAAAGAGATGTGGGTTCAGGTGTTACCAGAGGAAGCTCAAACAAGTCACTAAAATTCTCCAAATCTTTCTTCATTTTCAAGCTAGAAAGACTGAAATCAGGCTGGTAGATCTGGGGCCTGATCTACCTGCTTTCACCAGAACTCAGTTTCTAAAAACTGAGTTTTATTCTATTGAGTTTCCAGTTAGGATTTTGTTTGGTTGGGTGGGGAGGTTCTGGGGCTCAAACGAAAACAAATTTTTTTTTTTTTAAGTTTGAAAATATACATGATCTCTGACATTTTACCACTGTGTAATGGGTATGTGGCATGGGGAATTAAGAGCCCAAAATACTTAGGATTAGAACATCGCACATTTGTTACTTTGTCTAGAGCTTTACTAGTCCTGAGTTGTCATGTTTCTTAGTGAAAGGGTAAGAAATGTGTTGGCCCATATTTGGGAGAAAAATGCTTCATTTCCACTTAGCTTTGCAAAATGAAGAAATATATTCAAATAGAAATATATTCAAAGGTCCAGGTTTCTCTTTTGCACTTCTTCCTGCCTGGTGGAGTTTTCTTTTCATCTTACGCCTTTTTAATTTGTGTCATGGACCTCAACATCAGGATATATCTGATTAGTTACTGAACAGCCTTTCAAACTTAGCTTTGACAGAATGGTTTTGAAAGGATGTCAGTTAATGCATGTGGCTGTTCAGGAGATGTATTGATTTTTAAATCAAGAAAGTGTATTAATCCTCTAGTCTCTTAGAAAGCCCTTGTAACATATTTTTAAGCTCGTTTACCAGAAAACAAGCAATTGTATCCTTATTTGGATTTGGAGATTTAGCACCAGTGTTTTTTAAAACTACGTCTATAAGTATCAGCAAGTATTCTTCAGTTACTTGTATACTTTTTTTTCCTCTCCTAAAAAATAAAGAATCCTATTTTATAAAAAGATATTTCTCAGATTTATTTTTGGCATTGAATTTTATGTTATGGAAATTTAATCTGAGGACAATTTTGGGGATTGTTTTCAAGTCACTATTCAAAAAGAAGACAAAAGGCCAAAAACTGATTACTGTCTTTTAGCTCAGATATTTGACCTGTCCTTCCAAACTTCGGGATGGATCTCTCTTCACATGTGCTATGGAATAACCATTTCTCATGACCTACCCTCAAATGAATCTCTATTTCATATTTTACATATCTACTGAAAAATTATTCTTTTAGTCTGTATTCCTGAAATATTTCTCATTTTATTTCACCCCAAGGAGATACAATACTAAATAAGCAAACAGCCAACCCATTTTATTTAGATTATCTTGGTGAATCTAGTTGCTGTTCCTATCACTCAGAATAGTATACTATAACCAGTTTTGTTGGTATTTGTCTTTGGGTGATAGAGCTTATTGTCAACTATGTAAGTCTTGAGCTATTCATTGTTGCTGTTAAAATATGAATATAACTGAGAAGTATAAAGTATAAGTACTTTGAGGACAGTAACTTCTCCAAATACAAAGCATATTGATAGTACTTATCATCATTTTATTTCTTCTTTTAGGCTACTAAAATTCACAACAGAGGTAAATTCTTATTAATTCCCTAAAAGATTTCCAGGTGGTTTTTCATTTTGCTTAAAACACCTATAATTTTTCTCATATTTTTTCAAAAGTGCATATACTAATATCATATGAACTTTTTGTTATGCATGATCTTTAGAAGATGCTACAGATCCTTAAAATCTTATGTATACTTTGACCAAAAATTAGGAACATCAAATCTTGAAAATAAAATGAAAAACCCTATCAAGAACTTTCTTAGCATCCTGATGGAAAAATACCTGTCTCCCCTAATGACTTCTAGTCATATCTAAGCATTTGCTTATTCAAGAATGGAAACAAACAAAAAAGCACAGAGTTTTCTTAGAAGACATAATTCAGCTCATTACCTTAATGCTTTTTCCCTACACTGAAAACAGCAGTTGCAGTTGGGATTGAGGGTGGTCTGGGCTTCTTTAATAAATCACATTAACCAACCAGATCTTTCAGTGTGCATTTAAAACCCAAATATGAATACCTATGTGATAGAATTTCAGTTATTTAGTTTACTCATTTAAAACTCAAGTAGGAACATCAACACCAAAAACATTGGTGGGTATTGTATGTTAGTGACTGTGAGGTATAAGTAAACACTTAATTAAGTCCCATAGCCGTTTCAGAAATAAACTGAAAGTCTTATTTGTTAAACTGAACTTGTTGAAAAGCTCTTTGATGTGGCTTCTTAAATTACCCAGCAGCATAACTACAGCTTTGCTGCATCATTCTTGATCCCGGGCAGCATGGAAAATCACCAGGCATGTGGAGCTAGCCAGGAAAATGGAACATTTTACATTTGGACTGACCATATTTGTTACATACAAGGATCTACTGTGAAAGTTAGACATTCAGCTTCAGTCAGGTACCCAGGCCTAACCTTATGGCATCTTTTATTAACAAAATAACTTCTGTCTGAAAAAGAACTTAAGAATTTTTTTTCTACTCAGAACAGATTAAAAATTATCTGTCGAAAGCATTACTAGGTTTCCACTAAAGAGAGGGAGATAGTGAAATCACCCATTCATTTGCTTTTAGCTTTTTTACTTTTACCATTTGGTAACTCCTTATGGTTCTAAAAATGTAAAAGATGAAAAACACTATTTTGTTGTAATATCCTCAAAAACAACTCTTAGCGCTTAGACAACATACGTATTTATTTTAAAGACAAAAGAAGTAACTCATGGTCATTTTGCTATTCTCTCACCAAGTTCCAGGCCAACCACACTATACAGAAACCTGTTAGAAAGGTCTCTAGATGAAAGGTGTCTAGTACTTAGCACTCATCCTTAGATAACTTTCAAAATGCAGATTACTTTAGTTTACCTTTCTTCTTGGGATTGTTATGATGGTGGTAGCTCTGAGATCAGTTGTTGTCTTGCTACTTGGTAGTTGAAAAAGGTATCCTCTGCAGATATCTCACAGACTGACAGACTGTATCAGGAGGAGCATGTCTCTTAGTCTACAGATTTTACCAATTGTATGAGTCTGGATTCTGTATCAACTTCTCTAAATCATGGAAGAGTTTTTTGTTGTTGTTGTTTTGTTTTGTGGGGTTTTGTGTGTGTGTGTGTGTGTGTATTTGGTATGACTTTACATGTAAAAGTATCTGAATTGCAGTGGGTATCAAGGCAACAAAAATGTGTTTTTAAAAATTCTTCATGGTAAAATATTGTTTCTTTCCCATTCTTCTATTTTTTTTTTTTCATGCTACTTACAACGCTCTGAAAAGATCTTATTTATTACTTTAGAGATTCTCCACTATATGTCCAGCTCCTAAAACAATGTATGATAGGTACTTAATAAACTTTTATTATATGAATAAAATTTCAAGAAAAATATAGTAAATATACAAACAAATTAGAAATCATGCATTTATAAATGTGTAATATGTGGAAAAGGAGCAAAAAGTCCTAAGGAGAGAACTGAATATTTAAAGTTGATATGAAACCCTTACCTCTGAAAGAATTGGACCTCTTATAACCAGTCATCTAGAAAAAGGACATTATTTTATGACAGAAACCCCAAAATAAAATGAAGATGAAATTTCTGCAAAAAAATGACCAGCAAATACAGAGTTTAGTCTTCTTTTCAAAACAGATCTTCAGATACATCACAGGATTTTTTTTTTTTTTCTTGACTTTAGTCAACCTTTCTGTCAATGGAATATACACTATTGTTTGGTAAATCCCAGAGCTTTTCAAAGGAAGCCTAACAATATGGAATTGGAGTGAAATATATCAAGCTTTCTAAATTCATATTTTAGAAAACAGGGGGAAAAAATGAAATACTATTCTGCACTCTACTCTGATAAGCTGTGTCATCTCTGGGCTGACTCCCTTGTGTTTTCTATCAGGAATATATACTGCCATTAAGGAGGCTCTAGAAAAGTGGGAAAAACTGAAATCCTGGGGTCCCACTTGATTTCGGCAGCTATTAGATGTTGCCAATAGTCAACCAGCCTCAAAATACTTAAAAAGCCTGCAACATTTTGATTAAATAGTAGTAGTAGCAATAGTAATAAAGCTTTACTGGATCCAGGACTTAGATGTAATGTAACCTGTCTATTAGTTTCTGAAGTATTTGTTGTGTTGTTATTGCCTTTATAACAGTTCTGAATGACTGGTTAACTTTCTGCTTGGGTAATTGTATCCCAGTGAAAGAGGGGCCCAGTTAATGTTGTTGCTTGCAAGCTA
Organism: Piliocolobus tephrosceles; assembly: GCF_002776525.5. NCBI lineage: Eukaryota > Metazoa > Chordata > Mammalia > Primates > Cercopithecidae > Piliocolobus > Piliocolobus tephrosceles. The sequence goes on along the minus strand of NC_045444.1, from coordinate 65,516,702 downwards.
CAACCAATATGTGGTTTCAGCAAACAGCTGGGGATTCCTGAGGAAACCATCTCCCCAAACATTTGACGCTTGGTTTAATAAACAGTTTGTGGAGAGAGTGACATGCGATTCATCTTTCTTTCAGCAGAACTGATGGACCCTTGTCAGGGTGCTCTGGGTAGGAGAAGCAGTGTCAGCAAGGCAAGCCTCAACTTTTACACACTCCAGATGCAGACATGCAGATCCCGTGGTAGCATGCACTCTCTGTGTAATGTTCCATGTGGTGTATTGTTTTTCTTTTTCTTTTCTTTTTTTTTTTCTTTTTTTTTTTTCCTTTTTTTGGTGTTTCTTTCTTTTTTTTTTGAGACAGAATTTTGCTCTTGTTGCCCAGGTTGGAGTGCCATGGGGTGATCTTGGCTCACCGCAACCTCCGCCTCCCTGGTTCAAGCGATTCTCCTGCCTCAGCCTCCTGAGTCGCTGGGATTACAGGCATGAACCACCCTGCCTGGCTAATTTTATTTTTTTTTTAGTAGAGACAGGATTTCTCCGTGTTGGTCAGGCTGGTCTCAAGCTCCCAACCTGAGGTGACCCACCTGCCTCAACCTCCCAAAGTGCTGGGATTACAGACGTGAGCCGCCGCACCTGGCCATGTGGTTTATTTTTAATGAAACTTCTGAATTGAAATCCAAAATAGTACAGAGTTCTATGGTTCCAGCCTGAGAAGCATGGCGAAACCCTGTCTCTACAGAAAACTAGCAGGGCATGGTGGCATGTAACCTGGAATCCCAGCTACCCAGAAGGCTGAGTTGGGAGACTCACTTGAGCCCAAGAGGCAGAGGTTGTAGTGACCCAGACTGAGCCACTGCATTCCAGCCTAGGTGACAGAGAGAGACACTGTATATTTAAAAAAAAAAAAAAAAAAATTCTATGGTTAAACTAGTGTTGCCAACAATATGCAATCCTTTGTATTTCTTGATCTTTAAGAGAAAAAAATTGTCTTTGTTATTGCTGTATCTGTTTTCTTTCTATTCAAGTTTTCAAGGATTTTTGAAAATTACAACATAAACATAAAGGCATATGGTCAGAGTCTTTAACTGTGAAAGACAAAACCCATTTTAAAGTAACTTTAGAGAAATATTGCTCTTCGGTGACACAGCTATCACTTAAACATGTTGCTTCATGAGTATCTGAAGTTCTATTGAGACCCTATCGTCACATCCTTGCCCATAAGGCTGATATTGAAAAAGGAAGGGATAAAAAATAGTTATTCTTTTTGTACTACTGTAATTCCATAATATCATAGTTTAAAAGTTGATACTTAGCCAAACTTCCAGAAGCCCCAGAGTCACAAGGGTTTAGTAGCCACAGTCTGCTTAGCAGCAAATCGAGGACAGGTGCAAATGATGACTGCCACTTGCAAACACGTAATCTCTAAATATTCCCAGGACTTTTTTTTTTTTTTTTCTGTGTGCAGACCCAACAGTTACAATGAGGAAAGAGGACAGGACAGCCCAAATTTTTATTTATGGCTTTCCTGAAGTTGCACAGGAAGAAATGGGCTTATCCTAAGAATATCAGAAATGGGTCAGAAAGAGAAAACCTAGACTCGCTTCTCCAGAAAACTTTTCCTTTAGCACCTTAGGTTTGTGTAGATCGCTACCTTCCAGGCTGCAGAAGTTCCAGGAATGCTCATCCATTCTTCTCCAAACTCATACCCTTTAGCAGAGCGATGCAATACACTCATGATTCCTGCAGTGTTTCTTTAGCAGGGAACAATGTGGAGGGAGACTCCTACCTGTGTTTGAATGCTGACCTATGAACTTGAGGTTGATTCATTCTGGAACCTCTCAAAACCTTTGATTCCTCATTTGTTGAAAGAGGATAATAATCATGTCTGCCTCATGTGATGATGGAGACTACAGGAGGTAATTCCTTAGTGCAGTTCCCAGCAAATCTCCGTAAATCAAAGCTGCTCTTATAATGATGTTTATTATTGTTACGCAGCTAGAAAAAAGAAAAAGAAAATACCCCTGGGAGAATAACACATGGGTGTCACTGTCAGAGGGGGAAAAAAAAGAAAGTATGGGTGGGGGAAGAGGAGACAGACCTTTTTGTGCCTCTCATGCCTCATTGTTTTGCTTAATGGCAACTTCTTTTCCCAGCCTTCAATTAAGTAAAGTCTGTACTATCTTTTTCACTTTTTAAATTATGCCCTTTTTTAATGTTTTACTCATTTTCCTCTCCAGTCTGAGACAGCATCTAAAACATATTGGATCTCTAGAAATATTTGCTTGATGGCTGACTTTAATTTTTTTTTTTTTTTTTTTTTTTTAGATGGCGTCTCACTCTGTCGCCTAGACTGGAGTGCAGTGGTGCGATCTCGTCTCACTGCAAGCTCCGCCTCCCGGGTTCACGCCATTCTCCTGCCTCAGCCTCCCGAGTAGCTGGGACTACAGGCAGCCGCCACCACGCCCAGCTAATTTTTTTTTTTTTATTTTTAGTAGAGACCGGGTTTCACCGTGTTAGCCAGGATGGTCTCGATCTCCTGACCTCGTGATCTGCCCACCTCAGCCTCCCAAAGTGCTGGGATTACAGGCGTGAGCCACTGCGCCCGGCCGACTTTAAATTTTAAAAGTGAAGAACCTGGTTTCTATTTCTGTTTGATAGAAGAGCTACCAGGGCCTACTATACTGGATAAAAAATAAATGCTTACCAAATGCTTTTTAGAACATTGGTTAAAATAGATCATTAAGTTTAAGGTAAGAGTTTCCCATCTTTACAAATAGTATGGGCTGGGCAAGGTGGCTCACGTCTGTAATCCAGCACTTTGAAAGGCTAAGGCAGGAGGATCACATGAGGCCAGAAGTTCAAGACCAGCCTGGGCAACATAGTGAGACCCTGTCTCCACACTAAATAAAACAAAAGAAAAATTTACTGGGCACGGTGGCACATGCCTGTAGTCCTAGCTACTCGGGAGGCTGAAATGAGAGGATCATTTGATCCTATGAGTTTAAGGCTTCAGTCACGCCACTGCCCTCCAGACTGAGCAACACAATGAGTCTCTGAGAATCAAATAAATAGTATAGATAAAAGAAAGTCCTGTACAATTCTCGAGTGGTCTTTTTGTTTTGTAATGGGGATGATGCCCAGTTCCCATCCCAGTGTTACCTGATGGCTAGTTAAATCCTTTTAAGACTCTTATAAGAATAGAACTCAAATTTCATGCCTCTTGAAAAGTATTGGGATAATAAAACAAGTTTACAATTCTAATTTCTCTGCCTAAAGTCCCATATAGCAAAATTTTCTAGAGTCTAAATATAATCTAGTATTATGTTAAGTTGCTCGAGCACACAGCCCCCATCTTAGATTCATCCTACCTTTAGTGAAGTGCTGCAGTGTGTTTATTTTCCCTGTGTCTAGGTTTCACTTGCAGCTGCATATTTGCATATGACTTTTTACACTGTGGAGATGTAAATTACTTTTTGGTTTACCCAGAGAAAGTAATGCTCTTTTAAAAAACTCACACAGATTTGTAGTCCTTGTAATCTTGAATACACCAAAAAAAAAAAAAGCTTGTTCTTATTTTGATATTGAAAATATAATAGATGGTGTGATAATGCCAGCTTCATTAATTTATTTTATAAGTACTACAATATAATTGTTAATTTGTCCGTACATGGCCTCCAATTACCTCCTCAATTCCTGGTAACAGCCGCAACCTCATCTTTCATTTTTATTACCTAGCAGTTAATTGCACTAATAGGTCTTGCTTTTCAATTCTGCATGACTTTCATTAGAAAAAGTGGCAAGTGTTAACTTTTGCTGCATTTTAGTTAGTGTTTCAGGCTTTTTACTCAAAGAAAAGCAAGGAAAATGGGTTTTTAAAATTTTCATGTAATTGTGCTTCCTAGACTCAAAATTCCAGATGACTGCTTCTAACTTTTACTTTTTTAGAAAAGAAGAGGCTTATTTGGGACCAATAAATTTTGCCAGGTAAGGAATATTGGTAGCTAGATGTATGTGGTAGGGTATTTTTCTTTCTTTAAAAAATCATCTTTAGTATTATTTCCTAATGAATTATAATTTTCTAAATCCATAGACAGCTTTTTTTGCACAATGTGAACTAACATGAGCTAATTTTACTACTTAATACGACATTTGTTAATGTAAAAGATATAAACATTTAAGAAATATTTTTGAAAGTACTTGTTCATTTTTAACAATCAAATGTCTGTGAGATGCCAAATGAATCTTTAAAAGTGGGAATTTGTTATGTAATTGTAATACCTCCAATAATTTTTGAGTAGTCTACACATGAAATCATTATGATATAGAAACATAGTTTTGACTATACTAAAATGAGTTACTTGCATTTATCACATTTTAAATTTATGATAATATTTTTATTAATCCTAAACTTTTTTTCATCCTGAAACTTGGTGATAGAAGAGAAGAATTATCATCGATTTAGTTACATGCATCTCATTATAACTACAGAGAACTGGCATTGCACTAACAGAGGAAAAAATTTAAGTTAACATAAACTAATATCATCGTTATTTTATCTAGCTTTTAGAGCATTGTACTAATGCTAAGAACAAAACTTGAGAATTTTACCACTTTATAGTTTTTTAAAAAGTATCTGAAAGCCTTCTTCATTACTGTCGAATAGGGATCCCATTGAAATGACTTGAGTATTTGTAGTTATTGCATCAGAGGGCAAATACTCAAAACATTAGTTTGACAGTGTCTGTTTCAAAATCAGATAAAGTGACGAGTGGGACATTCTTTTTTATTCCAGTTAAAGTCTCTATTCAACTAAATCATGTCCCCCAAAATGGCATTTAAATATGAAAATATAACTATAGAATTTTATGATAAACAGCAGAAGAAAAGAGATTTAGACTAGAAGAAAAAGAGAATCTTTTCCAGAAACCTTAAGGAAATACAGAATTAAGAGGAAAATCGGCCGGGCGCGGTGGCTCAAGCCTGTAATCCCAGCACTTTGGGAGGCCGAGACGGGCGAATCACGAGGTCAGGAGATCGAGACCATCCTGGCTAACACGGTGAAACCCCGTCTCTACTAAAAAATACAAAAAACTAGCTGGGCGAGGTGGCGGGCGCCTGTAGTCCCAGCTACTCGGGAGGCTGAGGCAGGAGAATGGCGTAAACCCGGGAGGCGGAGCTTGCAGTGAGCTGAGATCCGGCCACTGCACTCCAGCCTGGGCAACAGAGCGAGACTCCATCTCAAAAAAAAAATAAATAAATAAAAATAAAAATAAAGAGGAAAATGAAGAAAATCTGTTCCAAGTAAGATAGATAGGGGGTACAATATTGATACAATTAGTGATAAGTTATCCAAAGGATGAAAAGGCAGAAAGAGTTAATGATAAGTAGCAAAGAAGGTATAAAAGGGCTGTGCTTATTTGGTTGATTTTATGAGAAAACTTAGGATTACTTATATAAACTGGAGGAGCCAATTCTGGAGAGAGTTTCATGAAGGAACCTCCTTAGTCTGGTCTGCTTTTTAGAGAGCAGATGGATGGAAACTTGCCTACCTTTCTATTTGGAGTGCTCAGCCACAACTCACCTTTCAGGATGGAGAGCTCTCAGCCTTGGGGACACAAAGGCATATTTTCAGGCCAATGTGGTATAAATGTGAGATTTCAGCAGAATAAAACTATTAGGGGCCAGGCACAGTGGCTCATGCCTGTAATCCCAGAACTTTAGGAGGCCAAGGCAGGCCGATTGCCTGAGGTCAGGAGTTCGAGACCAGCCTGGCCAACATGGTGAATCCCCGTCTCTACTAAAAATACAAAAAAAAAAAAAAAAGAGAGAGAAAAAAAAAAAAAAAAAACTATCCAGGTGCGATGGTGGGTGCCTATAATCCCAGCTACTCAGGAGGCTGAGGCAGGAGAATTGCTTGAACCCAGGAAGCAGAGGTTGTAGTGAACTGATATCGCACCACTGCACTCCAGCCTGGGCCACAGAGCAAGACTCTCCCTCAAAACAAAAACAAAAATAAAAAATTATGTAGGCAGCTAACAATTTTTAAAACTTAATGGGAATATTTATATTCAAAGATCTTGCTGGAGCTGTCAATAGATATAATAGTCTACTAAAATAGTCTACTAAGAACTTGAAACTAGATATTTGTAAATGTATCTTTTGTCTTTCTATGTTTGGGCATGAAAACAGCTAGGATATGTGGATTCACTTTGAGGAAAGTTTTAATTTTGATGTTAATTTCAATATATTTTTTGAAAAGAGTAATAGGAAAGTGTACATTAATTCTATGATTTGTTTTTTTAAATGTACTTTAATTTGATTTAAAGAAAAATATTAGTGTGTGGATGTGGCAAAAAATAATGAAAATAGCATGCAAAAAACTGGTATTTGGGAAATAGTCGTATAGTTTAATCCTATGTAGTTCACATATCACCAGATGGGAAGTATTTTTCAGAGCCTGAGATCAGAAACTATCTCAATAAAATGCTCTTGTTTTTTAACTTTGCAAAGCAGTGGGCTTTTTTCATCCTGCCAAGATAAGTTAGCCTGTTTTATTTTTAAGCCTGCCTAAACTGATTCACCATGTCTGGTAACTGTCAGAAAGTATAGTTTCATATTTTGCAAATAGATAGATTAGATATAAGTATTTGTGTTTTTGAATAAAATAAGAAAGTGAACTAGGAATTTATTTTCTGACTTTTTGAGATTTTCTATCACATAGTTTTTTAAATTACCATTCTCATTGAATAAAATTTAATACAATCAATTATGACCGTCAACAGTATGAATCCCTAGATTTTCCAGTAATGATATGTTAGATTTAGTAGTTAAACATAATACTATTAAGAAAGTTTTTCCTTTTTTACTTATTAAATTATCATACATAAAATTGACTTTTTGAGAGGGAAAGTTCTGTGAATTTAACATATGTACAGATTTGTGTAACCATCACATTATAATTAGGCTATCTCTCCAGAAAACTTCCCCCTTAGCATTTTTTTTTTTTTTTTTAAGATGGAGACAAGGTCTTGCTGTGTTGCCCAGGCTGGTCTCAAACTTCTGGGCTCAAGTGATCCTCCTGCCTCCACCTCCCAAAGTGCTTGGATTATAGGCATAAGCCCCTGCACTTGGCACCCTCTTAAAATTTGTAAGTGTCCCAAACCACCATAACTGTTCTTTATAATGGGAATACATTGTTCTGTCATCTCTCTTGAAATTGTAGCCATAAATAGGTTAATTTATTATGCAATAACTCTTTAATCCACTTGCCTTTCTAATGTATTTAGCTTCTTCTAATTGCTAATTTTGCATTTTGTCAATTTATAATCATGATCAGAGATAGTACTCATTTCTCTTCTCTGTCAAATATTATCAACTAATCCAACCTTAATCTCTAACGTCAGGAGATTTCCTAGACAATGGTGTCAGTGGCTCTGTCCTCGTTCATATTACATCTGTTATGTAATGTTTTGCTCGTCATCTGCATTGTTTTTTGAACTGCCAGTTGTTTGATCTAAATGCTGGAGATTATTACCTGGAATACACAAGAGAATCACGGCTGTGTCTCTTTTCATAGGCTCTGCATATCTAGGTGTTTCTTTTCCTGAGTGTTTTGATGACTTTGTGCCATACTTTTTCTATTTGAGTACTTGTATCACTGTATATTTCTCTGAATATGTATGATACATGCAAGCCAAAAGGGGAAAATCACAAGCTATAAATCAAAACTTTACTTGATTAATATTTAAACAAGGGTTGCATGTCAGCCAATCTGTTTTAGGCATTTAAGTGTACAGTTGTGACATGCATTTTCAGTAGAATGAATTTCAGTCTATAGCACATGAAAGTTAACAAATTATTTTAAAATATGTATATTCAGTCAAAACTTTCTGTGCTCTGGTAAGAGCCTGTCATTTATGACTTTACCACAAATCAAAACTTAAGAAGCATAAACATATTTGTAATAATTGTTATTGACATCATTTGGGCCATCTTAAGTATTATTACCTCATACAGGGAAAACATTAACGTTTTTAGCTGAGCATGGTGTGGCACACGCCTGTAGTCCCAGCTACTCGGGCAGCTGAAGCAGGAGGATCACTGGAGCCCAGGAGGTTGAGGGTGCAGTGAACTATGATCACACCACTGAATTCCAGCTTGAGCAACAGAGCAAGACCCTGTCTCAAGAAAAAAAAAAAAAAGTTAATTTTAACCCTGACCTTTGGATCTTAAGTTTTCTTGTTTTATGATTCTTCTGAGGTTTTTCAAGGCTCCTTCTATAGAGATAAGGTTTCTTGGAATATGGTGATTCTCTTGTGGCCTTTTTTGAGTTGTGTTTTCAAAGCCATTTTTTGTTTTCATTTTTGTCATTTGTTTTCATTTTTAATTTTTGGAGACAAATACATTACTATTGAATGAGATTCTTTATTATCTTTGTTTAGGAACTAAAAGTTTAAATTATGGACTATTTCAACTACTGTTATTTGCTCACACTATTGTCTTCTCTTAGAAGTTACAAATAGACTATTTTCTCATTTGTTCTTCAGATGGATCCTGTGCAAAAAGCGGTTATTAACCATACATTTGGAGTATCCATTCCCCCAAAGAAGAAACAAGTTATTTCTTGTAATGTCTGTCAGCTTCGCTTTAACTCGGATGTGAGTATCACCTTTTCATTATTCTCTGTACTTTGTCAGAGCTAAAAGTCTGATTGATCTAAATATGTACGTTTCTTCATATTTACATACACTTTAGCAGCCACTCCTACTGGTAGCCCACTTATTTCAGGATGCCAGATTTCCAAGAGATTTGGGTTCAGTGCTTAAAACTTGAACAATAGAGTATGGTTGGCCCTCTGAATCCACAGGGTCCATATCCGTGGATTCAACCTAGCTCACATTGAAAGTATTTTTTAGAATAACATTACAACAATAAAAAATAATACAAATTTTAAAACCAATAGAGGATTATAGACAATCGTCTATAAGTGGCTAATATAAAAAATTAAGAATTTATCTATGCAATCAGTCTCAACTATACCATTTTACAGTTAATCTCACTAATTATATTTACTTGTCAAAATGCTTGAATATCAGAAAATATGAAAAAAGTTTTAAAATGCAATGAAGATATTTTAAAAATTAAAATTCAGTAAATGTGGAAGAAAACCATTTTTACTATTAGCTATCAAGTGCCACATTTCCTATTTGTGCCAAATTTTGTTAAATACCTAAGAGAATTATTAATTTCCTATATGATTTACATTTTCCCAGAACATAAAATACAGAGAAAGTTTCATAAACTATTTTATCTGGCAAGCATAGCCATCCTGCTAAAAAAAATAACAAGAAAATGGAACAAATCACTCTCTTTTATGAAAATGGGTTTTCAAATTTATAAACAAAATAACAGGAAAGCAAAATAAACAATATTAGAATATTTGCAATATCCAATTACCAAGTAAAGCCAATGACCGATGTAAATCAGAATCTGAAGGCTACGTATAATATGTGGTATTTCCTGAGTTACTTGATGCCTGTAGCCATTTTGCAAAGAGCTTGTTACAGAATTAATGTTGTTTAGAAATACTAAAATAATAATCACTTTTATTTGCATATACCATTAAATTATGTTTTGATAATTCTACATAGGAAGCATAATAAAAAATAGTAATTGGAAAAGAGATGTTTATCATGATTTATAAAATTATATTTAGTATAATTTTAATCAAAAGTTCAACGAATTTTTTGGTACATCATAAAACTTCCTGTTCAGGAATCAAAATGTACCTAAATAAACTGAGAAATGTACAGTGTTAATTCATTTGAAGTCTTAATATTGTTAAGATGTCAGTTCTCCCCCAAATTGATCTATAGATCCAGCACAATCCTGATCAAAATCCCAAAATGCTTTTTTATTGTAGAAAATGGCAAGCTGTTTCTTAAATATACATAGAAAAGAAAAGCCCTAGAACAGCCAAAACATTTTTTAAAGGACACATTTTGAAGACTTAATGCTTCCTGATTTTAATACTTACTCTAAAATCTACAGTAATCAAGACTGTGAAATTGGTGAAAGAATGGTAGACACATGGATCAATGGAACAGAACAGAGTCGAGAAATAGACTTGCACCAATATAGTCAGTTGAGTTTCAACACAGTTGCAGAGTGAATTCAATGAAGAAAGCCTAATCTTTTCAACAAATAGTGCTAGAAGAAGTATATTCATATGTAAATTCAAAAAATGCCTTGACTGCTACCCGATACAAAACATAAAAATTCAATAGGATCATTCATAAAATAAAAACTTTAAAAAACTATTAAACTTGTAGATGAAAACAGTAGAAAATCTATTTGGCTTTGCATTAGGCAAAGATTTCTTAGAAAATAGAAAGTGTGAATATTGATATATTGGACTTCATCAAAATTTAAAACTTCTACTCTTCAGAGACACTGCTGCACTATTAAGAAAATGGAAAAACAAACTATAGACTACTAGAAAATATTTTACCTGCTTAAGAAATTGCATACAAATATATAAATAACTTATAACTCAATAATAAATGATAAAATGGGAAAACAATTTTAACAGGCACTTTACCAAAGAAGAAATATGAATGATGAATAAGCACATTTTAAAATGCTCAACATGTTTAACGATTAAGGAAGTACAAATTAAAACCAAAATCAGATACCACTACACCTATTAGAATGGTGAAAATTAAACAAATTGATAGGATCAAATGGATAGGATGAGGAGCAACTGGACCTCTCATACACTGTTAGTGAGAATACAAAATGTTTTTTGAAAACAATTTGGCAGTTATTAATACGAAACTTTATAAAGTTAATACATACATTTCCCATATGACCCAGCAATCCCACTTCTAAGTATATCCCCAAGGCAAATGAAAACATATATTTATCCATATGTGCAGCTTAAAGTAATTTTATTCATAATTGCCCAAAACTGGAATTGACCCAAATGTCCATCAACTGATGAATAAACAAACTATGTCTAAGCCATACAATGGAAATAAAGAAACAAAAGTAAACAGAAATAAAGTAAAAGTGAAAAGTAAGTAGTGATACATGCTACAACATGGATGAATCTCAAAGGCAGTATGCTAAGTGAGAGAAGTAAGACACAAAGACTATATGCCATATGATTGCACTCGGATAACTTTCTGCAGATGATGAAACTATGGGGATAGTCAGATCAGTGGTTAACAGGGACTGAGGGTTAAGTTAGGGAATTGACCACAAATGGAAATACAGGAAACTTTTTGAATGATGAAAATATTCTGTAACTTTATTGTCGCGATGTTTACATGACAGTCTTTGTTTTTCAAAATTCATTAAGCTGAACATCTAAAAAAAAATTTACTATATGTAGAGTATACCTTAGTAAATCTAACTAGAAAAAATTAATGATATGAGCCACAAAATATTTTATAAATAGAAGACTAATTTACGATAGTGATATAACTACTAAATATATTAAGCTACAATTTTACTACTAGAATGAAAGTATAAGACTTTTATGAGAATAGACACAATAATAAATACAGAAATAGATTCGAGTACATTTTACAGTATTGCTCAGTTATTATTCAAATGTTTAGAGTTATACAGAGAAATCAAAGTCTGTTGTTATATAAATATGACATGAAAATGTTTACTACTTATCTGACCACTTACAAAACAAATGCCCACCTAAAGACATGCTGCATCTTTAACACTGGCATTCTCACTATCAAAAGGCCAGATGCTTGAAAACATCTCTCAATACAATGCAAATAATAGATTTCAGAATGAAATTGCAAAAATCGTGCAAAAGATGCATAATTTTATGAAGTCCATTAATGTTATGTTAGAGAACTGCTTGGTTTAAAGCCACTGACAAATAAGGATTTACCTATTAGAAGAGTTAATTTAAGAAGAGTAAAATAACAAGGTTGATGATGGATAGATTCTTCAAAACAAGAGATGTTGAACACTGACTGAACAATAGGGGCTTAGGGACAATTATGAATCTCAAATTTAAAAATAACATATTTATAGTCCAAACCATGATAATATTAAAAAACATATTGAGGCTGGGTGCAATGGCTCATGCCTCTAATCCCAGCACTTTGGAAGGCTGAGATGGGTAGATCACTTGAGTTTAGGAGTTTGAGACCAGCCTGACCAACATAGTGAAACCCCGTCTCTACTAAAAATACAAAATTAGCCAGACTTGATGGCGCATACCTGTAATCCCAGCTACTTGGGAGGCTGAGGCAGGAGAATTGCTTGAACCCCGGTGACAAAGGTTGCAGTGAGTTGAGATTGTGCCATTGCACTCCAGCCTGGGCAACGAGCAAAACTCCATCTCAAAAAACACACACACACACACACACACACACATTGAAAAAACTATCCCTTTCCTCATCTTCCCAACCTTCATGTCATTCCCTATTTGTAATCACTTTAATATTTTTTGCATATCTTCCAGGTTTTGCTTATGCAAATATAACTAAGTATGACTACATATTCTTATTTCTTCCCTTTTCTATGTAAATAGTAGCATACTATTGACACTTTTCTTTGCCTTGCATTTTTTATGTAACAATATATGCTGGAGAATTTTTTCTATCAGAACATAGAGAGCTCCTATACTCTTTTTATAGATGTGATAGGCAAAGATGCCCATATCCTAATTTCTGCAACCTGTTAATATATCTTACATAGCAAAGGGGAATTAAGGTAGTAGATGGAATTAAGGGAGCTAATATTCTGACCTCATGATAAAAGAATTGTTCTGGATCATCCTGTGGTCCCAAGGTAAACATAAGGTCTTTAAAAGTAGAAGAGGGAGGCAGAAGAGGCAGTCAGAGTGATGCTATCTGACAAGGAGTCCACTGGCCATTGCTGGCTTTGAAAGGGAAGGAAGGAGCCACAAGCTAAGGAATGTGGGCAGCCTCTAGAAGCTGGAAAAGACAAAGAAATGGATTTTCCCTTAAAGCCTCCAGAAGGAATGCAGCCCTGCTGACTGGGCTAATGTCAAGATGTTAGCCCAGTGAGATCCATGCCAGACTCCTGACTTCCAGAACTGTAAGATAATAAGTTTGCTATGAAAGCAACAGAAAACTAATACAGTAGTTTATTTGTGGATGTTTCATAGTTTAACTCATCCCTTACGGGGGGACACTTAGATTGGTTCCCATCTTTTGATATCTCCTAGATTTTCAGTCAATAAATGGCAGAGCTAGAACATAAGTCTGAATCTCTTGCCTCTAAATCCACAGCTCTTCCTATTATATTGTGTTACTTCACATAAGTTTACTCATTTTGTAAGCATTTACTGAACTCTTCCTGTATGATAAGCACTTTGCTAATCTCTACAATATGGCCTAAAATGAACCACATGATCTTTGGAAGGACCATTGAAGTTCTATAATTAATAATCATTTCCATGGTATCTGTCAGGAGAGTAGGATATAAACACCTCCATCTTACAAATCAACAGCTAAGACCCAGAAAGAATGACTATGAATTCTGTTTTTTATTTGTGTGATGGGTTGGGTTATGGAAGGCATAAGAATTTTTTTCGAGCCCCAGAATTACTCCAGGAGTACATCCACCTTTGTCTTGAGCTCCATTTGATGTCAGCCATTTTCTTTGTACTTACTAATAGGGGCGTGGACATATGTGCACACATAAGCACATGACCAGCAACCTCCTTGCTATAGCTCCAAAGTTCCATTGATAATAAAGAAAGAAATTAGATTTCTGAGTCATTCTTAGACTCTGGGCAGTAAAGCCACAAAGTCTGGATGGCAAATTCACAAATGTGACATGTACATGTTCTCAGTGTTTAGTAATGGTGCTATAATCTGCATAACCAAGCTCTGAAGCTGAGCATTTTTTATTTGGGAGAGAGTTTATTATTTTATAATTACCCTATTTACATTTTAATGTAAGAATTAAGAAGATGCTCATCCTTATTTTTTAATAACGTTTCTAAATCAGCCTGAGACTGAAATTGGCTTCACTCTTCAGTATAGAAAATATGTTTATTGAAAAATCTGGAAGGCAGATGCAGAGTAAACAGACTGCATTTTGCAGTTCTTCATTATCCATATAAAATGTACCAGTCGGCTTCATGCATTAAAATTCAATATGACCTAGTTTAAGTGTCCTGTACCTCCCTTTGTCCAGCTTTTATCATCTCAGTAGAACTACCCTGTTGAAAAGGAAAATGCTACAGCTTTATTTACACAATACACAGTTATGTAAATGAGCAAGCATTAATCACAAACATTTCCCAAATGAAACTTTACAAATTAACACCATTAACTTTGCCAGGAAGCAGGCATTGCAGTCCAGGAATAATATGCTTTCCAACTGAGTCCCAGACATTTGCACAAATGTGTGTATCACCTCAAGCCCTACTTTCTTCCTGACCACCTTCTTTCTAACAAGGTTATACCTAAGCTGAATGAGGCTATGTAACCCTGAATGTTTCTTTATTCTCCAGTAACTCAGTATACTGCAACTGCAGTATGGTCATAAATTGATAAGCCTAAACCTGAATCTTTATCTTTTAGCTGGAAAATGCCATTTCCAGAGTTAAGCTTTGCCAGGGAAATGAGCTTACATACACTTCAGAAAATTTTTTGAGACTAACATTTATCTCATTTTGGCTAAGTTGAAATTGGCAGATTCCAAATAATTTCTAATTTACATATTAGTTTCAATTCCTTGGAGGATAGTAGCAGAAGGATGAAAGAATGATTCTTACACAAAATCAAATCTTTATACAAAATTGAATCAAAATCAAATTCTTAAACAGATTCTTACACAAAACAGGGCAACTTGATTCTCTTAAATATTTAAAAACAGATATTATATTATTATTATTAATATTGATCTCAGAACACAGTTTATTATAAATACCCTTAATGTATTTCTGAGTCTTTTATGCCTTATAGGCAAATCAAAATGAAAACATGGTGATCTTTTTAGTCAAGTTTTATATACTGTAAGTCAGAAATTGACCCTGAAATTTTGGTATTCAGCATTAGTACCACAAGTAATTAAGCGTGAGATACATTGTCCCTAAATGTTGACCCCATAGGCTTTTATTACTCATTTGGAGCTAGGCCGTTTGATTTTTCAAATTTACATTATTATCTTTGAATGACATCATAAACATTGAATCACTTATAGTTTATATTTTATTTTTTATGGTACCTATAAGTTTGTGATCTGTTGATGTTTTTTATTTTGTTTTTTGGTTTTAGGTTATCGAATATCCCTATCTCTCATTTTAGCCTTCTGTTCTTTTTGCTGTGCCCTATATTCTCATGTCTGAAGACATAAGGTGAAAACCTCAATGCCATTTCATTTATTTACATTAGAATGATTAAGTACAAAAGGACAGAAAATTAAGGGTAGAAGTTAAAATGGTAAGGTAACGCCTGTAATCTCAGCACTTTGGAAGCCTGAGGCGGGGGATCACAAGGTCAGGAGATCGAGAACATCCTGGCTAACATGGTGAAACCCCGTCTCTACTAAAAATACAAAAAAGTTAGCTGGGGGTGGTGGTGGGCACCTGTAGTCCTAGTTACTCAGGAGGCTGAGGCAGGAGAATGGTGTGAACCCGGCAGGCAGAGCTTACAATGAGCCGAGATCGTACCACTGCACTCCAGCCTGGGCGACAGAGCGAGACTCCGTTTCAAAAAAAAAAAAAGTGGTAGGGTAATCAACCGCTTGTGTAAACATTTCTGTGGGTGACCTGACTGTGCTGCTCTTTACTACAAATCTCTGAAATTTCAGAAACTGCAGTGGTTCAATGACCTCCCTCAATTCCCATGTGCTACAGTTAGTGTGCAATTGATACATCCATAATACCACCTCACTGTGCATTTTGTGTCTTTGTCATCTTAGCAGTTTTCATTTGGATAAGGCCATGTAGGTTATGCCCTCCTGGGTCTTTCTGCCTATGTCTCTTCTTTGGTTTTAATTTTATTCCAATTTCCTGATTTCTTTAGCAGTTAATAAAATACAATATAAACTTGTATTTGTCTTGCATGAACAAACTTCCCCATCTACCATCTGCCATTTAGAAGGTCTTAGTGCTGTCTCAGCTGGAGACCCTGGCATTCTCTGTCACCCAGCAGAGACCTCAGCAGTCTAGAGATTAGGAGGGAAGCCACACCTTTGGGTTCCACATAACTCCCTTTCCACATGCTGTTGGCTGATTTTGCATCTTCCTTTGCCACCAGATCTAACTCCACCTCTCTCCACCAGCTGCCACGAGGCGGCAAGTCCCTGCAGCAGCTGTGTTTTTTTCTGAGAAATCAGATCAGCTGGGAAACAGGAACCCCATTAGACACCATGTTTGAAGATGTCCCTTCCAGCAAAAGCAAAAGAGGCACACAGCTGCAAGGGTACCCACTTGGGTTTTCTGAAGGATCAAGCTTTTTATTTGTCACATTCTCCTAGGGGATTCCACATTTTGCTATGGACTGTCTGGTGCTTGCTTTTAACTCTAGAAATTCTATCTGCATGTTACATGTTTCTCTTCCCCTGTGTTTTCTTTTAAACTATCACATTTCTTCTTCCTTTCTTCTCTACTCAATTTTCTCTTCTCTTTCCTCCAACTCCTCTCCTTTATCACTTGTTCCTATTTTTCTGGCACAAAAATACAACCAATGTAATTTCCCCTGTCTTTCTTGGACATTTGTAATTTCTTTACTAAGCTTTTTTAGCTTAAAAACTGGATACATTGTTTTAAATCTAGAGGTATTTTACTTAAAAAGGCCTTTAGAAGGTTAAAAAATATATTGAGCATGTTATTTGAAACTCAAACCAACATACTATTTGAAAAATAAAGTTACCTCGTATTTTCTGAATATTCAGACACTCTGTAGTTGATGGTACTTTACCCTAATGGGTTTGTCAAAAAAACTTTGAACATTCATTTTCATGTATATATTATACATTCACCTATATATGTATAGTCACATATATAAACATTCACCTATATACACACACACATATATATACACATTCACTGCCTGCCACACATACACATCTTCTGCGTTTCTCTTGAAAGCCCTTAAGATAGATAGCAACTTCACATATATGAACATATAGATAGCACATTCACATATATAAACATTCACATATATATACACACACACGTATATATACATACTCACTGCATGCCACACATACACATCAACTGTATTTCTCTTGAAATCCCTTGAGATAGATAGCAGCTTCTTTAGTGTATAAACTTGTAGCATATTTATATAATTCTAGATTATATATACACAATTTCATATAAGGAGTGCGTGTGTATATGTGTGTGTGTATGTTCAAGAATACTAGTGCCTAAGCTATTAGATTTCACCTTTATAAATAGTAGCCTCCCATGCAAAACCTAAATGAGCCAAGGAAGTTGACCCTCACAGAAAAGTGACTTTATGATAAGGGGATTTGGAGAAAGTCACATATAAAGTGAACTCTGTAGCAGATGATTAAAGAAAGAAATAACCACAGTAGTGATAATCTCATTGCTGGGTTAGGAACCAAAAAGCTAGTTGCAAACTTTACATCTGCTGTTCAACAGTACAAATTGTTGAATAAATGAATAATATTGTAAGTTTGAAAAAACCAACTGATTCTGTCAAGAAAAATGATACTGAAAATAGAGGGAATCAATAGCATCAAATGGAAATCTAGAAAATGATAGCCTGCTTTTGTCAAACATTTTACATTTTTGCCATAAATAAGACTATTTATATTGATTCTTAGGTTTGAAGAGTAGTGAAGCAGATAGGAAGTAATTAAAAGCATAAATCTCAGGAACTTGGGAAGGTAATTCTCTGCTTTGCAGACAGAGCTGACAAAATGATGAACATTTTTGCTTCTATATGACAGAAATATAGCATGATTACAAGGAGCAGGGACATATTGTGCTAAAAGTTTCATTCAATAGCGGCTGTTTAACAAGCTCATAACAAAGTTCAGTCATCTTTTTTGAAGCATATAGTAGTCACTTATTAAATGTAAACTTGTTTCCAAAGTAGCACTATAGTATTATTTAAAAAGTCACAGCCTTTATCAGCATTACCTTATTATAAATGAATATTTGGATAATTTAGGATTGATATTAAGTTTGTAACAAAAAAAAAAAAAGTAAAGACTAGGTTAAATGTGAAGTTTTAAAAAGTGATTGTGATGGATCACGAGGTCAGGAGATGGAGACCATCCTCGTTAACACGGTGAAACCCCATCTCTACTAAAAATACAAAAAATTAACCGGGCGTGGTGACAGGTGCCTGTAGTCCCAGCTACTCGGGAGGCTGAGGCAGGAGAATGGCAGGAGCCTGGGAGGTGGAGCTTGCAGTGAGCCCAAATCGTGCCACTACACTCTAGCCTGAGCGACAGAGCAAGACTCTGTCTCAAAAAAAAAAAAAAAAGTGATTATGATGACTCATAAAGGTTTATCAAATCCTTTATTTAACTAATGAGGAAATAGATAATACACATCATTCAATTTTTTTGGCTTTTCTTTAAATACATAGATGTCCAACATGATATGTTAATTATTTATATGTGTTCAATGATATTCAGAATTGGTGATCAGCCTAACATGATGTTATGAAGAAAAGAAAATATGAACGTTACTAGGAAAGTACCAATACTCACCCTCACTTATCATAATACAGTCTCAACAGAAAATAATTAAGTATCCATGATTCACCATCAAAACTGCAAGCTTTGGTTCATTTCCATTAAATATTAGTTTGCTGATCAAACATTAATAACCGCTTTAAAAATACTATGAGTTTTCTTTTTTCCTGTGTAAAATTCCTGTGTTAATAACTCTTTTAGTCAAAAGTAAAAGATTCCTGGAAAGATTTTTAAGTCATTTTGTCAGTAATCTTTCTCATCCAAAAGTTGTCTTGCCACTTGGGGGTTGGAAAAAGACTGTTGAGGGTTTGTGTATTTTCCTTCTTCGCTTGGTATGGATTTCTTTAGTGAAGATTGGTTGCAGAATCCTTAACAATAAGATATTTCATTAGATATTTGTGATTTTGGATTCTTCAGCTGAAAATGTATTCAAAATACAATTAAAAACAGGTAGAACTGGAACACCTGTAGCCTTCCAAAATGATCAGTTGCTGGTTTTAAGTTTAAATTCAGGCTTTATTTAAGACATACTTGGTTTGCTGTAGCTTGTCTTTTATTCAGTATGGTTGAGCAGGCAATTGGCTATAATTTTTACAATTTAAGACAAAAACACAAATGAAGCTGAATGGAACAAAAAAATAAGTTTACTATACTACTTTCAAGTAAGAGACCAATTTAATACCATTTAGAACATTCTGCAGAAGAGATACCCTTTAGCTACTCTCATCTCTCAAGCAGCTCTTTAAATGAAGTGACAGCATTATGCCCTGGAAGCCAGATAACTTTTGTTGTGGCGGGTCAGCAAAAAGAGCAGTTTTTTGGGAAAGTCTGACTGACTGTAAGGAACTTTATGATATGTGGCTTGGGGATGGGGTGGAGGTGGAAACAGCATATGAGGAAGTATCACCTTAACCGATTTTAACATTTCAAGCTAAGAAGATGTTGTTGGCAAAATACTGTAGCTGGTTAACATGAGTTATTTAAGGAGAGTAAAAAAGCAGTGAACTTGAACAGAGTTAGGAGAAGAGAATCAAAGTAGTTCCTGCCTTGAAAGGAAGATCTGAAAAGTACCCTCCTATACCTAACCAGCTAGGGAAATAAAACTAATACAATTATAAATACTGCTGAACTACATGATGTTAATACAGTAATATAAATTTAATTATAAATTTAGTAATGGGGATAGCACATAGGATAGAATAATCACACACGTGGAAAGCTATCATTTGATTAATGCCTTCTCTTCTGCCAGGCCCTGTACTAGGTATTCTCTGTATGTTATCTTAGTATTTGCACAAAGATTCCTGGTAGAGGTAAACTGAGAAAGACTTGAGAGATGGTCAGGATTTAAAGGAGAGGGAATTGAAGACATAAAATATTAGAGCTAAATCGGGGCTTGTTGAGGATATGGCCTGTGAACAGGCTGCAGGGGGCCAATGGACTCCCTAAAACTATGTAAAATTTTGTGTGTCTGCGTATCTGGAACCATGATGACTTAAGAGATGTGACTGAATCTTCCCTTCTCACAGGATGAATGTTCCACAGCTTCCTTTGGCAGCATGTTCTAGGATTTAATCACTTTTAGTTATTAATACTCTATCTTACCTAAAACTTTTTTTAAAAAAATGAAAAGAAACCTTTGTCTTTATTTCTCTCACTTTAGTTCTGTATTCTAGGGCTCATAGAGAGCAAATGTTGGGTTCACTACTTAGAAAACAGATCAAGGACAAGGACCCCTGAGAATGTATGACCCTGTTAAGGCTCTTACTTTGGGGGCTGAGAATATGATTCAACTCATGAATTTGTGCTTCCTTCAAATTAGAAAATGTGTTTTAGTTCTAATAAAAACTAATTTCATTACTTTATCAGTTGTATACCTAACATATCTGACACTCCCATTGCAGGTAATTTTTAATACTCCCTCCTCTCTAGGAAAAAGGCATTTTCAGAAATAATTGTGAAATTACATGACTAATAACAGTAGCCACAAAGAAACTCATAAACTTTTTTTTTAAAGTAAAGTTTGAATATAGTACTATGCCACTAAATATTACCAGTGCACAAAAGAGAAAAAGGTAAATAGTTAATCTTTGTGTTACATTAATGTATTTTATAAATGGAGAAAAGCTTATATATTAGTCTATCACAGTAATGAATAATACCATTATGGTAACAAATAAGTGAATTTTAATACAATCAAAATTATACAATATAGAGTTTAGGTAACTATTAGTTATACCACTGATGTAACATTTTCATTTATTTCTTATTTTTAAAGCACATAATAACCTTAAAAGAAGCATACATTTCCATTTTAATGCTACCAGCCAAAATCAGTAAAATATTTTATGTATGGGCTACAATTTATATTTACCAAATAAGTTAATACACTTTACAGTTGCCACTGTCTCACTTAAGTCTAAAACACAAAAATTCCAAGTAATCACAAAATGAAAGAATTGAAACTCTGAAGTTTTGTTTCTTTGCCTTTAAATTCACTATACTGTCATTATTGATTTCAAAGCAACTATTAAATGCAAGAATCTGAGTGGCACAAGGTTTGCAAACTTGAACTGCGTCTAAAACAAGCTTGAAGGATTCCTCACCATTAGGAACTTACTCATATACTGAATGGATGTAGAGGAGTCACTGTGAATTGGAAGTTCCATCATGTAACTACAAGCTCTCTTTATTAACTTCCATGTAGTTAATTTAAAAATTTTAAAAAGCTCTCATTTTAAGCTTATATATGTATTATTAAAACTCAACTGCAACCACAGCAATTGTTTACTTAAAACTTAGACCAATAAAAAACTATTTTTCAGAGAAGACTATTTTATTATTTGTTAAAAACTACCAGTATGTTATGATGATAAAAAGTAGCCTGATTTTTGGTCAGTTTTTTAATTGTTTTTAAACAAATGCAAACCCTATTTCCTGCACCTGAAGTGAACTGTCCCACAGCCCTGTCTTCCGTATACCACTGACATTTGTTATTCAATTAATAGGAATTCTAGTTCTGCTTTAAATACATGTTAGATATGGCACAGGAGATATGTAGTGCTAATTTTTAATCACCAAATAGTTTCCTTTTTATCTTCAATAATTCTCACTGAATGTTCTCTGAAAAGTAATTTTCATTATCTCTCAACTGTGAGCTTAAGGTAATTACTCAGTTTTTCCCTGGAAAGAAATAACATTCTATAATATGAGGGACAGCTATGGAACCCTTTTCTGTGATGATTTATTTTTATATGTCATGAATTTTTTTGGCCCTTTCTTATATGATTTAAGAGGAATGGAAAAGGCTAGATTCACTAAAGGAATAGTTAGGTTGTTATAGTTTTGTAATTTAAATTCTTTAGGTCAACAAAATGTCCTATATACACTGCTAAACTAAAAATACTAACAATCTCTTTTCAAGACTTACCCAGATAGTTATAGAAGGGGCTATTCATTAAAATCTGTAAATGTTGGGCAAATGACGAATGTCCGTATTTGTAAAATAGAATAGAATTACTGAATTTGCAGATGCAGATATAAAAATATAAAATTTGAATATGTGAGAGACATTCTTTGTAAGCTAGCTTTCTAGAGATTTAACATTGAATAATTGTATTTTGCATAAGTTTTCATTTTCATAAATGCAGTAAATTCTTATTAAATTGGACTACATTAATTAGGGATTTGTGATCATTCAGGTATAGGCAAATTGTACTTTTGTTGGACCAAATTATTTCTTCAAAGATAATGCAAATGATTGTGGCAAAGGAGGTTGAAGCATGGAGATTTAGAGTACTAACAGAACCACTTTTTCAATCCTACTTATGCACTCAAGGGCACTAATTAAAACATGAGCAATGATATGATACAAAATAATTCCTACCAGGCACAGTGACTCCCGCCTGTCTTCCCAACACTTTGGGAAACTGAGACGGGCAGATCACTTGAGCCCAGCAGTTCCAGGCCAGCCTTGGCAACATGGCAAAACCCCATCTCTATAAAAAATACAAAAATTAGCAGAGCCTGGTGGCATGTAGCTGTAGTCCCAGCTACTTGGGAGGCTGAGGTGGGAAGATTGCTTTGAGCCCAGGAGGTCAAGGCTGCAGTGAGCCATGATCACACCACTGCACTGCAGGCTGGGTGATAGAACAAGATCATGTCCCAAAAAATATATATATATATGTGTATATATATATATATATGTACACACACACATATATATACACACACATCTATATATACCTCATACACATATATATACACATATTTTAACAAACCATTTAAGAATCTTTGGATCTTTGGTAACAGTTGCATTTCTGCAAAGAATGTTCTACTTTTTGAACTTTTTTTTACTATTTCATTATGCCCTTTATCTAAATTAGTCCACATGAATGAGCTTTTTCTGAAATTATGATCATTCAGTAATATCTAATACTATTGCCTTTTTTAAAGAAAATGAATATTTTTGTTACTTGGTTAACATTCTCTTTCAGGTAAAGTGTTTAACTGAGATGCTATTTAGATTCACATTCCAAACCAAGCAAATATTGTTTTGAGGTCTAAGTTATCCAGTTTAGTTATTTACACTGATCAAATTAGCTGAATGATCAATAAATCACTGGTTCTGTGTTCTGACCTATTATGTGTCTATTTTGGTGAACAAGTGATTGAACCATTGCACATAAGAATTATTTTCCAGATAATTGAGCCATTGGTCTGTTGTAAATCTGATCATTATGTACTGAGACTAGTCAAGCAGCCAAACCCAAAACATCATGCCAGTCAATGACCTTTGCTTCTCTTCTGTACTTCCAGTAATAGTTGTGTAGCCTATGTGATCAATTGGTGTAGCCTGTGGCTATTTTTGATAGAGGGTGTGCATGTGTGTGTGTATGTGTGTTGTGTCATCTAGGGAGAATTAACTCAGGAATCTGAGTAGGAGTAAGAGTAGTAAAAGATGCTCATTTGGTTGTGGCCACTCTTAATACCAAAATTTTCAACGTTAGTCACCTAGCATCCTCAGAATCCAGGTTCCTAACCAGTCATGCCCCCCTCTGGGCTCCTGCCTCATTGTTTGACATGCTTCAGCCACAAGGGTGTTTATTTCCATAAATCTGCCAAGCTACTTTTGCCCCTGCCAGTTTGGGTCTAGTTCAAAACTCCTCTTTCGGGTCTCACCTTAAATGCCTCTTCTTCAGAGGAGGTTTTCTGGATTCCATATTCCAAACTAACTCCACTCACAATAATAATTTGATAACATTCTGTAAACTCTATGACATATATCACAGTTAGTAAAAGTATCTCTATGTAACTTTTATTTAATGTCTGTTCCCTACACACGCACGATTGTTGTTGCTTCTGTAAGAACACAGACTGGGTCTGTTTTGTCCATTGCTATCTACCTGGTGCCTAGCACCGTGCATAAATATTTCTTGAATACATAAATGATTCTAACAGGGATCTTTAACTTATGATAACCTAAGGAATCATTGAGAATTACTTAATCTGTTTTCTACAGTGAAAATTATATCTTATGTGGGTCACATAAGGTCATATTCCCAAGGCTGTTTTCATCTCCAGATCATCCACTCTAAGGAAATGAAGATCGTCTTTTACCAGAGTGCTTAACAGGGAAGAGTCTATTCTGTTTTGGATCTTCCACTATAAAGGCTGTTTGGACCTGGGTTTCTATCATGTTGGGGGTCCCTATGGTGTAGTGGTTAAGAGCCCAATCTTTTAATTCTGCATTTGAATCCAGGGTCTTCCATTTCTGGTAGTGTGATACCGAACAATTACTTAGCTTTCTGGAGTGTCTGTAAACTCAGGTTAATAATACTTACTTCAAATGATTTTATGAAAGTTAAATGAAGTACGGCATGCAAAGTGCTTACCTCTATGCCTGGTACATGGCAATAATAAATGGTAGCTATTTGTCACTATTTTATTATTGAAGTCAGGGTCATTTTTGTAATCTGACGTTGTGTTTATAGCCTTTTTGGCTGCCATGTTCTTTCTATGGCTCTATATTCTTCAATTCTTTGACATTATGGGCAAGGTGCTATAATTTACCCTGAAGCAACAGCCTGAACAAGCTATTTTACACAAACATGGCTACTTCTGCACTTGCAGTGCAGCATTATCAAACATTCTTCCAGGTCACGAGGACCTCATATTATTTCCCAGTAATTTCATGAGGTTGCTTTGAAATTACAGAAAAGTATTTTAGCACACTTAAGATGTTGTACATCCATAAAACTTTCCTTTTAACAGTTGTGTGTATTTTAAAATTATTTTTCCTTTGAAGTTTTTACTTCCCTTGTCCTCTGTGTCTTATTACCCTCTTGTTTATCCAGCTTATCTGGTAGCCCTTTTTCTATATTATGTGCTGACTTATAATCTTCATTCTACCTGTTAAAGTATAGCTATTTCTCAAGATTCTTTCCTCAAATAGATTTTCTCCTCTCACTACCTAATTCCTCAGGAACCTCGTCCATTTCCAAAGTTTCATCTACCAGCCATCATCTTAGCAGATGGTTTCCAAGTGGTTGTCTCCAGCCTTGGCCACTTTTCTCAACTGCCACTTATATTTTCCATCGTTTGTGGAACCCCTCCACTAAATTTCTCATTAGCAGCTTAAAGACCCAAACTAAGTCCTCATTTTTCTCTGCAAAATTTCCTCCAACCACCATAAATGCAATTTCCTGAAATTTGTTTTGACATTTTCCATATCATTTGGGTCTGAAAGTTTAAAGTCAACTCTAATTACTTTTCCTTCCTCTACCATTATTTGTTTTACAAGTAATAGTTTCTTTCTCCATTCACTTACTCATTCATTCATCCATGTAATCAGTATTTATCAAATGGCTACAATGTTCCAGTCAATGTGCTATGTGCAAGAAATAGAGTGAAGAACAAAAATCTTACAGGTACAAGTATTAATGGAGGTTATTGTCTGGTGGAAGAAGACAGACATTAATCACATTATTATATCAATGTATAATTAACTTACATTTTGAGAAGTGCTATGAAGGGAAGAACCCAAGAGTTTGGATGTGATCTAGTCTGGAGGATCATGGAAGGCTTCCCAATGTTTGAACTGGATTCTGAAGGAAGAATAGGAATTAAATAGGGAAAGAGAAAAAGGATCGTACACTAGGCATGTGCAGAAGGAAAGCACTATCCCTGTAATTCAGCCACACTGTCTTTCACTTTCTCAGAGAACAAAAAAGAGAAATGAAACAAAACTTGAGTTACATAGGAGTAAGCCAGACAAGTCTTGAATATGATGATTTTAGATTTTAAACAAAAAACAGTGAAAAGGCATTGTGGATTTTTTGCAGAGAAATGGCATGATTATATTTATGTTTCGAAAATATCACTGTGGCTTCCAGGTGGAGAACAGATTGTGAGAGAGCAAAAAGGGCCTTTGTGTGGTCACTAAGTGGGCTTTGCAAGAGTTGAAACGAAAGATGATGGTAGTTTGAACCAAAATTGTTGTGGTAGAGATCTAAAGAATCAGCTTGAGTAGATAAATATTTAGGAGGTAAAATCTATTGGACTTGGTGATGGATTGCATGTTGGGGTAAAGGTAGAATGTGGCAATGAAGACACTCCCTGGATTTGTTTCTTTCAACAGATGCAAAGTATGTTAGTCCATTCTCATACTGCTATGAAGACATACATACCTGAGACTGGGGAATTTATGAAGAAAAGAGGATTAATCAACTAGTGGTTCTGCAGGCTGTGCAGGCTTCTGCTTCTGGGGAGGCCTCAGGCAACTTACAATCATGGCAGAAGGCAAAGGGGAAGCAAGCACATCTTCACATGGATGGCAGGAGAGAGAAAGAGAAAGGGGAGGTGTTACAGACTTTCAAACAACCAGATCTCATGAGAACTCTATTGTAAGAACAGCAAAGGAGAATTCCGCCCCCACGATTCAATCACCTCCCATCAGGCCCCTCCTCCAACACTGGAATTTACAATTCAACATGAGATTTGGGTGGGGACAAAGAGCCAAACCATATTATTCCTCCCCTGGGCCCTGACAAATCTCATCTCCTTCTCACATTTCAAAGCACAATCATGCCTTCCCAACAGTCTCCCAAAGTCCATAGTCTCACCTGAGACAAGGCAAGGCCCTTCCACCTATAAGCCTGTCAAATAAAAAACAAGTTAGTTATTTTTAAGATACAGTGGAGGTACAGGAATTGGATAAATGTTGCCATTCCAAAATGGAGTAATTGGCCAAAACAAAGGGGCTATAGGCCCCACACAAGTCCAAAATCCAACAGGGTACTTAGGATCTAATGCCAATTTTGTATCATGACTGATAGCACAACTTTGGAAACAACCTATATATCCACCAATAAGGGATTATTGAATAAATTATTGTTCATTTGTATAAAAATTATTTATTTGCTCTTACTTTATTTTGTGGGTATATAGTAGGTGTATAAATTTATGAGGTACATGAGATGTTTTGATATGGGCTTGCAATGTGAAATAAGCACATTGTGGAGAATGGAGTAGCTATCCCCTTAAGCATTTATCCTTTGAGTTACAAACAATACAATTATACTTTTAAGTAATTTTAAAATGTACAATTAAGTTATTATTAACTATAGTCACCATATCAGGCTGTCAAACACTAGGTCTTATTCATTTTTTGTATTTTTTATTTTTGGTACCTATTAACCATCCGTCACCTCTCTCCCAGCTCCCCACTACCCTTCCCAGCCTCTGGCAACCATCCTTCTACTCTCTGTGTCCATGACTTCAATTGTTTTCATTTTTAGATTCCACAAATAAGTGAGAACATGTGATGTTTGTCTTTCTGTGACTGCCTTATTTTACTTAACATAATTCATCCATGTTGTTCCAAATGACTGGGCCTCATTCTTTTTAATGGCTGAATAGTACTCCATTGTGTATATGTCCCACATTTTCTTCACCCATTCATCAGTTGATGGACACTTACATTGCTCCCAAATCATAGCTATTGTAAAGAGTGCTGCAACAAACAGGAGTGCAGATATCTCTATGATGTACTGATTTCCTTCCTTTGGGGTATATACCCAGCAATGGGATTGCTGGATCATATGGTGGCTCAATTTTTAGTTTCTCAGTAGCCTGCAAACTGTTCTCCATAGTGGCTATACTAATTTGCATTCCCACCAACAGTGTACAAGGGTTCCCTTTTCTCTACATCCTTACCAGCATTTGTTTTTGCCTGTCTTTTGGATATAAGCCATTTCAACTGGGGTAAGATGCTATCTCGGGCCGGGCTTGGTGGCTCACGCCTGTAATCCCAGCACTTTGGGAGGCCGAGACGGGTGGATCACGAGGTCAGGAGATCGAGACCATCCTGGCTAACACGGTGAAACCCCGTCTCTACTAAAAATACAAAAAACTAGCCGGGCGAGGTGGCGGGCGCCTGTAGTCCCAGCTACTCAGGAGGCTGAGGCAGGAGAATGGCGTGAACCCGGGAGGCGGAGCTTGCAGTGAGCTGAGATTCGGCCACTGCACTCCAGCCGGGGCGAAAGAGCAGAACGAGACTCCATCTCAAAAAAAAAAAAAAAAAAAAAAGATGCTATCTCATTATAATTTTGATTTGCATTTCTCTGATGATCAGTGATGTTGAGCACCTTTTCATATGCCTGTTTGCCATTTGTAAGTCTTCTTTTGAGAAATGTCTATTCAAATATTTTGCTTATTTTTTGGTTGGGTTATTTGATTTCTTCCTATAGAGTTGTTTGAGCTCCTTATGTATTCTAGTTATTAATTCCTTGTCAGATAGGTAGTTTGCAGATTTTTTATCCCATTCTATGGGTTATCTCTTCACTTTATTGATTGTTTTTTCTGTGCAGAAGCTTAACTTGATGTGATCCCATTTGTCCGTTTTTGCTTTAGTTGCCTGTGCTTGTGGGGTATTATTCAACAAATCTTTGCCAAGACCAGTGTCCTGGAGATTTTCCCATTGTTAGTCTTGTAGCAGTTTTATAGTTTGAGGTCTTAGATTTAAGTGTTTAATCCATTTTTATTTCATTTTTGTATATGGCAAGAGATAGGTGTTTAGTTTCATTCTTCTGCATATGGATATCCAGTTTTCCCAACACCATTTATTGAAGACATTCCCTTTTACCTGGTGTATGTTATCGGCACCTTTGTTAAAAATGAGTTCACTGAGGTATCTGAGTTTGTTTCTGGGTTCTCTAGTCTGTCACATTAGTCTATGTATCTACTTTTATGCCAGTAGCAGCTCTGTGGTATACTTTGAAGTCAGATAATGTGATTCCTCCGGTTTTGTTCTTTTGGCATAGGATACGTTTGGTGATTCTGGGTCTTTTGTGATTCCATATAAATTTTAAGATAGTTTTTCTTTTATTTCTGTGAAAAATATCATTGCATTGAATCTGTAGATTGCTTTGGGTAGTATGGACAATTTAATAATATTGATTCTTCCATTCCATGAACATGGAATATCCTTTCATTTTTTGTGTCCTTTTCGATTTTTTTCATCAATTTTACAGTTTTCTTTGTAAAGATCTTTCACTTCTTTGGTTAATTCTTAGGTATTTAATTTTATGTGTGGCTATTGTAAATGGAATTACTTTTTTATATCTTTTTCATATTGTTCACTGTTCACATATAAAAATGCTACAGATTTTTGTATGTTAATTTTGTATTCTGCAACTTTTCTGAATTTTTTTTATCAGTTCTAATAGGTTTTTATGTGTGGAGTCTTTAAGTATTTACAAATATAATATAATATTATCTGCAAATAAGGATAATTTGACATTTTTCTTTCCAATTTGGAGGTCCTTTATATCTTTCTCTTGTCTGATCATTCTAGCTAGGACTTCAAGTACTATGTTAAATAACAGTGGTAACGGTGGGCATCTTTGTCATGTTCCAGATCCTAGAGGAAAGTTTCAGTTTCTCCCCATTCAGTATAATACTAGCTGTGGGTCTGTAGCATATGGCTTTTATTATTAGGTATGTTCCTTCTATCCTCTGTTTTCTTCAGGTTTTTATCATGAAGGGATGTTGAATTTTTCAAATGCTTTTTTAGCATCAATTGAAATGATCATATGGTTCTAATCCTTCATCCTGTTGATATGATATATCACACTGATTGATTTGCATATGTCAAATCATCCTTGCATCCCAAGGATGAATCCCACCTGTCATGATGAATGATCTTCCTAATGTATTGTCTAATTCAGTTTCCAAGTATTTTATTGAGGATTTTTGCATTGATATACACCAGAGATATTTGCATGCAGTTTTTTTTTTTTTTTTTTTTTTTTTTTTTTTAGTGTCTTTGTAATGTGTAATACTGGCCTTGTAGAAAGAGTTTGGAGTATTCCCTCCTCCTCAATTTTTTGAAATAATTTGAGTAGGATTAATATTGGTTCTTCCAATGCTTGGTAGAATCCATTAGTGAAGCTATCAGGTCCCAGGCTTTTCTTTACTGGGGGGCTTTTTGTTACAGTTTCTATCTCATTACTTTTTATTTGTCTTTTTAGGTTTGGGAGTTTTTCCTGGTTCAACATTAGTAGTTAGTATGTATCTAAGAATTTTTACATTTCTTCTAGATTTTCCAATTTATTGGTTTATAGTTTCTTATAGTAGCCACTGTAGCAGGACGAGCCACAGACAAAACTCCTCAGACACTGAGTTAAAGAAGGAAGTGGTTTATTCGGCCGGGAGCATCAGCAAGACTACTGTCTCAAGAGCCAAGCTCCACGAGTGAGCGATTCCTGTCCCTTTTAAGTGCTTACAATTCTAAGGGGGTGCACATGAGAGGGTCGTGATCGGTTGAGTAAGCAGGGGGTACATGACTGGGGGCTGCATGCACTAGTAATTAGATCAGAACAAAACACGATAGGGATTTTCACAGTGCTTTTCTATACAATGTCTGTAATCTATAGATCACATAACTGATTAGGTTAGGGGTCGATCTTTAAGTACAAGGCCCAGGGTGTGGTGCTGGGCTGTCTGCCTGTGGATTTCATTTCTGCCTTTTAGTTTTTACTTTTTCTTTCTTTGGAGGCAGAAATTGGGCATAAGACAATGTGAGGGGTGGTCTCCGCCCTCCACTAAAGACCCTTTAAGTTTCTGCAGAATCAGTTGTAATGTCTCCTTTTTCATTTCTGATTTTACTTATTTGGATCTTCTGTCTTTTTTTCTTAGTATGGCTAAACATTTGTTAATTTTGTGTAACATTTTTCAAAGCCAAATTTTTGTTTCATTGATTTTTTGTATTTGTTTTTCATATCAATTTTATTTATTTCTACTCTATTCTTTTTCTCTACAAAATTTGGGTTTGGTGCTCTTGCTTCTCTGTTTCTTTAAGATTCATCATTAGATTGTTTATTTGAAGTTTTTCTCTTTTTTGATGTAGGCACTTATAACTATAAACTTCTCTCTTAGTACTGCTTTTGCAGTATCCCATAGGTTTGGGTATGTTGTGTTTCCATTATCATTTGCTTCAAGAATTTTTTTCATTTTCTTCTTAATTTATTCATTGAATCACTCATCATTCAGGAACATATTGCTTAATTTCCATATATTTGTATAGTTTCCAAAATTCCTTTTGTTATGAATTTCTAGTTTTATTCCACTGTGGTCAGAGAAGATGCTCGAAATTATTTCAATTTTTTTTTTATGTTTTAATGCTTGCTATGAGTTTTTTTTTTTTTTTGTCTGTTCTTGAGAATAAGCCATGTGTTGAGGAAAAGAATATGTATTCTACAGCCATTAGATTAAATGTTCTATAAATATCTAACAGGTCCATTTGGTCTATAGTATAGATTAAGTCTGATGTTTCTTTGTTGATTTTCTGTCTGAAAGATCAGCTCAGTGCTGAAAGTGGGGTGTTGAAGTCTCCAGGTATTATTGTATCAGGGCCTCTCTCTTTAGCTCTAATAACATTTTCTTTATTTATCTGGGTGCTCCCATGTTGGGTGCATGTATATTAAAATTGTTATATTATTTTGCTGAATTGACCCCTTTATCACTATATAGTCTCTTACAGTTTTTGTCTTGAAATCTATTTTTTCTGATATAAGATATAGCAACTCCTACTACTTTTTTGGTTTCCATTAGTGTGGAATATCTTTTTACATATTTTTCAACCTTAATTTTCAATCTGTGTGTCTTTACAAAGTGGTGTGTTTTTTACAGCCAGCTGATCAATGGGTCTTGTTTCTTCATCCATTCAGCCAGTCTATGTCTTCTGATTGGAGAGTTTAGTGTATTTACATTCAATGTTATTGATAAGTAAGGAATTACTCCTGCCATTTTTGTTATTTATTTTCTGATTGTTTTATGGTCTTGTTTTCCTTCCTTTCTTCCTTCCTTCCTTCCTTCTTTCCTTTTTGTGTTCCTTTAGTGAAGGCAATTTTCTCTGGTGATATGATTTAGTTTCTTCCTTTATATTTTTTTGTATATTCATTGTATTTTTTTTTTTTTTTTTGGTTTGAATTTACCATTAGGTTTGCAAATAGTATCTTATAACCTATTATTTTAACCTGATGAGAACTTAACTCTATTTGCATAAACATACAAGCAAAAAGAAAACTAATAAAAAACTTAATGTCTTAATTTATTCCCCCACTTTTTAGCTTTTTGTTTCTATCTTATTGTACTATGTCTTGAAAAGTTGTTGTAGCTGTTATTTTTCATTGATTCACTGCTAAGTCTTTCTACTTAGGCTAAGAGTAGTTTACATACCACAGTTACGGTGTTATCTTATTCTGTGTTTTCCTGTGTATTTACTGTTACAAGTGAGTTTTGTACCTTACATGATTATTTATTGTTCATCAATGTCCTTTTTTTTCTGATTGACATACTCTCTTTAGCATTTCTTACAGAATAGGTCTGATCTTGATGAAATACCTCAGTTTTTGTTTGTCTGGGAAAGTCTTTGTTCCTCTGTTTGTCTGTTCGTTTGTTTGTTTTTGAGACAGACTCTCACTCTGTTGCCCAGGCTGGCATGCAGTGGTGTGATCTCAGCTCACTGCAACCTCTGCCTCCCAGGTTCAAGTGATTCTTGTTCCTCAGCCTCTCAAGTAGCTGGGATTACAGCGTTCACCACCACACCCAGCTAATTTTTGTGTTTTCAGTAGAGACAACATTTTGCCATGTTGGCCAGGCTGGTCTCGAACACCTGGCCTCAAGTGATCCATCTCCCTTAGCCTCCCAAAGTGCTGAGATTACAGGTATGAGCCACCACTCCTGGCCTCTCCTTCACGTTTGAAGGATATTTTTGTCAGATATACTATTCTAGGATAAAATATTTTTTTTCTTCAGTTCTATAAATATGTCATGCCACTCTTTCTTAGCCTTTAAGATTTCCACTGAAAAGTCTGCTGGCAGATATATTGGAGCTCTATTGTATGTGATTTGTTTATTTTCTCTCGTTGCTTTTAGAATCTTTTCTTTATTTTTAACCTTTGGGGCTTTGATTATTAAGTACCTTGAGGTATTCTTTTTGGGTTAAATCTACTTGGTGTTCTAAACCTTCTTGTACTTGGATATTGATATCTTTCTCTATGTTTGGGAAATTCTCTGTTACTATATCTTTGCATAAATTTTCTATCCCTATCTCTTTTTCTACCTCCTCTTTAAGGCTAATAACTCTTAGATTTGCCCATTCAAGGCTTTGTTTTTCTATCCTGTAGGTATACTTCATTGTTTTTTTTTTTTTTTTTTTCTTTTTTCTGTTGTCTCCTCTCTCCATGTATTTTCAAATAGCCTGTTTCCAAGCTCACTAGTTCTTTCTTCTGCTTCATCAATTCTGCTATTAAAGAAATCTGATGAATTCTTCAGGATGTCAATTGCATTTTTCAGCTCCAGAATTTCTGCTTGATTCTTTTTAATTATTTCAATCTCTTCGTTAAATTTATCTAATATAATTCTGAATTCCTTCTCTGTGTTATCTTGAATTTCTTTATGTTTCCTCAACACAATTATTTTGAATTCTCTGTCTGAAACTGGTTTTCTAGGATTGGTGCCTGATGTCTTATTTAGTTCATTAGGTGAAGTCATAGTTTCCTGGATAGTGTTAATGCTAGTAGATGTTCTTTGGGCATTGAAGAGTTAGGTATTTAGGTAGTCTTCACTGTCTGGGCTTATTTATAGCCGTCCTTCTTGGGAAGGCTTTGCAGATATTTGAAAGGACTTGGGTATTGTGATCTAAGCTGTATCTGCTTTAGGGGCACCCCAATCCCTGTAACGCTGCGGTACTTGCAGGCTCACAGAGGCACCACCTTGATGGTCTTGGACAGGATCTGGGAAAATTTTCTGGATTACCAAGCAGAGACTTGTCCTTTTCCCTTAATTTCTCCCAAACATATAGGATCTCTCCCCATTCTAAGCCACCTAAAGCTGGGGGATAGAGTGACAAGCACCCCTGTGGCCACTACCACTATGACTATGCTGGGTGAGACCTAAAGCCAGCACAGCACTGGGTCTCACCCAAGGCCTGTTGCAACCACTCGATGGCTACTGCTTATCTTCACTCAAGGCCCTGGGACTTTACAATAAGCAGATGGCAAAGCCAACCAGGCCTGTTTTCTTCCGTTTAGGGCAGTGAGGTCGCCCAGTTTCCAGGTGGGTCCAGAAGTGCCATCTGTCAGTTGGGTACTAGAGTAAAAAACCTTAGAAGTCGGCCGGGCGCGGTGGCTCAAGCCTGTAATCCCAGCACTTTGGGAGGCCGAGACGGGCGGATCACGAGGTCAGGAGATCGAGACCACCCTGGCTAACACGGTGAAACCCTGTCTCTACTAAAAACTACAAAAAACTAGCTGGGCGAGGTGGCGGCGCCTGTAGTCCCAGCTACCCCGGGAGGCTGAGGCAGGAGAATGGCGTGAACCCGGGAGGCGGAGCTTGCATTGAGCCGAGATCGCGCCACAGCACTCCAGCCTGGAGTGACAGAGCGAGACTCCGTCTCAAAAAAAAAAAAAAAAAAAAACCTTAGAAGTCTACCTGGTCTTCTATTGTATTAAGGCTGAGCTGGCACTCAAACCACAAAATACTGTTCTTCCTTCCCCTTTCCAAAAGCAGAGGAGCCTTACCTCATAGCCACCACCACCTCAGGCCAAGAGGGGTACTGCCAGATTTCTGTCAATGTTCCCTTAAGGCCCAGGGTCTTTTAAGTCAGTTTATCATGAATGCTGCCTGGCCTGGGACTCACCCTTAAAGGCAGTGGGCTCCCCCTCTGGCACAAGGCAGGTCCAGAAATGCTATCCAAGAGTCCAGTCCTGGATCTGCGGACCCCAAGAGTACACTCGGTGCTCTACCCCTCTGTGGCCATGCTGATACCTAAGGTGCAAGACAAAGTCCCCTTTACTTTTCCCTCTGCTTTTATCAAGCAGAAGGAGTTCTGCCCTGTAGCTACCACACAATAATAAAATAAATATACATAACCGCTTTAAAAAATTAGAAAACTTTTTAATTACTCATATGAAATATCTCTAAAGCCTGTTGCTAAATAGAAAAGGCAAAGTGCAGAACAGCATATGTAATGTGTAGTCACTTATCTACAAATAAAAGAAAGAAAAAATACACATAAATGTATACATTTGCTTGATAGGCATGTAAACAATCCCTGGCAGGATACACAAGAAAGTGATAACAACTGGTTGCTGAATCTAAGAGGTAATTTTTCTCTGCTTATTTTTTTTATACTTTTAACTGTATGATTGTTTTACCTAGATCTTAAAAAATACAATTTAAATTTAAAAGAAACAAAAGTAATTGCTAGCTAGCTGAACATAAAATTCCATCAAAATTATGGATGATTTATGTCCAAAAATTTCAGATATGTGAAAAATTATAAATGTCGGTTAAGAAAATTATGTTTCTGAAGCCTCTCTGATTGGTCAGTGGAATTTAATTTTGAACCCTTTTCATCTCTTTCCTGGATGAGCCTCCTTTGCCTCACCCCCAGCCTCTCCACTGTACACACACGGTTGGTTCTCCATACAGCAACAAATGCGATCCTTTAATAAATGGAAGCCAAACAAGGTTTCTCTTCTGATTTAAAACACTCCTGTGATTCTGCATCTACTCAGAATAAAAATCAAAATCCTTACAATAGATATTTGGTGTTCCCTGAACCTGAAGTACTCTTCTCACAGATATCTACCTGGTTAACTCCCTTACTTCATTCAGGTCTCTGTGAAAATGCCCTCCCAACAGAATTACCTTGATACTTAAAATGGCACATTACACCATAGTCTACCCCTTACTTGTCTTTATTTTTTATAGCACTGTATAACATATTCATAGGTATATCACTTATCCGTTAATACTAATATATATATAAATTTATAATTTCTTATCTATGTCCCCATATTAGAACACAAGTTTCAATAGACCTGTATTCCACAACACTTAGAATAATGCCTAGAATATAATACGTGTTTGATAGATATTTGTTGCATTAAAGAATGGATGGACCCTCAGTGTTACATTCCTCCTTTTAGAATATTTTTCCCTCTGCTATATATACACACACACACACACACACACAAACCTACATATATATATACATGCCATATACATGCCGTATGTACACATATACATGCCATATACCTATATATGGTATTCACTTTTGTTATCCTCTACACAAGATTATAAGCTCCTAGAAGTCACAAACCATGTCTTCTGAAACACCTATTACGTGATACATAATAAAACATTGCTAAATTGAGTTGAATTAAAACAATTCACAGTAATGATACCATATATGTATGACTTTTGTTATGACTACTGTTGGTGAGTAGAACTTTTGGACAATATCACACAGAATCAGAAAGTGGAAACCCACTAGCATTTACTGATTATATTAAAATATTTTAGATTTTATCAGTGAATCAAAATTACAGATATTATTATTTTTGTTTTGCCTCCAGCAGACCAATCTCTTATATGTGAGGAAGGTTGACCCAATTAATTTTGAATGAAAACTTCTAGTTTAATCTGGAACTTCAGTATAGAAACAACCTTAGCACGACTCAGATGGGCTAAGCGACTACTAAAGATGTGTTTTCATTATTTTCTCTTAGTTATATTGTGTTTTGAAGGTATCTGTTATTAATCTTCACATTTACATATTCCACTTAATTTTTAATTATAAGATGTCTTCTAGGTTTTAGTAATTGGTTTAGGGTTTTGGAGTATGAATTTTACAAAAACCTGTTTTGTGAAACAGGTTTTCAAATGAGTAATGATAAGTAAATAACATATTAAACATATATAAAATATTACTAATGCTATTCTTCAACCAATTCTCAGAGCATTGAACTTGCAAAGTTACTTTGCCACTTTCATCTACTTTAAGGATACTGTTTGTCAAACAAAAGGAGACATAATGCAAATTCTAATTTTAGATTTATTTTGTATTATTTATGTAAATTTCCTTAATGTGGAAATCAAAGTAAGTGTAATACCTTCTGGACTGATTAAAAATTAATGTGTGGAAGCCTGGGAGCCTAATTTAAAAGACCATCAGAAGGCTTGAATCAGTTAGCTATAAAGTCACAGCTTTAATGCATAAACTTGAATTATATTGCGTTACTTATCATTGAGTAACAAAAATTGCCATTATGAAGCACACAATGGCAGTCTGTTTTCCCACTGAAAGATAGCAGCACTCTCAAACACATTAGCAACTTGGGATATAACTGTGAAAACACTATAAACTCTGAAATATCCTCCTTTATATGTCAAGGTAGCTGAGAATTATCAACTAAGATTTCCCAGTTTAATATAAGATGTGAAATTAATTTGAGAGAGATGGGTGATTTCTATTTTTAAATACTTTTGGGAAAATCATAAAGTAAAGAATTCAAAAATAGTAAGTAGTTATTAACAAATTATAATATTATAATATTTTGTGTCATATTATAAAATAAAAGATGGCCAGGCATGGTGTTGCACACCTGAAATCTCAGCAATTTGGGAGGGCAAGGCAGTAGTAGGATCACTTGAGACCAGGAGTTTTAAGGCCAGCCTGAGCAATATACCAAGACCTCACCTCTCCAAAAAAATTTTTTTAAATAGCCAGGAATGGTGGCATGTACCGGTAGTCCCAGCTACTTGGGAGGCTAAAGCAGGAGGACAGCGTGAGCCCAGGAGTTTGAGGTTGCAGCAAGCTATGATGGCCCCTCTGCCCTCCAAGCTGGGTGACAGAGTGAGACCCTGTCTATAAAGTAAATAAGCAAATGAAAAATAAAAGATATTATCCATGTGTTTTATTAAATCTCTGAAGTTCAGAACTTCTAAAAGATGAGGTCCCTATATACATAATTCTTTGAGAAAATTAGATATTTTTACAAATTATAATGGTTCCCGTTATTTCATATTTAAAATTATGTTAGTAGACAGAGAACTCATTTTCTCACTCCGGTATAACAATGAATATAGTTTATCAAGTGCATTATTCATGAAGTTTGTGATTTGCCTCCTCTTATGATTTGAGAGAGTGGCTAAAGGCATGCTTTGCCAGGTTTCATTTACTTCGTGTGGCCTCCCTTAAACTCTAGTGCATATACTAAGAGTTTACGTATACATTTATCATTAAATTGACTCAGATATTGATACCAATCCAGAAGGTGAAGTAAATATACCTTTTAGAATTTCTAAAATTGTAATATAATTTAAATGGAGAGTTAAGTAGTCTTGCTTTCTTAAGCAAGATATTTCTTGATGAATTCTTAAATAAATTGTGATGATGTTAAATTGTGACATTAAATAAAAATCATTTTATTACTCATTACCTATGTTGAAAAATTCATATAAACCTACTTCCATTAGGTTGGTGAGAGAAACATCTTTTTCAAACTAAAATCTCTAAAATGTACAGTATTCATTCATAGAATTAAGGAACTAATCATCTAAGATTAACTTTACCTTGGTAAGTATATAATAAACTTATTTATAAAAGAAGATAATTTTAAATTATGGTCTGATTTGAAATACAGGAGAGAACTAGAGGAGAGAGAGAGCACAGAACTGAACAAATGAAAAGATTTGTGTTCAGATCACAGTTGATACAGCCAAGCTTAAATAATTGTCTCTCTTATGCCCTGTGCTACTCACCCCTAAACTAGTAACATAGAGTGTCAGTGAATGTCCAGGGGAAGAAATGTAGATTGCTGGGAATCATTTAAAATTAATAAACTGCCTTCCAGTAATTGAAAGTGAAATATAAAACTTGGAAAATGAGACAAAATTTTATTCACTTGAAACTCCATTATAAGAAATCATTTCATTTATTTTTTAAAAGCACTTTTTCTTTACTATATTCCAGCTGATTTTTAACTCAAACTACAGCATCTTTCTAATTCATCATGTAAATTCTGTCGTAGTTATTTGGTCCATTTAACTTCTGTATATTTCTGTGTGTAAGTAATTCCACCAATGAATCATGGGCAAGAAACATGAGCATCAAGACTCTTAGCTGACGAATAAGCACATTTGAAAAATTCATTTCAAGCCCTCTAAAGATCTTAGCATTTTAAGAAATGAATTTTGCCTACATTGAAGATTTTTGATAATGTGATTGAACATATATGTGTGTGTGTGTTTGTGTATGTAATGCTCATATATTCAAATAGTGGTATTTTAAAGCCGCTGTAACGCAAGAACTGTAATTCTATCTTACAATATTTGATAGAATCTAAATTGGGCCCAAAGAGAATTAGCAGTCCGGAGTACACATCATTTTCTTCTTAGAAAGCAACACTTTCACTTTAGTAACATAGAAATATTTGGAGTTGATGGGGTTTTTTACATGTATATTATAAAGTCAGTAAATATAGAATGTCATAGGTACAACTCTGGCCTGGCACAATCCAGAAGATACTACTAATGTTGAAATATATGTGAATAGTGCCCTGCAGAGTTATGCAATGTGATGGCCCTCGACAGGCCATAGCAACTGGTAGTGTTTCACTAGATATAAATTAGCAATTAGCAAAGACATTGTCTTTTTAAGCCAAAAGGCTCATAATAGTTATAATTTTGTCTGGACTTTGTTTTCAAGAGATCCCAATAGATGAGAATTGAATGAAGTGAATATCAAAGCCAATAGTATGTCATTACTGATATTGCAGGCCTTACAATTGCAAATATCAGCAGAAAATCTTACTAGCAATCTTTGGATAAGTAAGCCTTTTTCTTGGGTATAGCTTATGCTTCCTATATTGTACCTTTGTCTCTGAGAGTGTATGATCTTATGAATGCAACAAGTATATGCCAAAAGCATTGTAATAGTAAAAACAGTTTTATCTTGAAACAATGATTTAAGTAATTATTTAACTATTACTCAGTAAACTTTAGTTTCTTAGTATGTTTAACTATAGCATTTTAAGTGTCTTGCTTTTGTCTCATATAATTATTAAAGATTCAATATAAATAACTTAATTAATTTAATGTAGGATTGTAGTTTGGAGCAGAGGATAAAATTTGAGATGTAAGAGCAGCATCTTACATCATAATCATTTTCTATACAAAATGCCTACAAATAGAATATTTGATTTTTTAATCGAAAACACTATGATATGTTTCTGTGGTACAGGGAACCATCATTTTCAAGGTAGTACAACATAGCAACCTTTCCCTGTTGTTCCCTTTATATCTCTATTCTAGTGAAACTGAAAAGTGTATGTTCCCAGGAAACACTGTATAATACACAGGACTCAGTGCCCTGGCACATGTTGTTCCCTTTGCCCATAATACCTTCATCTCCATTCTGCCACTCCAGAGCCCTGCCCTTGCAGCGGAACTCAGCTCTGATACCCTCTTTTCATGGAGCTTCCTTGATTTCTTCAGTCTGAAGACATTTACCTCTCCCCTGACTCTCATATTCTTTGTTTCTTGGTACCTCCCATTTTAAAATTCTGCCTTCTGCTTTGGATTATAGTTATTTGTATGCTTGTCTTTTCTTCCAACCACCATTCTGGCAAGTAGGGGTCTTTGTTTTTAATCTTTTACA
Source organism: Piliocolobus tephrosceles (assembly GCF_002776525.5). Taxonomy (NCBI): domain Eukaryota; kingdom Metazoa; phylum Chordata; class Mammalia; order Primates; family Cercopithecidae; genus Piliocolobus; species Piliocolobus tephrosceles. The sequence continues at coordinate 65,476,012 of NC_045444.1, read as the reverse complement.
ATATCTAGACCGTGGCAGGTACTAAATAATTTTTTGCAGAATAAGTCATCAGGTTTCCCCTTTGTTAGTTTAGCCTGTTTTATGGTAGTTCATTTGACATACATTTTATTTGGCATTTTAGTATATTGGGTTTTCCTGATAATTAGCTGACCTCTGCTATTTCCCTTATAACCCTGCTTAACACATTGAAATCTAAGGTGTCAGGAAAAAAAACAGATGCCAGTAGTTTTAATTATGCACTTTCTTAAATTAAGGGAACAGTTCTAATTACTTTTTAAAATGCAAAAAACGTTGGTTCTATTGGTAAATAGATAGGCAAGTACTTTCTCCAGGGCCATTTTCTTTCCCCAGTCACTTTGTGAGTTTGTCCTTGGACTGTGTTTTCCATACAAAGTGAGCACAGTTTAATGTCCTCATTCAAGTTCCTAGCCATCTCTCTGAAGTCCAAATTAGAAATAAGGTAAAAATCAGGCTGGGCGCGGTAGCTCTCACCTGTATTCTCAGCACTTTGGGAGGCCGAGGTGGGAGGATCACGAGGTCAGGAGATAGAGACCAGCCTGGCCAACAGGGTGAAACCCCATCTCTACTAAAATACAAAAAATTAGCTGGACATGTTGGCGCACACCTGTAGTCCCAGCTGCTCAGGAGGCTGAAGCAGGGGAATCACTTGAACCCGGGAAGTGGAGGTTGCAGTGAGGCCAAGATTGTGCCACTGCACTGCAGCCTGGTGACAGAACGAGGTTCTGTCTCAAAAAAGAAAAGAAAAGAAAAGACAAAAATAAGATAAAAATCAGAAATGAGAACACAGTAAATTTTAGAAGTTTTTGGGTTACATTTTTGTTTTTGAAGCACTAAGTCATCTCATTCTTTATCTTTTTTGTTTGGACCAATGGGGTTCTAAGAAATGTAAAGGATTTGAGGAAGTGAAGAGCTTTAGCAACAAAAGTTATTAATGGAAGAAAACCTTCCAAGTTGTCATTTCCTATCAAAGCTATTCTTCTATCAGTGGGTGGTCAGGTAATTACCAGAGTGGCCTTCAGAGAAGAATCTATATGCTGATGAATTCTTATGTGAAGGTCAGTGTAGTGGTTTGGGCGACTTTCTAATTCTGGCAATTCTTGTGAAGAGGTTTCTTTGTTCACCGCCAGTAAGGGGCACAGCAGCACTTTAGGAGGGGAAGCAGAATGCAAGCCATTAGTGCTAGACAAGCATGTGTCTGCTAACTACTCATTGGGTGTAAACTAAGTCAGCTTGGCCAACCTAGTCTCTTAGAAGTGACACAAGAGCCATTGTTGATGGGCTTGACGTGTGTTGCCTATTTCATGGGTTTTGTCGCTCCTGTCCTTGTTTCTTTCACTCCTCAAGTAAGAAGGCTCCTAGATAATGAAGTCAGGTTAATCTTTTGCTACTTAACAGTGTCTCAGTTTCACTTGAAGATTTGCCCAGCATTTAGAAGCTGTTGACACTGCCTCAGACACAGTACTAGGGATAGCAAAGTGCCACTACTAAGAATACCACAGGAAAATGGGAAAGATGCCAAATATAAGGAAGTGGCACTTGCCATTCTGTCTTTATTTCACAGTCTTCCACTCCTTTTTTCCCAAACAACAGTCAATAGAAGCTAAAAAGCCTTGTTGCACTTCTCTCCCTGGCCCTGAACTCAAAACAGAAGTGGATCATGGCTATGGAGAGTTTTTTCCATCTTGGCCAGTGAAGTGTCACTTAGCTGGATCCTTATCCCAAGTGTTAATTGACGCTGTTAACTTTCGACATGGATGCCAAGAAATAGTAATGAGGAAATGACACTCTGTTTATCTTGTACTTGGAGGTTTTATTTAGCGAACCATATGTTTCTTTAGCCAAAGGGCACTAAAGTAACGCTGCACTATTTAGTGTACCGCGAAAGATGAGTTTTTAGCAGGTCTCCTGATACCTTGTAGAAATTGTTATATATTTAAAAAGCGGAACTTTTTTTTTTTTTTTGAGATGAAGTCTCACTCTGTTGCCCAGGCCAGAGTGCAGTGGCACAGTCAGGGCTCACTACAGCCTCGACTTCCCAGGCTCAAGTGATCCATCTGCCTCCTCCACACAAGAAGCTGGGACTACAGGCATGTTCAGCTAATTTTTTTGAATTTTGGTAGAAACAAGGTCTCGAGATGTTCCCCAAGCTGGTCTCAAACCCCTAAGCTCAAGCTATACTCCCTCCTGGGCCTCCCAAAGTGCTGGACTTTCAGGCACTGCACCTGCCCTAAAAGTGGAACTTTCTTTACTCAACAGAAGGATCAGACCTGGTGTTTAATATTAGCATATTTCCCATGAATTAAGTATGTATTTCCTACTCATAGAAATTTCTATAGGATTGAGTTATAATCCTCTGAGTAATTAAAAGCAGCATGGTATCTTTGTGTATATTTTTTACTTTAATAAAATTACAACGTTAACTTAGTGCAGGTATGTATATGTATAATGTGGGTATATAATTAAATAGGGATATGCATGTAAGCATTTTATATCTACCATGGCTTCTCCACCCAACTGTGTGACTTTTTATAAGTTATTTAACTTCTCGATGCCCAGTTTCCCATTTGTAAAGTGCTGGCCAATAATGCCTATTTCATAGGATATTATAAGGATTAAATGAGTTAAAATATGTAATGCATTTAGAATTATGCCTGAAACAGTAAGCTCAGTAATATTAATCACTATTATTATATTACATTATCAATTTCTAATTTTTATTTGCATATTTTCTTAATGTATAACTACCAAACTATATCAGTTGGACTCAAACATTCTTGGTTGGTAATAAAGGCCCTAAAATAATGTTACACTTTTCTCCCCCTGTGGGATTTTTTTCCAACTTGACAGAGAACAACATAAGAAGTCCTTGAGCAAACCAAGCAAGAGCAATGTCAAGTCAATGAAAATCTAAAAAGATGTGTATGAAAAGATATTCAGGAAGTTAGGGACTATGTATAGTCAGTACAAGGCTATAGACCTTGGGTAATCTGGGCTATATGCTAGGGAAATCACTAAAATGCCCAAAGCCTATCCTTAGAGTACACTACTAGCAAAGCAATGTTTTTTCCCCAACCACCTCCCACCCTACAAGAAATAACACAGCAGAATCAAGGTACACTGAAAAACAGACTGTGGCATGAATCTATCACCAAGCTTCCATTTAAATGGGAGAGAAAATATATGGATATGATGATTAACTCACCGCATGACCCTTAACACTTGTGATTGTATCATCTATAATATTTGGCATGAACAAATTCATCATCATCATTTATGAGCTTAGGATAAAGTAAACTTATCACCCACGAAGATCTGAAAGTAATGCTGGCATTGAAATGGTGCTCACCATCACCAGTTCTGCTGAAATAGCTATGGCTGGATGTCTGAAGATAGCAAAGCAACATGTCCTGGTGAGCTGGAGTGAAACAAGCAGGAAAGTCAGAAGAAACACTCCAACAACATACAATAATCAACCTTAGATGGCTTAGTCTAATCATGGCATGTTAGAAGAGTGCTTTGTCTCTAGTAGTTAGTAGTGAAATGGTTCCACTTAAGCAAAGGGCAGAAGGAGGACTGATAATAACCAAGTCTTCAAGAAATCAATGATATTATTATAACAGGGACTTTATTATAATTATACTCTCCACTAATGATTTTACCAGAAGAATCATATATTCTCTCTGCTGCCGTCCTTTCTGCGTCATCTCTTTTCTCTCATATTCAATCCAACAAACATGTAATAAATAGCTGTTGCAGAAGTCTTCCCCATTTGGAATTTATGTGTATCATCAGGCCTCTGCTTGAGAATCTCACCTCAGTGGTGACCTCCTCTACATAACTACACATCTAGTTTCCTTGACTCAGGTTGATGATGTTCCACCAAGAGGCCCATGTAAGCACCTCTCCAGCCATGGCCCTCGCTGTTCCGGCACTCTAGTGTCAATCCTTGCCTTAGGCCTGCATCCTCCAACCAGAAATGTACTCTTCTCTACCAGTATATATGGACCCCTTTCCTCAAATCTCAAATCAAAAGTTACCCATTTTAGGAAGTCTTCATTAATACTGCTCCTCTCTGGTCCATTGTTTTGTTGTCCTGTATCTCCCATAGCATGCATCTTTTGCTGTTTTAGCTCACCCTTGTATATGGATAGCTCTCCATTGTACTTGTTACCTCAGATATGTGTGAAACCTCACCGGACCCTAAGGACAGAGACCCATTCTGTCCACTATCACTTCCAACTACCTACCTACACACACACTTATCACCTATATTAGGCTTGTTGAGGAGAATGAGTGGAAAGGTTCATTTAATCCTCTTCAAACACATTCAAGTATATAAAGAAAACTGATGTCTTTTAAAGTCATTGTTTCTTTAGAAATCCTCTAACAAAAGTTCATCTTGCTTTGCATAAGATTTATCATCCATTTCACTTTTATAACTAAGCTAATATACCATTTATGTTTAGTTTTGTTTCTTTTCACTAAATACATGTTTATATTTTTTCAGAGTCTTTTCAAAATTCAATTCAAGTGAATATACTTAGATTCTTTTGTTAACATATATATTAATACTAGATACCAATAAGAGAAAAGCCTTAGTGTTTAGGCAGAGGAGAATTTTCCAAATGTCAGTAAGTTGATTAAATGTTTTCAAGGCTTGTTGTAATTTGTTTTTGTGTTTTGTCTTGCTCTTTCTTTTTCCTTTTGATCTAGTACTGAAGTTACCGCTCTACATATGCTTTGTATATAAATTAATTTAACACTAACCACTTAGACTTCAGAATCACATCTGAGATCAGAAACAAGGGTTTGTTACGACCTCCTTTGTGACTTATATTATCCGTTCTTATAACTGGAATCATCAAAATGATATATGAAGTGCATGTAGATCTTACCAAAAAATTCAGTGTCATTTTCACTCAGTAGCACCTATTAACACATTTCATCACACCAGTTGGTCTCAGAACAGAGCCCAGAAGAAAGCAGACACGTGGCAAACAGGATTTTAGTTGAAGGGAAATGACTGTGAAAGGTCATACCCACAGGCATGGGTAGGACACTCAAAGCCGCTGCTGCCAGCCAGTGTTTGAAAAATATCCCCAGTGGGCGCTGGTGGGAGGGTACTGAAGACAAAGCTCACCTTCATCACAGTTTTGCCCTAATCCTTTTGTCCACTCATGTAATGTCTGGTTTTTTAAAGATGCAGGTCCTTTGTATTGCATAGGAGGTTTTGATATGCTCTACCCTCTTAGGAACTGGTCTACCATTTCATGAAGTGCCAAAAACATAGTCAGGTACTGAGTTGTAAATGTCTGTGGTGCCTATGATCGAATGTATTTTTTTCCTGCATGACCATCCACTGTGGTGTTTGTAATTAGCAAAAAATGAGCCTGATTTGTTCTCCTTTGTAGAGCCAGGCCGAGGCCCACTACAAAGGAAGTAAACATGCCAAGAAGGTCAAAGCACTAGAGGCAACGAAAAATAAACCCAAAATGGTTTCTTCCAAGGACAGCGCAAAGGCTAATCCCAGCTGCTCCATCACTCCAATCACAGGCAACAACTCTGACAAATCAGGTCAATGACACTTTTTGTTCTTTACATTCTTTGTGTTTCTCCTGTTCACCTGCCCTGACCCCATTTTCCTGCCCTCAGTTGTTGCATGTTACTCTCCATGATTTGTTTTTGTGATATTAATATGTTTTCTTCACGGGAAGAATTATATGTTTGCACAGAACTTAAGCATTTGATATGTTTCCATTCCATGTTATTAAATATATACGTTTAAATATATATGTGTGTATGTAAATATGTATATATAAGTATATATGCATGAAAATGAGTAGAGACTACTTGATCACAATGTGTTTAAACTAAAATCAGGAAATACATCTAAAATACCTAGTTTATTACTTCTTTCTATTTATTTTATGTTTGTTTTTTACTGTAGACTTTTTTAGTGAAGGACTCCTTAAACTTGTTTACTGATAGATATTTTTGTGTTCTCTTACCTCAGTAAAAAGGAGTTGAGGAGCCAAAGGGGGGAACTTTCTGAGAGAGTGGCATTACTAAATGAATCTGGAAATGTGCTTAGTAGTAAAAGATAATGCTTTTTGAAGATCTTCAGAGTTCCCCTCAAAGTTACAAAATGGACTTACATATTTTAAGGGAATGATTTCCAACGTATGAACTGATTAACAGAAGACCTTCATATATAAATGGAAATGGGTTACTAGGTGAAATGCCTCTGAAGAAGAGACTATATTTCATAGTCCCAGTGAATCGGTAGAATTTCTGAGTAGGTTCATTCAGTGGAAAGAGAAAAAAAATCATTTTTGTAGCATGGATACCATGAAATTGAATGTTTAATAGGCTTCCACGCTCTCACATCTGCCCCTCTGCGTCCGTGACGGATATGTCATCTTGTTTCAGTGACTATTTGAGGAACAGTGTCTGTTGAAGGAGACTAAGAGAATATGTCCCTTTCTCTTATGTTTGATGCTCTCTTTAGGGGCCTCCCTTTTGTGGGAAACACGCATTTCTGATTCTCTTCTACTTCTCAAATCATTGGAGAATGTTAGAAGGAGACTTTAGACTGCTTTCCCGTGGCTTTTGGAGAAGATCAAATCCATTGCTGTAAAAGGAAGATTCAGAAAACCTGTTCGAACAAAGGGACTATGGAAAAAGGGACCGTTATTGATTAGGCCCCATAGATGCTGACTCCAAAAGCCCTTCAACCTAGAAGGATTGAGCTAAGCTAAATTTGTTAATAAAGACTTTTTGTTCTTCGTACAATTGGATCACTAAATCATGTTATCTGATGAACAGATATAGTCATAAATGCCAGATTATTACATAGCACATCTCCCTCTTTAAAGAACAAAGCCTTCTTACATATATTATATAATTAGTCTTTAATCAATATCTATCAGGTATAATATCAAATATTATCTCTATTTTTCAAAATTGCAAACTGTGGTGAGATACACAATGTGGCAGTTATTTACTGGAGGCTACCCAGTGTTTGGAAGAGCAGGAGCCTGCTGACTCCTTGCCTGGTTTCATTTAATGCAGGATATCACTGCCTCTATGGAACAATACTCTGCAAAAGTTTTGTTATCTAAATTATGCTCTTTACGTTCCAGCAAAACGTATAAGTAAAATGATAAAACAATGGAAGTTAGTGTCACTTTCAGCTACTAGAACAGTTGGTAGGTACCATACATGTTACAACGTTGCTACTGAGTGAGCTCAGTGTTCCACTTAAGTTATATTATTATTTGAAAATTGGGTTGGCTCTAGGGATAACAGTAAAAGTAATGAGCAGAAAATAGTGTCAAAATCAGAAATAGAGATGGAACAATCAGAGAAGACCCATTTTTTAGAAAAGCAGATAATTAAAGGGAGAAGGAAAGGTGTGGAAGAAGAGAAAAGAAAATATGGAAAAAAAGTCAAAGATGAGGAGATAAAACCAAGGAAAGAACAATACAGAAATAGAATATCCAAATAAAGGGGGCTGGATTATAGTTACAGCATGCCTTATACCTACGAGATGCCCAATTTCAATGAGTATATTTTGAAATAAAGTTTAAGGATTCAAGGCTTTCATTCCAATACTCAAATGTTAGCAGGTGCTCAGTAAAACAAAGACACTTTTTAGCAGTTGTGTTTGCCTATAGAGCATTTGGAAAACACCAGGATAAAGCATACCAGTGGTGTGAACAAGGAACGAGAATTAAGATCTAAAACCCAGGAGAGAGGAAAACAAATCTCAACCACAGCATCTCTTCTTCAGTACATATGTGGTGGTCTTTCTTCCTGCATTCTCTGCTTCCTCTGCCACTCTTTTACCCACCTTCTAGTACCTGTAGTCTAACAGTATTGATGTCACTCACTTTGTGACTGTCCAGATTTGGACTAGAAGTAATAGAAACCACCTGTATTTGGAGGTTATCTCATTTTTCATGTTTCCTTACTCAAAATCTGTATAAATTATTTGTTAACTCATTTTCTGGGCCATTACTTTTTGTTTCTCTGTGTTTGGTGTAAGTATTAATACTAACAAAAAGTATTTGTTCTATTATACTTATAAACGCTACACCAAAGTCATTGAAAGATGGCACTTAAAAAAAAAAGGAGTGCATTTGCTAAATAGATAACATGTTCTTTTGTCACTGTCAACCATATGTCAGCTTCTAAGTAAGAATTCCCACGTGAGTTTTATAGAATTTTCAAGTTGGAAAACTAGAAGCTTTGCCCAGATGGGAAATCTGGTCCAAACGATGTAATACCTAATGTATTGTTAACTGCCTGTTTCTAAATCCTTGAAAAGCTCCCACAGCTGTATCAGAGTCATAGATTTTTGTTGATATCTGGCTTTCATTTCATTTGAAATCCTGTTTTAGAAAAACACAGGACACAAAAATCAGTGCTTCACAAAAGGTCTAGGTACAATGTAAGGAGAAAGAGGGTGGAAAGAGGAATGATGACTGTGATAATTGACTGAAATGTTTTATTTCAGACAATGTTGCTTTAAGGAGTCAGACAAAAATTAGAGTAAAAGTCACAGTGAAAATTCATGATTGACTTGCAGATCTCATGAGACTGAAATTCCCCAGCATTGGTCTTTTTCTTCTGAATGAAGAGTTCCTGCCAAGTGGGCTTAAGTAGTATCTGTGATTCTCAGATATTTAAATGAAAAGTGAAAATGTTACTCACTTGATGTCTCAGCTGCCAGATTTCAACTATGCAGGCACTCACAACATCCATAGACTTGACTAATTCCATTTCCATTCTCATGTTTTAGCATCAATAGCTTAGAGGCAGAGTTTTGTTTGCGTTTTGAAAGAGAGGGAAGAGCCAGGAGTTAACGGAGGGAGCTTCTGGGAGAGCAGCATTCTGGGAACATCCTTTAAGGCAAGGTGTGATTTCAGGGTATCCAACAAGAAGCTTGGGATCCACAGATGACTTTTTTTTTTTTTTTTTTTTTTTTTTTTTTTTTTGAGACCAGAGTCTCCCTCTGTCGCCCAGGCTGGAGTATAGTGGTGTCATCTCGGCTCACTGCAACCTCTACCTCCCACGTTCAAGCAATTCTCATGCCACAGCCTCCAAGGAGCTGGGATTACAGGCACCCACCACTATGCCTGGCTAATTTTTGTATTTTTAGTAGAGATAGGGTTTCACCATCTTGACCAGGCTGGTCTTCCACTCCAACCTCAAGTGATCCACCTGCCTTGACCTCCTGAAGTGCTGGGATTACAGGTGTGTGCCACTGTGCCCAGCCACTGTGCCCACTGAGCAGAACTCTTTCTGCTCCTCAAGAGCACACATTATTTATTCTAAGAAGTGGTCTAAAAGGCTTCTAAGAGCTAGGGAAGCCCTCTTACCTGCTATTTTGGCACTTGGCACAAACATTTTTTTCTTTTATGTTACTTTTGGAGACATAATTTGGTTCATGTTATGTCCAGATCTGTATGAATGCAAAGAGATTTGTTATAATGGAGCTATTGTGTATAAAAATTTCGGGATATCATGGCAAGCTTTCTTTTTTTTCCTCTCAGTCAGTAAACAAAATCGGTTTAAACTGTAATAGCATGAATTGCATTTATTATAAGAAGTTCTAACTACATGATTCAAAAAATTAGATATATTTCATTAAAGCTATTCTTCTTAGTTATGTAAGAATAACAGTCCATTCACTTTTTGGAAGTTGAGGTAGAGTTACATGTGAAATCCAAATAAATGGCTTTATCATCTCCCAGGATCTGTCCCAACTTTTAATGATGCATCAGAGGAAGTTGGAAACATAATGGGAGGGAGGAAAAATGTGCTTTGGGAGAATTGGGGTCAAAACACAGCAAGCATTAGGCAGCTTCAGGAAGATGGCTAGAACATATTGGCCAGACACTCTACCCAAATTTCCCCCTGGAGTACAAGTGTCATAATGCCATATGACAATACACTTCCCTGTGATAATATGTCCAATATATCAGATTGAAGGCTCTCTTGTGACAGCATTTAACAACTCATACCAGGTTAAAAAAATACGGAGCCTCCAAAAAAATCCTGCTTCTTAAAAATAATAAAATATTATGATAGTCAACCTAATAGTCCATGTGTCTGGGCTTTAGCATTGGATTTTTTAAAAAAATTAATTAGATATCAATATGAAGAAATGACATTTCTCGTTTAAAGTACATAAAGCTACTTAGAGCTAAACAGCCTTTAATCAGTTGCTGTCTAAACAGATGAATGCATATGGAATGATTCGAAATGCTATAGATGTATTTATAAATGCAATTAAGAGCAAAGATAATTGAGCCAGCATCTTCTGTTGAAATATAACAATAGAAACACCTTAAATTTGTTCAGCTTACAAGACGTAGTTACACATATGTTTTCACTTCACTCTCTTAACCCTTTGATAGATAGGGCTGAAATTAGCATCCATTGTTTATTCATTCATGCAATGAACTTGATATCCATTTATTCACTCAACAAATGTTGATTATCTATACTAAATAGCATAGTACATATGGGTGCAACAGTGAATAGAAGGACATTTGTTGCCCTCAAAAACTTTCAACCTAGTGGTGTTTTTTTGTTGTCATTGTTGGATATTATGAATTTAAAGAGAAATAATATATAGTCATCACCTTCAAGCTGCTCCCAAAACTACGGTAACAATGAAGAACGTGGGTTATGGGAAGGTTAGGTGGTTTATGTCAGGTCGCACAACTCAAATCCCAATGGAGTCAGGATGGAAACTCGAGGTTTCTTGTTTCATGCTTGTTTCATTGTTCCAATTACTTCTAAACTTCTGTGACATGGAGGAGTAAATGCAAGTATTCCAACAGGCGAAGGAAGAAACCACTAACCATTTTCTACAGAATTGATGAGTAGGACCGTATATGACTTTTAAATTGCTTGCTGACTGTTTTGGTATAAGCTGTGGCAGTGAAGGGACCATCAAGGCTTTGTTTCATTGATAATCCTTGATTTCTATGCAGGATATTATCTGTAGTGTTTCGGTGTAGTAGAACGAAAGTTTTAGAAGTTACAAATCTCTTCAAGAACAAATTTGAATAAAAGCACTCATTTTAGGTAAATGGCAAATGATAAATATTCTCAAAGCTTCTGCTTGATAGTTACAGACTTTACATGTCTAAAGCCAAATGTACTCACTGAAATAGAGGCTAACACTGAGACCGGGCATTGCAGCATGGTGGAAGGCTTGCCCTGCCTCCAAAAGGGTTCTCTTGAGTTCTCTTGAACACGCTCCACATTTTCAATAGCATTTTGAATCATTTTACCCAAAATATTTCCCCTGAGGGCAGGGAGATAGTTTTATTTATCCCACATCCATGCCCTATGTGTTAGAAAAGACATGAGAAGGAGAGAAAGAGAATAAGACCTTGAAACAGCTCATTTTAGTTTTCAGCATGTTGTGCTTTTGCATGGTGGCAGTTCTTCAGGTGTAAACCCAGAGTCGTTATCAATGAGTAGCTCATTATGATTTGCCTTGAAAGCAGCAGTTTAGCTTTTTGTGGTCACCCTGTTGCCATATGAAAGTGCATTTTCAATTTTGTCAAAAGGTTTTTCTGCCATAGATACAAATGGAGACCCTCGCCTCATCAGGTTTATGGGTTCCCCTGTGTACTTCATAGTTTTTATGTGTTGTTACAAATGGGGCCAAGTTTTCCAACTGACAACTTCTCATTTCTGTTGACTGCCACAGGACTCCATCAATTAGCCCGCAAGGTCTTCTTAGCTGCCTCCTCACCCTTATCTGTCTCTAGTAACAGGATCTTGTGATGTTGAATGGAAGAAAAATAGTTTTTTGCTTTGGCAGCATCCGTCATTTATAAACAAGCACCCTCATAAATTTGGCATACATCTATCCAAATCCGAAAGGCCAAAATTTCATATCCTTCAAAAAATAATAGATTAACAATATTTATAACATCTTAAGTCTGAAGTTCTGGGATACAATCATATAGAACATAAATGAGTCCCATCTGTCTAAAGAGAACAGACCATTAAACTAAGGCTCATATTTTCATGAAATATACATATATCATTATGACTTTCAAAGTCAGCTTTAAAAAAATACAACTGCCTCCATCTTTACCCATGCACCTTGAATTTGACAATAGCATCCCTCCAGGTAAGGCTGAAGATTCTTAGTACTTAAATGTTTGTCATCCTCTGGGAACTAACTTCTGAAACTTTACAGCATTTTATATTGCTTTCCAATAATGCTGAACATTTACTGTTAGTTTCTCCACTTTTGAAAGCAATTTTTAGTGTTGCTCTAAGAAAAGTGAACCAAAAGTTGAGGCTGATTTGTGATTTACTGAGTGTCTGTTAACTTAGGATCTACTGAGGATATATTATAAACCACTCCAAAGAGCAAAGCCTTAGATTTCTCCTTGTTAAAGCTTATATCACTGTTAAAAACTTTTTTCACCCTCATTCGTATTTTAACTATTATTTATCTCTTTTTATTGCATTTATATACAACTTTCTATTAGAATATAAAAGGATTTTGTATGTACATTGAATAATTCTGTAAATGTATAACCATAAATGCTCTTGAGATTTCAACAAAGGTTATTACTTATATTTTTATGACACTCTACTTACCTGCTTCAGGAAGAATTCTCTACAGTGACATATTTTTCTGACATGAGTGGATGATCAAATAGAGCTCCTCAATAAATATGTGCATTTTCTGTATGCGAGGCACATGTGGCAGGCATTTGGGGGATTCTGGGTCCGCTTTTTCTTTTTCTTTTTTTTCTTTTTTTTCTTTTTTTGGAGATGGAGGCTCACTCTGTTGCCCAGGCTGGAGTGCAGGGTCACAATCTTGGCTCACTGCAACCTCCGCCTCCCGGATTCAAGTGATTCTCCTGCTTCTGCCTCCCAAGTAGCTAGAATTACAAGTATGCCCCACCATGCCCAGCTAGTTTTTGTATTTTTAGCAGAGACGAGGTTTACCCATGTTAGCCAGGCTAGTCTCGAACTCCTGCCCTCAAGTGATCTGCCCACCTCAGCCTCCCATATTGCTGGGATTACAGGCATGAACCACTGCGCCCAGCTTGTGTCCACTTCTAGGGATGCTTATGGTCTAATGCCACTCAAGTTAGCCTTATAGTGTAATGCTTAAAGTGTTTTTCACTGAAACATGTCTAAAGTCTCTTCCTCTTCCCTGACCCTTTCCTTGAGGCTCAGGTTCACTGTTGTGAACACAGGGCATAATATTATGCAGTAATGGATTGGTGCTCTCATTTCTATAGACCAGCACTGTCTAATAAAACATTGTGGGCCAGGCATGGTGGCTCACGCCTGTAATCCCAGCACTTTGGAAGGCTGAGGCGGATGGCTTGAGACCAGCCTGGCCAATATGGTGAAACCCCATCTTTACTAAAAATACAAAAATTAGCTGGGTATGGTGGTGGGCGCCTGTAGTCCCAGCTACTCAGGAGGCTGAGGCAGGAGAATTGCTTGAACCCTAGGGGGTGGAGGTTGCAGTGAGCCGAGATTGCACCACTGTACTCCAGCCTGGGCGACAGAGCGAGATTCTGTCAAAAAAAAAAAAAAAAACTATGTGATAATGGAAATGGTCTATAATCTGTGTTGTCCAACATGACTATGACTAACAGCATGTAACAGCATGTGACTTTTCAGCACTTGAAATGTGCCTCATGTTAATGAGAAAGTCAATATTTCATTGTATTTAATTTCAATTCTAAGTAGCCACGCAAGGCTAGTGGCTACCGTATTGGACAGTATAACTCTACTCTTTGATACTCCTTGCTTTTTTAACTAGCTGGGATTCCAGAGAAGTTATTCAATTCTCTGAGCCCCTCTTTTCTAATCCGTAAAGTGGAAATAATGCCCTCCCTACTTCACAGCAGTAGGGAGTATGGATATTTTGTATGGATCAAATGAAATGATTGTAAAAGAGCTTTACAAAACATAGATTGTAACAGAAATGCCAGTTATTGATGTTCTCACAGATATTTTTTTCTTCCTTCTCCTGTGGTGCTGATTTTAGCTACCCTTCTTTCTGCTTTTTGCAAAAGATGACAGCAGCACCTTGTAGTGGTCAGCTGTCATCATCTTCCGTTATGCTGCACCTAGTATCCCATATTCTAGAAAAATAGATCTAAGTTTGTTAGACTTATATGCAAAAAATAATTTTAATAGCAACACTAATAACATGTAACTGAATGAGCATTATGTGCTTTATAGCATGCTAAATATTTTATATGCACTATCTTATTTAATGATTACAATAATATTCTGATGGATATTAGAAAGTGACACCCAGAGAGAGGAAACAATGGTCCAGAGTTATTCAGATAAAAACTACTAGGTTAATGCAAAAGTAATCATGGTTTTTGCCATTAAAAGTAATGTTATGTAACATACTAATTATGTTACTACTATGTAAGGATAGTAATTTTTGCCATTAAAAGTAATGGCAAAAACCACAATTACTTCTGCACCAACCCAATATTTTCAATGCCAGAGTCTCACTCGGGCTGTCCATCAAACCTACTACTATTATACATATACTCACTACATCTGGATGAAGGTTTGTGAACTTATGCATACTGCTTATGCTTTTTGAAAGCTGTTTGAGATTTATTTACTAGATGACACTTCTAGAAGTCTGACATCTCAAAATGTGTATTGTTTCTTTCCCCACCCTATATTACAAATGCTTTTTTAAAAAAAATCAAATTGTGAGAGGCCTTTTATAAAGCTCTATTAATGAAGGTATGATTCCTGAGTGCCATTTACCTACTTTACTTCCATAGCATAGTAGAAGGAGCATGAGCTTGAAGTCGGACAGATTAGCTCTGCCTCTCACTGAACTCATAAAACCTTGACTAAGTCATGCTTTGGAGCTTCCCTTTCTTCATCTATAAAATGGGGGTGCTACATAAACACCACGGAATACTATGCAGCCATAAAAAAGAATGAGTTCATGTCCTTTGCAGGGACATGGATGAAGCTGGAAACGATCATTCTCAGCAAACTAACACAGGAACAGAAAACCAAACACCGCACGTTCTCACTCATAAGTGGGAGTTGAACAATGAGATCACACACATGGACACAGGGAGGGAAACATCACACACTGGGGCCTGTCGGGGTGAGGGCAAGGGCAGGGGATAGCATTAGGAGAAATGCCTAATGTAGATGATGGATTGATAGGTGCAGCAAACCGCCATGGCACAGGTATACCTGTGTAGCAAACCTGCACGTTCTGCACATGAGTCCCAGAACTTAAAGCATTTTTTTTTTTTTTAAATGGGAGCGCTAATACCGACATTCTAGGATTGTTGTAAGGATTAATGAACTAATACATGTAAGCTGCCTGGCTCAATGCCTGTCATGCAACAGACACTCAATAAATGGTAGCCATAAAAAGTAACCATTTGTTCAAAGAAATTTCCAGGTCCTGTCTATATTTTGACTCTGTGATCATTTCATGACATGCTGGCATGCAACAGTGACCTGCACTTACATTCCTCTTTATGTACTTGTTTTCTTGTCTCATAGTAATTATTTGCACTTGTGTTTTCATTTCAGGATATTAACATTTCATGAGCCTGACTTTTTCAGTGAGACATTTAAAGATGTGGAAGGGCCTTCTTGGTTTTCCTCACCTTTGTATGAAATGGTGGAAAAGTCTTTCTATCCTTCCACTGGTTACTTTGTCTCATCTATTATGTCCCCTGCAGCCCCTGGTACTCTATTCTTGCATAGGAGTAACATAATTAGCACATATTAAGTGAATATCATTAAGTGGCATTCAAGAGGGAAGCTCTGGTGCCCTCCCTAGAATGTGGACAGGGGAAGAAGACACTGTCATAGCTCTTTTTCTTTGTTTTCATTAAGGTGGATGCCCACCTCACAGGTTGACAGGTTGCTGTATGTACAGCCATAGTATTGAAAGAATGACCTAACACATCCCCATCTGTGGAAAGAGAAAATTGGATGCCACATGTGGGGAAGCAGCCCTGCCTGGAGCCAGGGTTGGCTACTGAGATCCAAAAGACTAGGGAGGCGGGTATGATCCAAATGAGAAGCACACCCCTGCCTGAAAGGTCCCTGCTGCATTTATATCAGTAAAAAAACCAGAAACTTGTCAGCCCATATATTTTATTTTCAGCTTCTGCAAAACCTTTTTCTTGGTAAACAATTTTTTGGTATTCCTTGTAGGCTATTAATTACTTAGCTTCTAGAAAATATATGCTTGTTTCCTTTGAATATAAAATAACAAACACTAAAAGTTCTTATCACAGTGCAGATTATCTTATTCCTTGCTTTGAAATATTTGAACTTCTATCAGTGTCTTACGATTTTTGCCCATTTAACAAGCAAAATGGCCATATCCACATTAAAAATAATTTGTCTTCCCTAGCACAATATCATTGTTCTTAGTTCCCTGTTAATAAGTGAAATAATTCTACTCAATTTGGAAATTAATTCATATACTGCATTTTTAGATTAAGAAAAATTATGTGCTTATTTCTTTTCAGTCAAAATTTTACCCAATCCTTTGACTAACCCATAGGACATATGATTAATATCCAATAGAAGTTTTGCAAGTACTTTTAAAAATCATTAGCAGCTGTCCTGCTTATATCACTTACAGTATTTTTAAATTGAGAGAACCGTTTTGGAAGGCAACTTCATAGAATAAATCAAGAACCATAATGATGTGTATTCCATTAGACCAGTTAATTCCTCTTCCCGGATTCTATACCAAGGTAATAATACTAAATACAAAGCAAGAAAAATAAAATATTATGCATTAAGATATCTAATGTAGCATTTGTATTAATGAAAAATGGAAACAAGATTATTAATACTAGGGGAATTACTTAAAGTATTTGTATTATGCAGTTTTAAAGTAAATAAAAGAAGCAACATAGAAAAAGCAAATAATATATTAAGGATAATGAAATGACGGGCACAGACACAGAGGTTCTTAACTTCCGTTCATGCCATGGATGCCTGTGACTGGCTAGTGAAGCCTATTCTCAAACTATAAAATCTACAAAATGGAATTTACAGCTTTTCAAATAAAATGAATTCTATCAAAATCCAATTGTCAATTTTTAGTTATGATATAGTAATATAGCAATAATGCATTAAATAAGGTTTAGTAGTGGGTTTAATATCTGCTATAATTTTGAAGTGGAGAAGAGTAGAAATAATATTTCAAGCATTCTATGACAACTGTAATGTCTGATGAAAATATATGACTTGTGTTGGTGACAAAGTAACAGGTACTGCTAGGACTACTATAGTTTGTCACCCTCAAGTATAATTGAAGAAAGTGCTACATTTCCATTGAGAAAAAGAGAAAATAAAAATGTGTTTTTAGCCATCCAAGTTATTGGATCCCTTGAATTCATGGGCCTCTTGGAAGTCCACAGAGCCCAGTTTGAAAACTCCTGTTTAGTGTGACAGGATTATGAGTCATTTTTCTCTATTCTCCATGTGAAGTTATTTTTATAATAACTTCTAATGTCTTGATGAGGTATGTATCATGGGGCACAGGTAGGTTAGGCAAGAAACTCTTAGTCATTTATATTATATTATTGTGAGTTTCACAGTTTACAATGCAACATCATATCTATTTCTTGCCCAATTCTGTTACGGTCACAATTACAGTCATAAATCTCTATATAGCAATGTTCCTAAGAGACCTAGCATGATAAGAAACCCCTAAACCCCCTTGAGGAACCAGCCATCTTAAAATAATATCGTTTTAAGGCTTTTTACTGCTCAAGATAATTTTTAGAGCTACGTATGACATGAATTCCAAAATTCCTGTCCTCTGGATGGCAAAGACCAAGAGAAAATACTACCATATGGTTACGAGGTCAAACTCCCAAGGACATAAAACAAGAGAAGAGGGAAACCTCATCCAGTTTGTTTGTTTGTTTGTTTGTTTGTTTCAGGGACATGCAGCAAAGTTTGTAACTGACCAGCATGCTGGGCTGGCTTGAACAGCAGGCTTATACGGGTCCTGGATCCACATTTTATTCTAGGGTACCTTTTTTATGACAGAACAAAGCAGAAAGATAAATTCATAAGGTAAAGCACATCAGATTTGCTACAGGCAAACACTAGCCTCACAAATCCTTTTTCCCATGAATCAAAACGTTACAGGAGACAAACAGTGATTTTTACCATTCCTTCAACCAGTTTGTACAGAAAGAGGCCAGAAGGCTGACTGGTAAGAAATTCTTACCTTTCACCAGCATGCTAGGTTTCTGGGTTACTTCTCCCTGAGCGGCCCTAGCGACCCAGCTTCTTGCACCATAACTCTGGGGGTCAAATCACATCACAAAGGAAAATCATCTTTTTTCAGTCTCATAGGACCATAGGCAAAAAAGTCTCTCAATTTTGCAAGATGCGGCCCAGCAGGCTGCATGGAGGAAGTGGATTAACATTTTCCATTCCAGCCAGAGCAAAATATGCATGACAAAACATAGACATTAGCCACTCCACTTAGCACCCAATATCACACTGGCAAGGTTAACACTTGCCCCTGGTTGATGCCTGCCATCCTAATCCATTCAAAGTGGGATGGAATGACCTCAGACCAGAAGTTTCAACATGTGGGCTCTGGACAGGATGGAAGAGCAGACAGTGTTCCCAAGTAACAGAAAAGACAGAAGAGGGAAAGGAGAGAAAGTGAGAGAGAAAAACATGGCCTGCAGTGGGGTAGGGAAGGCAAGGAATTCAGGGAGGCCAGGGAAAGACACACAGATCCCAGCGCCACTCAGTCAAAAGTTCAGGCGACCACTTGTCATTTGAAAAGGGATCTCTTCCAGCAGTCCCATCAGTTCTCAAGTTTCCCCCATTGGGGAGAAAAAAGCTCCCCATATCTTATGATTTGGTACATGCCTAATCCAGTCACCCACAGCTGACAGCAAAGAGCACAAGGCAGATTAATCTAAAGAGAATAGCAGTTAACAGCTTGTAGTACCAAGTCCATTTTTAACCAAAGAGTGACTTTACTGAGGTGGGCCTTTAACCCCTTAACATTTGAGGAAGGACTTTAACCTTCCTAAGTTGGACCTCAAACCCAAGTTTGGTCAAGTGTCCTTGCCTTTTACTAAGAAGGGCCTTTAACCTTCTCTGTATTAGAAGGGACTCTAACTCTCCTAAATTGGACCTCTAACCCAATCCTATCCTTTACCTGGGTAAAATGTACCCCACCACTTACCCAAAGTCGGCCAATTGGTGCTGTGCTGATGATTTTCCTTTGGGTCAGGAATCTCTTTAGCGTAGTCCCTTCATAGTTTGCCAGGAAGATGTTACCAGAAAGAGGTCCTGATCTAGACCCCAAGAGAGGGTTCTCAGACCTCACACGAGAAAGAATTCGGGGCAAGTCCATAGAACAAGCTTGTCCAACCCACAGCCCACAGGCCACATGCAGCCCAGGACTTTGAATGCAACCCAACACAAATTTGTAAACTTTATTAAAACATTATGAGATTTTTTTGAGATTCAATTTTTTTAGTTTATCAGCTATCGTTAGTGTTAGTATAACTTATGTGTGGCCCAAGACAATTCTCCTTCTTCCAGTGTAGCCTAGGGAAGCCCAAAGATTGGACAACCCTGCCACAGAAAAAAGTGAAAGCAAGTTTGTTAAGAAAGAAGCAAAAAGAATGGCTACTCCAGAGGCAGAGCAACCTGATAGCACTTTTTAAAGGAGACTTCCTGCGGCCAACAGACTTTCTCCTCTAACCTCTAGGTCTTAAACATAAAGCCGGCATAACATTGTAATAAAGCTGCAGATTGAATTTAAATGCATTAGAATTTTTTTATAATTGGCTTTTAGAAATATATTTTTAAAGGATTGGTATCTTTATTATGCCTGGGCAGTCCAGCCCCTGAATGTCCACATAGTCTCCTTGGAGCAGGCAGTAAGTACGTAGTTAGGTGCATAAAGAGTAAGAGCCTGGTACCTGCGTCCCTGAAGCAGCCTGAGGCAAAAAGCTTGTCTCCTGGAAGTTTCCCTGACTAGATGAAGAAAGACTCGGTTTCCTCAGTAGCTCTCAGGCTGACCTTTCCATTGCCAATGTCCACCTCATCCTGTCTGAAATATCAAAGCTAAAACCCTTTGCTGTTTTCTGCATCTAGAGAGGAAGGAGGGTGAGGGGCCCTGAATTCCAGTGTTTTACTTGTACCTTGTGAATCTGTTTCCTCTGTAAAGAGCCATTCATTTCAAAGAAAAAGAGCCTTTTCTCATTTCACCTAGAAAATTGGTTTTTAATCTTACTCCAGGCTTTTGTATCTCTACTGGACCTACTCCCTGAGGAATTTGATTTGAGTGACATGAGTTACTTATTCTATTTTCCATAATAAAGCTGCCTCAGAAATAACTGTTTCACATCTCTTGGTGTCAAATTGGAAAAGGGGCAGTTTTTCAACCTGGAGAAGTTGAAATATGATTTCTCTATTCTGCAAGTCAAATGGCTGGAAAAAATACACAAAATAAGAGAAAGCTGTTCATTAGATTCAAACTCTAGCAAACAAGCTCTCTTTTATGTTCACTCAGAAAAGCTGACAAGTTCACTAACATCGGTGCCAGTTCACTGATACAGAAGGTAGGCTGCCATCTTTCAACATGGAGATAGTTGGAGATGCCATTGTTTTATCTGGGTGTGGCTGGCAGCTTGTGCTTCCAAAGTGGCACAAGGGACAATGGGGCAGTTGTCATATGATACTTAGACAAGGAGGGCAATGGCTGACTTTTTATTGAACCACAGAATCTCTGCAGGCCATGAACCGATGGCCAGAACCTGATTGATAGAGACTTTCAAATGGAAAGAGCAGCGACATCCTAAGTCATGATTGTAGCCTGGCAGAGAATTACCAGAAGATGTGAGTATAACGCAGGGCTGGTTTTGGACTTTTGAAGTTCACTGCCTAATTTTTATGGGTCCTGAGTTACTTAAAATGAATAAGCTTTTTATTTTTTATTTTTTTCTAAAGATAAGGACATGCAGATTCTGATTCAGTGAAGAGTCACTTTAATTTATAGATAATTTTCCCTGCTTTCAGGATTAGTCTAAAAGTCAAGATATGAAAATTAGACATAAACATAGCTAATTAAGATTTAGCAAGCTTCACAGTCATCAGCCATGCTTGAAGAGACAGGGTTTCTAGAATTTAGCTCCAGGCATGATAATGTAGCACTGGATGAGAAGGGCCCGACTGCCTTAGATTGACCCAATATGTAATGTTATAGTGCTCAGAGAATTTCAAAAAGTAGCTTTAAGTTCCATGTCTGTCCTTGGCTACTCAGTATTTCTGGGCTTATGACTTAAGTATTCTGTTTTGTTTTCCACTTCTGCAAAATGGTAGACACCATATAGAAAATGTTTTCTGTTTCCAAAGGTGGTCCAGTAGTTCACCCTCGAGTGAGGAATCGAGATCAGATATTTCCAACAGGAAATCCTATGACTAATAAAGCAAGTCAGCTAACTAGTAGGTGTTATGAACTGAACCAGCCTGTACTATACTATACTAGGTAACCCCTGGGGACATTTGGAATTAAACCAAGTTTAAATGAGGCATCTAGTTGGAGGAAGCCTAAATGGATGACTGAAGGATTCCCAGTGTACTTCAGAATCAGTCTTGGGCCACCAGATGTAAAATTATGCACCTTGGGGATATGGGTTAATTGTGAGTGGTACCATCACCAACACACAAAGTATTTATAATGACACCTTCAGTAAGACACAAAATCTTTATAATGACACCTTCAGTAATGCATATCTATTACCTAAAGAGTAGGGGAAATTAAATAATGCCACGGGACATTCTATGTGGAATTTCTTTCATTCTTTCTTTTCTTTTCTTTTCTTTCTTTCTTTCTTTCTCTCTCTCTTTCTCTTCTTTTTTTCTTTTCTTTTCTTTTCTTTCTCTCTCTTTTTTTTTTTTAACAGTCTTGCTCTGTTGCCAGGCTGGAGTACAGTGGCACGATCTCAGCTCACTGCAACCTCTGCCTCCTGGGTTCAGGCAATTCTCCTGCCTCAGCCTCCCAAGTAGCTGGGATTACAGATGTGTGCCACCATGTCTAGCTAATTTTTGTATTTTTAGTAGAAACAGGGTTTCATCATGTTAGCCAGGCTAGTCTTGAATTCCTGACCTCAAATGATCTGCCCACCTCAGCCTCCCATAATGCTGGGATTATAGGTATGAGCCACCACACCTGGTGGGATTTCTTAAAGAGTATTGTTACACAAGCATATCGTCCATGTAATTGTTAATAACACAAGTGAATATTGTATAATGTAATTTAATATTGACTATATAGACCACTGCAGAGATGGGTTGTTGGGCTAGAAACCTCTGATGAATTTCCAAACAGAATACCTATAGTTTCATGAGAAATCTTGCCAAAGAACAGAACATGAGTTTAGCTGCAAAGAGGAATGGCTATATTTTGGTGATTGTTTATCACATATGCTTCAGATTGTCTGGCAGAGGTGTATGCCTTAGCTATATCATTATTAGAGGTACCTTGTTTATCTATATGTATGTTTGTATAAGATTAATAACAAAGGAGATAATCACAGATTTGTTCATATTATCAAATATCAAAATATTCGACCTGTCACAAGGGAATGTGTTTGTTGTTATGACCCTGTCTAGTACATCTCAAGGAGATCCACTCAAGAGAATTGTTTTAACCTCAAGTGACATTAAATATATATTGCAAATATATAGACTTGACAACAATGATATGAGTAATTTACAGAGTCAACAGCTAAAATGCATTTAAGTGTCTGTTCTATGTATATTTGTTTTTTAGTTATGGTTCAGCTATTAGCAGTGAAGTTTTCTTATGTTTTTACTTGTGAGGCTGGAGAGCACTGCCTTGAATTGGACATTCCTTATTTCAGCAAACTTATTGCTCACCTATGGCTTTCTGTACATTAGGCATAAAGATAAATCAAGACATGGTTCCAGGACTCAAGAATCTCTCTATCCTGGTAATAATTTTGAAGTGCAAATAAATAATTATAATTAATGGAAGATCATAATATAATTATGTGAAGAGGATTATAAAAGTATGGAGTAGGGAAGAAGGGAGGACATAGGCTCAGAGACTAGAATGGTCAAGATCAGTAAAGAAATTTCATGGTAATCCAGAGAGAATAGATTACAGCCTAAAATGAGGCAGTGGCACATAGTAAATGCTAAATAAATGTCTGCTAGTTTAAACGGTGAATAAGGCTGATAGATGAGGATAATTAGTTAAATGCAGAATGTAAGAGAGATAATAATTTAAGAGTCATTGCTGACAGTTCTAATATATAACTGGCAACACCATCAGTTGATGTGGGGACTACTTGGAAAGGCCCCTGTGTGGAGCAGCTTACTCATTCAGTAATAGGCATGTTGAATTTGAAATGCCCAGGAAATATCTAAAAGCAGACATCCTATAGAGTATGGTGGAAAAGGGTCTTCATCTTGAAAGAAAAGTAGAGAATTTACCTCTGGATTTAGGAATCTATGTCAATATGATAGAGGAAGTCATTGAATTGAATTAGACCATGTAATGCCCAAGAAAAAGACTAGAGTATGATCTTGAGGAATGCCAACATTTAGGGGCAGGCAGAAGAATAGGAGATGGTGAAGGGGGTCTAGAACAAGCTGTTGTAGAAGCTAAAGGACAGCCAGTCAGGGAAAGTGTCATGAACATCCAGGGTGAAAAGTATTGTGGACATTGAAGGGGAAAAGTTTCCAGAAGAAATTCCTGTCCGGTGCAAGAGAAGACAAAAGAGACACCATTGCCTTTGACAGGAAGATAAGGATGGATAGGAAGACAGGAAGCAGAAAGGCGCAAGGTGGGAAGCTCTGGGAGTAAACTGAGTTAAGGAATGACTTTTAGAACTTGGAAGTTTCAGCATTTGTAGACAGAAAAAAAACGAATCAAGTGTAAAGAAAGTAGTTGAAGCTATAGGAAAGAGCTTTAATCCAAAAAAGAGCCCTCATAGCCAAGACAATCCTGGGCAAGAAGAACAAAGCTGGAGGCATCACGCTACCTGACTTCAAACTATACTCAAGGCTACAGTATCCAAAACAGCATGATGCTGGTACCAAAACAGATATATAGACCAATGGAACAGAACAGAAGCCTCAGAAATAACACCACACATCTACAACTATCTGATCTTTGACAAACCTGACACAAACAAGAATGGGGAAAAGATTCACTATTTAATACATGCTGTTGGGAAAACTGGCTAGCTATATGCAGAAAACTGAAACTGGACCCCTTCCTTACACCTTATACAAAAATCAACTCAAGATGAATCAAAGACTTAAACATAACACCTAGGACCATAAAAATCCTAGAAGAAAACCTGGGCAATACCTAATACCATTAGGCATGAGCAAAGACTTCATGTCTAAAACACCAAAAGCCAGAATTGACAAATGGGAATGAATTAAACTAAAGAGCTTCTGCACAGCAAAAGAAACTATCATCAGAGTGAATGGGCTACCTACAGCATGGGAGAAAATTTTTGCAATCTAGCCATCTGACAAAGGGCTAATATCCAGAATCTACAAAGAACTTAAACAAATTTACAAGAAAAAAAAAAATCCCATCAAAAAGTCGACAAAGGATAAGAACACACACTTCTCAAAAGAAGATATTTATGTGGCCAACAAATATATGAGAAAATGCTCATCATCACTGGTCATTAGAGAAATGCTAATCAAAACCACAGTGAGATACCATCTCACACCAGTTAGAATGGCGATCATTAAAAAGTCAGGAAAACAACACATGCTGGAGAGGATGTAGAGAAATAGGGACGCTTTTACACTGTTGGTGGGAGTGAAAATCAGTTTAACCATTGTGGAAGACAGTGTGACAATTCCTCAAGGATCTGGAGCTAGAAATACCATTTGACCCAGCAATCCCATTACTGGGTATATACCCAAAGGATTATAAATCATTCTACTATAAAGACACATGCATACGTGTGTTTATTGCGGCACTATTCACGATAGCAAAGACTTGGAACCAACCCAAACGTTCATCAATGTTAGACTGGATGAACAAAATGTGGCACATATACACCACGGAATACTAAGCAACCATAAAAAAAGATGAGTTCATGTCCTTTGTAGGGACATGGATAAAGCGGGAAACCATCATTCTCAGCAAACTATCACAAGAACAGAAAACCAAACACTGCATGTTCTCACTCATAAGTGGGAGTTGAACAATGAGAACACATGGACATAGGGAGGGGAACATCACACACTGGGGCCTGTTAGGGAGTGGGGGGCTAGGGGAGGAATTACCTAGGGGAGGAGAAATACCTAATGTAGTTGCTGGGTTGATGGGTGCAGCCAACCACTATGGCATGTGTTTACCTATGTAACAAAACTGCACGTTCTAACATATACCCCAGAACTTAAAGCATAATAAAAAAAAAAACAGAAAAAGAAAAAGAAATACAGAGGACAAGTGGACGCATACACCTTTTCCTCAGAGATGTGAAGAAAATGGGTGCAGATGGAAGAAATTATAATATTGGGGTGATCTCATCCAGCTTCCCCATTTCTCTAAGAAATAGGAAACCAGACATTTGCTCATGAGAGATTTGGAGCTTTAGAACAAGGATAATTCCATGCAGAAGTTTTATCTGCATGGAATATGCACATCTGATTGATGTGTATATTCCCTTTATATAATCATTTCTCCCTATTGTATTTATCGACATCTTCTGATGCATATATAACTTTTTATTATATATGTTCCTAATTTAAGCAAATCTAATCCATCTGAATATAGAATTTTAAAATAATTGTGTGTGATTATTGCACTGGCAAGAAAGCTCTGTTTTCACACACACACACACACACACACACATCTTTTAAATAGTGCGTTCAACTTATTACTAAATTTTCCAAGATCTTTATGCACATAACCTTTCAGGAAAATATCTAATAAATAAGTAAGGCAACCTGAGAGTTGTATCTGATCATTATCTGCAATGTTGGCCTTTTCTTCCTGCTCCTTTAGAAAGGTGTAGTCCCATTACACTACAAATGAATATTCCTTTTTTGTGCATCCAACAATATAGTGATGATACTCTAGCATCTTTACATCTCTTACAACACTTCATTTTGCAGACAACTCCAAGGTACTGAATTCATTTGTTCATCGTACAGCCTGTGTGCTTTTTTTAAAAAAAACCATTAACTATCTTAATGGAATTCTACCTTAAACTTTTAAAATATCTGTCATCAGTTGGTGACTTCTATCAGTTGTATTTTGTCAAATGTGTAGATAAGGAGGAGACAAACAAGGCAAAGGCTTAATTCTTCTGCAGCACACCAATTTACATACATACAGGTTTGCAGTGTGGTTTTTCCCCCTTTTGTCTGCTGTAGAGCCCCCTGAGCTTTTCAGCTTCATTTCTCACAAGACTGCACAATTGGAAGAAAGTACGTACTCTGATGCCCATTAGTTTCTCATTATTTAGAAAGTGGAAAGATAAAGCAGAGGATGATTTCAGAATTCCTTATCAAAGTGAGCTAACTTGGTTTAATGAGTGTTAAGCAGTAATATGGTCATTGCTTTGTTTTTTGGAATAATAATGAGATGTTGGACAAGGTGCTTGTGAATACAGGAAAGAATATGACCAGCAGTCCTTTCACTGCATGCCTCTGTTTAGTGCAATATTAAGTATAAAAAGGAAAAATTCACTGTGTTAGTTGACAAGCAGTATTCTTCAGAGACCTCAGAAAGCACAAAGTGCAATTCTATTGAAATTGTGACCTTGGTGACCTGAGAACTTTTTTCAAGTTTTGGGGCTTCTTTGCTATTCTGGAAGGCTTATTTCAGAAGATGTCAATAGGTATCAATGAGCCTAATGAGTTCTCAGTGATAAATGGCATGGATTTAGAAATTCACAGGTCCTGGGAAGTGTGGAATAGAATTCATGACCCTGGCCTCATTATCTGAGCTTACTTCTTACAACTATTACCTTTCCGTTACATTTTCCACCTGAAGCCCTTGCCTCACTTTTACAGTGTTCTTGGTTCTTAATGTCAATAAGAAAAGG
Source organism: Piliocolobus tephrosceles (assembly GCF_002776525.5). Lineage (NCBI taxonomy): Eukaryota > Metazoa > Chordata > Mammalia > Primates > Cercopithecidae > Piliocolobus > Piliocolobus tephrosceles. The sequence continues at coordinate 65,448,851 of NC_045444.1, read as the reverse complement.
GTAGTATTTTGCACATGTAAGCATTAAGGTCCCAATCACATAAATCACTTGCTTAAGAGGACTCAATCAGTCAAAAATGGAATTAGGAATAACCAAGTTTTCCTGGCTGAGAGGCCAAGAAGTTTTGTTAGCATCCTACATACTGTTATCTCAAACCTTAGTAAATGACATCAGCCACCATTTATCAAGTGCTCATGCTAAAACCATGATAATGAGACTTGATTCCTCTCTTTCTTTAATGTCCCACACCTAATGAATAAGTCTAGTTGGTTCTACCTGCACATATATTCTGAAACCACTGCTCAATTCTCTACCACTACCACCTTTGTCTAAGCAACCATCAGCTGTCTCATGGGCAACTACAGTCGTTTCTTGACTGATCGCCTCATGTTTATCCTTTCACAGTCTATTCTTCACACAGAAGGCAAAATGATCTTATGAAGACAGGAATCAGATCATCTCTCTCCCATACTCAGTAATCATACTTATGTTACACCCAAATTTCTCTCATGTTCTACCAGGCTGTATGTGATCTGCTCCCTCCAACTCCTCCACCTCACATCCTGCAGTCAGACGCCAGTCTCACTGACTTTCTTGTCCTTGCTTGTTCCCGCTTCAAGGTTTTTAGACTTACTATGCATTCTTCCTGGGACACTCTTTCTCCTAGAACTCCTATTATTTCATCCACGTCTCTGTCAAATATTGTAATTGCCTAACAGGTTCGTCTTGCTTGCCGCACAAGCAAGCTGCACAAAACCAATCCACTGAGAGCAGTATTGTGGTAGGAAAAGTTTAATAGTTGCAGGGCTAGCCAAGTGAGAGGATGGGAGTAATTACTCAAATCAGCTGCCCTGAAAGCTTGGAGGTTAGAGTTTTTCAAGATAGTTTCATAGGCAGGGGGCTAGGGAATGGGGAATGCTGATTGTTTGGGAATGAAATCATAGAGGTGTGGAAAACTGTCCTCATGTGCTGAGTCAGCCTCTGAGTCAGGACCACAGGACTGGTTGAGTCATGAGTCTTGGGTCTAAGTGGAGTCAGTCAGTTGATAAGTCTGAAAAACATCTCAAAAGACCAATCTTAGGCTCTACAACAGTGATGTTATCTATAGGAAAGATTGGGAAAGTCACAAATCTTGTAACTTCTGGCCACAGGACTCCTCAGCAGTAAAGGATTGTAGAAAAGCAAGCTAAGAAACAAGAGCTGGTAATCGTTTAACTACACCTATATTTTAGCAGAATTCAGGCCTCTTAATCTTATCACCTTTCAGTAGATTTACAAAACAAGGCAGGGAGGGTCAGTTTTAGGGAGGAACTATTATCATCCTTGCTTCAAAGTTAAACTGTAAACTAAATTCCTTCCATGGTTAGCTTGGCCTACACCCAGGACTGAGTGAGGACAGCCAGCCTGTGAGAATAGATGCAAGATGGAGTCAGCCATGTTAGATTTCTATGACTATCTTAATCTTTGCAAAGGAGCTTTCAATATCACCTCTTCAGATAGGCCTGAGCTGACTCTTTACCATGACCAACTCTTAGTGCACTTATCACTATGAGACATTTCATTTTTTTTTTTTTTTTGAGACAGAGTCTCACTCTGTTGCCCAGGCTGGAGTGCAGTGGCAAGATCTTGGCTCACTGCAACCTCTGCCTCCCAGGTTCAAGCAATCCTCTTGCCTCAGCCCCCAGTAGCTAGGATTACAGGCACGTGCCACCATGCCCAGCTAATTTTTTTTTTTTTTTTTTTTTTTTTGAGTTGGAGTCTCGCTCTGTCACCCAGGCTGCAGTGGCCGGATCTCAGCTCACTGCAAGCTCCGCCTCCCGGGTTCATGCCATTCTCCTGCCTCAGCCTCCCAAGTAGCTAGGACTACAGGCGCCCGCCACCTCGCCTGGCTAGTTTTTTTGTATTTTTAGTAGAGACGGGGTTTCACGGTGTTAGCCAGGATGGTCTCGATCTCCTGACCTCGTGATCCGCCCGTCTCGGCCTCCCAAAGTGCTGGGATTACAGGCTTGAGCCACAGTGCCCGGCCAATTTTTGTATTTTTAGTAGAGATGGGGTTTCACCATGTTGGCCAAGCTGGTCTTGAACTCCTGACCTCAGGTGGCCCACCTGCCTCGGCCTCCCAAAGTGCTGGGATTACAGGCGTGAGCCACCACACCTATGTATATTTTGGCCTGGCCACTATATATATTTTTTTACATATATGATTTATATATAGTTTTATATATACTTTGAATATATGTGCTTTGATATTTATTCCATATAAAATAGTTTATACATTTATTATTTATTATAATTCACATTTATTTAATAAGTATACTTATATATAAATTAAAATTTACATTTAAATTATTTAAAATACATTTGTATATATAAATACACACACACACATTTTCTCTCTCCCCCACTAGATGATTAATTCCACTGAGTCAGAGATTTGGTATTTTTACCGCTAACTTCCATGCCTGGTATAGTGTATAGCACATAATAGGTGCTCAATCAGTAGTTGTTGAATGGATGGATGGTTATTTCCTTAGGATAAATTTCTAGAGGGAGACTTTCTTGGTGAAATGATATATTGTTTAACAATGGTTATACTACTTTTCCATTCCACCAAGCATAGATATCTATATTGTATCTGCCCCACTTATTGTAATTTCTAAATCTTTGCCACCTCTCAGAGGCTGAAAATGATACTTCTTGGTGGCCTTAACTCAAGCAACTTAATAAACCAAGACACACATTATCAAAAACAAAAATGCAAAGAAATTTTTATCTCATATAGGGAATCAGAGACCTCCTTTTGAGTGTCCATTGATTCTTCTGGGAAATCAGACAAGACCTGAAAATTCAAATAAAACAACACCTACACAAAATTTTTCTTAAAATGAACTTTTGAAGACTATTGTCATTTGCTTTCTTAGGTTACATGCAAAGTTCCAACTATAGGGGAGGAAAAAATAATTTTCTCTCCTTCTGAGTTCTTGGTTGGGACTGATTCCTGTAACAAAAGACACATTAACATGAAAACAAAGAAGTTTATTAACATGTACACCTCATGTATTGATGGGAGATACCCAGAGAAATGAGTAAATCTCCAAGAGGTGACTTTGAATTCAGGCTTAAATATGATCTTAAGCTATAACAAATAAAGAAGGGTGTGGGGAGGCCAGTTAAGAGGAAGTGACTAGGAAAAGCACAGTAAACAAGGGTAAGGTTTGTTATGCAAATTTAAATCAGTGCCTTCCCCATTTACTAAGAGGGTCTAGAGGCTAGAGTCATTTCTTCTTTTCTTGGTAGAGTGAGGGAGACACCCCAACAGATAGAGTTTTTTTTTTTTAATAGATGTATATTTCTCTTACAAAAGAATAACTTCTACTCTGTTTTCAGAGCTTCTCCTGTGGCTGCTACAGGGATGGCATACTCTAGGCCTGCCACACAACCATTAAAGAACCACATCAAAGCAGACTTATTTATCTGGTTCTTTACAAAACGTGCCTGTAATATTCTGTATTAGTCCATTTTCATATCGCTGAAAAAGGCAATTTACAAATGAAAGAGATTCAATGGACTTACAGTTCCACATGGCTGGGGAGGCCTCACAATCATGGCAGAAGGCAAGGTGGAGCAAGTCATGTCTTACATGGATGTCACCAGGCAAAGAGAGAGCTTGTGCAGGGAAACTCACCCTTATATAACCATCAGATCTCATGAGACTTACTCACTATCACGAAAACAGCATGAGAAAGACCTGCCTGCATGATTCAATTACCTCCCTCTGGGTCCCTCCCACAACACATGGGAATTCAAGATGAGTTTGGGTGGTGACACAGCCAAACCATATCAGGTGGTATGCTTTCTATGGCATCATGTAACTTAGATATACAAAGATATTACCATCCATTCCCCTTTAGTCAACATGACATTCAAGAAGGTATATCTAAAACTAAGCATTCTTAGTCTAATATTCCTTAACACAGAAGAGCAGTAAGAGTACTGGCTCAGGGTTCAGGAAGCCTTTGTTTGAATCCATGCTCTACCATTTATTAATTGAATGACTACAGGCAAGTTGTTTGTTCTATTTAAGCCTTGGGGATTTTTCTTTTTAAACAATTTGGGTTATCATAAGACAACATTTAGAGAGTGAAAAGCATGCCACAACCTGGAAGATGACTTGTAATATGTGTATCTGACAAAGGACTCCTGTTCAGGCTATATTTAAAGAATTCCTATAAATCAATAATGAAAAAGCTAACAACCCAGTTTTAAAAGTGGGCTAAAGATATGAACAAACACTCACAAAATATACAATTGGCCAATAAAAAAATGAAAAGAGCTCATTATCACTAGCCATTGGGAAAATACAAATTAAAACCACAATAAGATACCACCACGCATCCACTAGAATGGCTAAAATCAAAAGGACCGACAATACTGATACCATGAATTAGACAAGATGTAGAACAATTGGAATTTTTCATACATTGCTGATAGAAATATATGTTGGTACAATCAGTTTGGAAAACTTTTCAGAATCTACTAAAGCTAGATATGAATATCTTGTGGCCCAATAATTCTACTGTGTATATATACATAACAAAAATGAGTATTTATGTCTACCAAAAAACACTTAAAAGAATGTGCATAGTAGAATTATTCAAAATGGCCAAAAACTGAAAACATTTTAAATTTTCATCAATAGCAAAATAGGTAAATAAATTATGGCATACTTATACAATGGAATACTACCCAGCAGTGAAAAAATATCCTTCTATATATAAACGAATCTTACAGACATAATGTTGAGTGAAAGAAGCCAGACACAAAATAAATATATTGTGTGATTTCCTTATATGAAGCTTAAAAATAGATAAAACTGATCTATGTTGTTTTTTTTTTTTTTTTTTTTTTTTTTTTGAGACGGAGTCTCGCTGTGTCACCCAGGCTGGAGTGCAGTGGCCGGATCTCAGCTCACTGCAAGCTCCACCTCCCGGGTTTACGCCATTCTCCTGCCTCAGCCTCCCGAGTAGCTGGGACTACAGGCGCCCGCCACCTCGCCCGGCTAGTTTTTTGTATTTTTTTTTAGTAGAGACGGGGTTTCACCGCATTAGCCAGGATGGTCTCGATCTCCTGACCTCGTGATCCGCCCGTCTCGGCCTCCCAAAGTGCTGGGATTACAGGCTTGAGCCACCGCACCTGGCCAAAACTGATCTATGTTAATAGAGGTGATTATCTTTGGGGGAAATCTCTACTGATAGAGGTTCAAGGGAGCTTCTGGGGTAGTGAAAACACTTGATCATCAGGTGTATCTACGTGATATTGTATCTATATACATACATTAAAATGTATTAAATTTATATATGTTATAATACATGCTATACCTCAATTAAAAGAAAAAGAAAAATGTTTAAAAGTACAGATAGTAACAATTTCTATCTCATTATAGTGTTTGAAAAATAAATTGCCGGGTGCGGTGACTCAAGCCTGTAATCCCAGCACTTTGGGAGGCCAAGACGGGTGGATCACGAGGTCAGGAGATCGAGACCATCCTGGCTAACATGGTGAAACCCCGTCTCTACTAAAAAATACTAAAAAACTAGCCAGGCGAGGTGGCGGGCGCTGTAGTCCCAGCTACTCCGGAGGCTGAGTCAGGAGAATGGCCTAAACCCGGGAGGCGGAGCTTGCAGTGAGCTGAGATCCGGCCACTGCACTCCAGCCCGGGTGACAGAGCGAGACTCCGTCTCAAAAAAAAAAAAAAAAAAGAAAGAAAAATAAATAAATTAGATAATGACTATAAATTCTTAAAATAGTGATTTGTCTATAGTGAGTGCTCAGTTACTATGAGTGGTTGATTTGTGATTATTATTGTTACGTTTACCATTATTGTAAGATATAATTGACTGGAACAGCCGTTAGGCTAGTATTTTTGCTCTGCATAAAGCAAATTTTCAAATAATGACTACAATACTGATTTTAGTTTTCAAGAACAATGCTTCAATCAACTTAACATTATTAGGATGTATAAAAGAAAGTTTATTATTATTGTAAAGTTTTTTACTTTAGTGTACAATGTTTTAACTCTTAAAATTGTAAGATTTAGGCTGGGTGCAGTGGCTCAAGCCTGTAATCCCAGCACTTTGGGAGGCTGAGACGGATGGATCACAAGGTCAGGAGATCGAGACCATCCTGGCTAACCCGGTGAAACCCCGTCTCTACTAAAAAATACAAAAAACTAGCCAGGCGAGGTGGCAGGCGCCTGTAGTCCCAGCTACTCGGGAGGCTGAGGCAGGAGAATGGCGTAAATCCGGGAGGTGGAGCTTGCAGTGAGCTGAGATCCGGCCACTGCACTCCAGCCTGGGCGACAGAGAGAGACTCCATCTCAAAACAAACAAACAAACAAACAAAAAACTGTAAGATTTTTGTTTCCTTTCAGAATAATAAAAAATTTTTAAATTACACTGAGATACAAAGCATCATTAATCTTATAAAACAATATACATCTGTTTTAGTGATAAAATAAAAACCAATCAAATTAACAATGAGATACCATATTATGTCTGTTGGATTGGTAAGGGCAATGGATAATTAGGCTGATAAAGGTACGGGGAAGCCACGATCTTTTATGACACTCCTAAGAGTATTCATTTGTATGACCATTCTGGAGGGCAATTTGGTATATGCATCAAAAGCTCAGAAATGTACACAATCTTTGTCCCAGCAATTTCTCTTCAAAGTTCATGTCCTGAGGAAATTATCAGATGAGTTTTCAGAGATGTCTGCATATAATACTGTTTATGTAACTGGTTTATTGAATGTATGAATTCAATGAGGTACAAACATGATAGCCTATACAGTGTTGCTTAACAATGCAGTGTTGCTCAACAATGCAGATACATTCCAAGACATGCATTTTTAGGCTATTTTGTCATTGTGCAAACATCATTCAGTGTATAGCACTCACACAAATCTAGGCAGTACAACCTACTACAGGCCTAAGCTAAATAGTTTACACCAGTATTAGTTCCTTCTCACATTGTTAATAAAGACATACCCGAGACTGGGTAATTTTTTTTTTTTTTTTTTTTTTTGAGATGCAATCTCACCCTATCGCCCAGGCTGGAGTGCAGTGGCACTATCTCGGCTCACTGCAACCTCTGCCTCCTGGGTTCAAGACATTCTCCTGCCTCAGCCTCCCAAGTAGCTGGGATTACAGGCACATGCCATCACGCCTGGCTAATTTTTTTTTTTGTATTTTTAGTAGAGACGGGGTTTCATCATATTGGCCAGGCTGGTCTCATACTGACCTCAAGTGATCTGCCTGCCTCGGCTTCTCAAAGTATTGGGATTGCAAGTGTGAGCCACTGCGCCTGGGTGAGACTAGATAATTTATAAACGAAAGAGGTTTATTTGACTCAACAGCTCAGCATGGCTGGGGAGGCCTTAGAAAACTTACCACCATGGTGGAAGGGGAAACAAACATGCCCTTCTTCACATGGTGGCAGCAAGGAGACGTGCCAAGTGAAAGGGGGAAAAAACCCTAATGAAACCATCAGATCTCATGAGAACTCACTCACAATCATGAGAACCAGCAGCATGGAGGTAACTGCACCCATGATTTAATTACCTCCCACCGGCTCCCGCCCATGACATATGGAGATTATGGGAACTACAATTCAAGACGAGATCTAGGTGGGGACACAGCTAAACCATATGAACTATTTAGCTCCTACACTACACACCTATATAGCAGGTTACTGTACTAAATACTGTAAGCAATTGCAACACAACGATAAGCATTTGTGTATCTAAACATAGGAAAGGTACCATAAAAATATTGTATAAAAGATAAGGATGGCATACCTGCATAGAGCATTTATCATGAATGGAACTTGTAGAGGTGGAAGTTGCTGTGGGTGAGTCAGTGAGTGAGTGGTGAATGAATGTGAAGGCCCAGGACATTCCTATACACTTACCATACTAGGATGTTACTGTAGACTTTATAAGCACTATATAGTTAGGCTACACTAAATTTATTTTTAGAAAATTTCTTTATTCAGTAATAAATTAACCTCAGCTTAATGTAATCTTTTTACTTTATAAACTTTAAATGTTTTTAAACTTTTGACTTTTTTGTAATAACACTTAGCTTAAAACATAAACACACTGCAGAGTGCTACAAAAATTCTTTATATTCTTATTCTCTAAGCTCTTTTCTATCTTTAAATTGATTTATTTAACTTTAAAAAAAACTTTTTTTATTAAAAACTATGACACAAACACCCATATTAGCCTAGGCCTACACAGGGTCAGGATCATTAATGTCACTGTCTTCCACTTCCACATCTTAACCCACTGGAAGGTCTCCAGGCACAACTACATGCATGGAGCTGTCATAAATGATGACAATGCCTTCTTCTAGAGTACCTCTTGAAGAACCTGCCTGAGGCCATTTTACAGATAACTTTAATTTTTTCATAAATGGAAAGAGTACACTCTAAAATAATTATTATAAAAAGCATAGTATAGTAAATATATAAACCAGTAACAGTCATTTATTATCATTATCAAGTATTATATACCTTACATAACTGTGTGTGCTATACTTTTATACAACTGGTAGCACAGTGGGTTTGTTCACACCAGAATCACCACAAGCACGTGAGTAATGTGTTACACTACAACATCATGACAGCTACCACACCTCTAGGCAATAGGAATTTTTCAGCTCCATTATAACCTTATGGGACCACCATTGTATATGCAGTCTATCATTGACTGAAATGTCATTATGTGACACGTGACTGTGTATTTTATTGAATCTCCCTTTCTCATTCCTCAAAGACATTGTCAAATATCAGAAAGTCTGGTCCTATTTGAAACTTTAGGCTCTTATCCAGTTGAACACTCCCGTTTTTCTGGCTCTGGTTGAACCATGAAAAGGGGCATGGTCTGCTCTTTCTTCCGTGTTCCATGCTTTCTGATTCTTGTGCTTTCCATTGTTAGGGATAAGAGGAGGAATTAGAGGAGAAAAAATGGCAAATGCTTTTGTACTTAATGACAGTTATGGTTGTCCTCTGAATGGCAGATGTCCAGATGCTGTCTGACTCTCAGGGACAATGTGTGAATTCTTCATAAGGTTGGTTCCCTGGCCTCTTACCCCTTCCTCAGCTTGTGCCACTAAAGGTCCACCCTTCAGCCTCTTGCTGCCAAGGTCCTAGTGATCAGACTTCTTATGTTGGGCACTAACAACATGATTTGAGCCAGGCCACCTTTCAAAGCATCCTATTGGCCCAAAGAAATCTTATTCAACCTTGACATGCCAAACTGAGATTATAGGTTCTTCTCCTTCTTACCTTTCTTGCTCCAACCCCATCTCCCTTCAACCACAAGTGAGGAACAGATTGCCAAGACCTGCAGTAATCTAACTAGGGAATGAAATCCCAGTGTCCCCTTCTTACCTGCATTTCTAGCTTTATTAGTTTGGGATTCAGAAACTCCCAACCAGACCAGAAATTCATGACTCCAGTGAGTCCTCCAATCTTCAGACTACTTTATAAGGCCTAGACAGGTGGGTGATAGGGTGCTCGTAGCTGGACCAGTTCTACTAAATCTTATGAATACCACAGGACTGTGTCGGGGGTTTCTGAGGAACTTTCTCTAACATGCTATAATACTAAATACTAGTTGCTTTCAATTCTCAGTTGTGTCCTTCATTGAGGCCACAGAAGTCTCATTCAATATGCTTTAAACATTAACAAAAGTGCAAACCAGAGATAACCAAAATATCAAAAGAAGATTGCTGAATAGAGTACATTCATATAAATAAATATAATTTGGTGTTAGAAATCTTAATCCAGTTCTGCATTTATTGACATGGAAATGTTCTTGATTTATTCCCAAGTGAAAAATATTAGTTACAGAACAGTATGCTTCTGTATATTCATATTTGCTATTATGTAAAAAATAGTATAGAGTAAAATATACCAAAATATCATAATGCTAGGTCAAAACTATTGCCTGTGAGCCAAATATTGCCTGCCACCTATTTTTGTAAGTAAAATGTTACTGGATCACAGCCATGCCAATGGCTGCTTTCCTGCTACAAAGCAGAGTTGAGTAGTTACAACAGAGACAGTATAGCCACAAAGCTTAATGTGTCTTCTGGAGCTGTATAGAAAAAGTTTACCAACTGTTATTGTAGATGATAGAATCATGAGTAATTTTAATTTTTTAAAATTTGTGTCTGACTTCATTTTTAAAATTTTCTGCAGTGAGCATACATTTATTGCATAAAATATGTATCTATTATTAAACCACTGAATCCTGATTAGAAAATCTTATTACATTGATAAAATTAAACTCAAAAGCAAATCTTACAAGTCAAATAATAAAAATTTGATTACAGCTTTCAAAGTTCTAATTCAAAATGTAAGACCTACATTGTAGGTAGAATATTAATTTTTTATTGTTTTTTAAATTAAGACCTATGAATGGACATGACTCTTCCATATGCCAACAGGATTGGTTTATTAAAACTTCTTTTTAGAGCTTCTGGTATGTTCTTTTTGTCTTAGCATATTAGTCTTCTGAGGCTGTGTTTGAGTAATGTAGTGCTAAGTTTGATGAATAAGGTGGATTAATTTGAGTAAAGATTTTGGAGTAAGAAATAAGGGTGATACATTTTGAAGACTGATTTTTTTTACATGGCTTATGAACTGGACATAAAAGGAGTATCAAAGGAAAGAGTTTTCAAGTGTTTGGAGCTTTGGAAAATAAATGAATCAGTATGGAACTTCCCAAGGACACTACTTTGAAGAAATAAATTCACTTGGATGCATAAATTATGTATATTTGTTACAACGAACAATTCTGATGTAGCTAAGCAAATTCTGCTTCAAAATCCTGTAGGATAAAACCTTATAAATGTGTTTGAGTAATCAAGAAATAATTAGGACAGTCAGAAAACCTGCTAATTAACATTAGGTGAGGGAATACTTGAAAATGGAATTCATCTTAACCAGAAGTTCCAGAAGACATGCATCTTTATTAAAAGAAACAGAAGTAAACAGTACATTAATTAAACTTTCAAATACACAAAGAGGTTTTTAAAATACCAGGAAGGAATGAGGAATAAAACAATGGATTTTCATTAAAATATCAAGCAATTAAGATGAGAAATAACAAAATTAGGCTTTGAAGTTTAGACGTTTGCATATTGAGAAAGAATGCCACTATTCAAATATATAAATATATCAGTGACTTTTCAAATTTTAGGATCTGTTTTATTGACTAGATAGTATCTATCCAATAACAGAATTTCCTGAAGAGTAAAATCATTTACACATTTCCAAAGTCAATATTTTTCCTTAATATTCTCAAAGATTAAGACTCTGGCCTATCTGAGAAAAAAATTTAAAACATAATTTATCTGAATTTTAGATCATGTAAGTGTTAAACATACCATACATCTCAATTTTAAAAGGGAAGTGTCTGCCCTTAGTATATATTTTAATAGTTTTAAGATATTCTCTGCCTTCTGGCTCAATTGACCTCTATAATAATATCTCCCATTGTGGGGAAAAGAAAAAGAGATCAGCCTGTTACTGTGTCTATATAGAAAGAAGTAGACATAAGAGACTCCATTTTGTTCTGTATTTGAGATGCTGTTAATCTGTGACCCTACCTCCAACCTTGTCCTTCCAAGAGACATGTGCTGTGGTGACTCAAGGTTTAATGGATTTTGGGCTGTGCAGGATGTGTCTTTGTTAAACAAGTGCCTGAAGGCAGCTTGCTGGTTAAAAGTCCTGCCCATCCCTGGGCAATGGAACATCTCAGTGTGAGACCCGATTGTATGCTCTGTTTACTGAGATAGGAGAAAACCGCCTTACGGCATAAGGTGGGACTTGCTGGCGAGACTTGCTGGAGCAATGCTGCTAAAAGGTTTATGGAGATGTTTGCATATGCGTATCAAGGCACAGCATTTTCCTTTGAACTTACCCAAGTCACAGAGATCTTTATCCATATGTCTTACTGCTAATTTTCTCCCTAAAATGATCCTATTGTCCTGCCACTCCCTTATCTTTAAGATGGTAAAGATAATTATCAATAAATACTAAGGGAACTCAGAGACCGGTGCCGGCGTGGGTCCTCTGTATGCTGAGCGCCGGTCCCCTGGGCCCACTTTTTCTTTCTCTATACTTTGTCTCTGTGGCTCATTTCTTTTCTCAAGTCTCTCCTTCCACCTAATGAGAAACGCCCAAACCTTGCCCACAGGTTTGGAGGGACACGCCACCCCTTCATCCCATTACACTAGTGGCCAGCTCTATGCTCAACTACCAAGTATTCACCAAGAAAACCCCAAGATTTCTAATACCTAGGTATTTCTTCATGTTTCTGCTTCTAACCATTCACTTCCCACTCATTTTCAACCCTATTCTATGCTTATCTAAATCTGACCTTCAAAACCTTCAAAATGCCACTTCCTCAATGAAAAATGTCTCGTTCTTCCCAAGCAGAAGTAACCATTTTCTGCTCTGTGCTCTCATGCCTCTTACCAGTTTCTGTTGTAAATTAGAGATCTTTGAATGACTGTCTCATTTCCTCCTGCTATGCTGTAATTTTCTCATAGTACATACTTACTTTATTTACTATTCTCTTTAGTGTCTAGCACATTGTCAGCAATTAACATATTATTAATATGTACTTGTTAATTCACAAATTACCTCTTTGAAAACAAGATATGAAAAGGAAGTATTTGGCCGGGCGCGGTGGCTCAAGCCTGTAGTCCCAGCACTTTGGGAGGCCGAGATGGGTGGATCACAAGGTCGGGAGATAGAGACCATCCTGGCTAACACGATGAAACCCCGTCTCTACTAAAAAATACAAAAAACTAGCCGGGCGAGGTGGCGGCGCCTGTAGTCCCAGCTACCCGGGAGGCTGAGGCAGGAGAATGGCATGAACCCGGGAGGCGGAGCTTGCAGTGAGCTGAGATCCGGCCACAGCACTCCAGCCTGGGTGACAGAGCGAGACTCTGTCTCAAAAAAAAAAAAAAAAGAAAAAAAAAGAAAAGGAAGTATTTTTCTTAAAGAAATAGGAACAGAGAAAATATATAATTTTATACATCTTCTCAGTATAACCTAAATCAAATGATTGTTGAACAGGATAGATATTTTCACTTACGCCAAATAAATATACTTTAAAAACTAACCTACAATTGTAAAACGAAGCAACTGCTATTTCACATCTAGGGTGACTATTGTATACTTTTATGTCACTAGTGATATATTAAGTCCTCCTTTTGTGCTGAAATAATAGTGTACCATAGACCGATCAGTTAGAGAAAACATCATGCTCATTTATGCCACTTACTAATCCATGTGACGTTATTTAATTTTGAAAAGGCTCAGTTTCCTCATCTTTAAGATAGGAATAATCTTTTTGAGCCTTACCTATTTCACAAGTTTTCTGTGAGAGCTAATAAGACAATGTAAGTCATAGCACTTTGTAAACTGTAAAGTTCTATATAAATGTAAGGGTTTATGAGGGACATTAGTATAGGGGATATTATTAGTAATATGAGAGAATGAGTGAGTCAATGACTGAAACAGTTCAGATTCTTTTAGATCGAATTCATATGAAATGCTTGAAGCAAGGAAAGATTTTGGTATGTAATAACTTTAATTTTCATCACAAGAAACTGAGTAATTCCAAATATTAAGATTACTGAATTATTTTGCTGCTTTATGAGTTCTGTAAGATTGCAAATTCAATCTGAGGGATCCTTATAGATGAGAGGGTTCCAGGCCTAAAATATTCTCCAATCTAATTTGCTGACTATTACCAATTAGGAAGAATGATTTTATGTCCTTCGCTCACACTGTAGAGGTCAGTTTAATAAAAGTCTAAGACCTTTTCCATCATATTTCATGTCATCCTGAAGTTTTAGTACACTCACTGAAAGGGAATATGGAATGTGCAACCTAAGGGTATAAAAGGATCTCAGCATTCATTTATTCTAAGTAACACCCAGATTTGAAATCCCTCCATAGCACCCTGGCTGTGTCTAGTCTCAACCTGAATGGATCCAACGGAAAAAAAAGGATGGAAATCAACTGCTGATTCCTAAATCAATTAGGCTTTTCTTTATATAATATTTTAGTAGAAATATGATCTCCCATCATTTGCAATGTCCTTAAAGCTTAGGTTTACCCATATACAGAACCTTGTAACATATACACAGAAACACACACCACATTGCTGTTACCTAGTCTCTCCTTCCCTCTTAGTCTTCTAGGCCAATGGTATACAATTCCAAATTAGCTAGAGCAATTAGCAAATATATTCTCAGATTTCATTCCCTTTCTCTCTTCATGAGAGTTAATCAGCATATCTATAGACATTTTCTAAAAGTACCAGCTCTACTAGGATTAAATGTTTGATGGATTTTGCTGTTGCTTACAAAGCCCCAGTTTTTTTCCCAAAGGAGTCACTGAACAGAGACTGTCTTGAATAGCAAATGAACCTCAATGAGTTAGATTCTGTTAAAGTCAGTCTGACTCTCATAGCCTACACATGGGCCTTGAGGATTATAAGCATTTAGTAGCTACATGATCAAACTGCCAAAGTGTCTTTAAATTACTTGGCTAATCTTCATATTGTGCTTATGGTTAATGTCATTATTTAAAACTTTTGATTTAGACTGGCAGTAATTAATAAGCATAATGAATGGAATCTTGGTCTCTTATATTTGGATAAATTGCATTGCCATCCACAGAGCAGCAAAAACTTAGCTAATCATAACCAAAATTAACCATGTTTCTTACATCCCACAATCCAAAGTTAAAATTTTAGCTTGGTATACAAATTAAAGTTTAACTTATCTCTGTCATAATTAAACATAAGTAGTCAAATGAAACTAACATGGCCTAATGGCTTATTTCATGTTACCTTCATGTCATGTAATTGTATCAGAGGGTAGGTGGTTTTGTTTAATAATAAAGATTTCTTTGTAGCATAATTTACAACTGAAGGATGTCAGATAGAAAGTTACCTGCTCCAAGTGGGAGAACAAAGTCATTTTTCATAAGTCATCCTTATCTTGGGATGACCTAATATCAAACTGATGGCATAGTGTTCTGTTTGATTTAAACATAGAGGTTGATTTAACCTTTATAAACTGAAATCTATGCTGCAATAAAAACTTCACATAAGAATCAAATTTCTATTTTTAATTCCTTTATGGTGATTTATCTTTGTTTATATGATATATGAGGCTTCAATAAGATCTGTCTGTGTTTCTCTTAGAAGATAAAGGGAAGTTAAAAGCCAGCAGTTCCAGTCAGCCGTCAAGCTCTGAAAGTGGCTCATTTCTCCTCAAATCTGGCACAACACCCCTGCCACCTGGAGCAGCCACTTCTCCCTCCAAGAGCACAAATGGAGCTCCCGGTACTGTTGTTGAATCCGAAGAAGAAAAAGCCAAAAAATTACTTTATTGTTCACTATGCAAAGTGGCTGTGAACTCCCTGTCACAGCTGGAGGCACACAACACAGGTTAGCAGCTATCTTTTGCATTTAAATAATGTTTATAATAAAACCCAACTTTTCCCATCAGAATACCATATCTTTTGTTGTTCAGACCTTAGGGTTGTTCAATGCTTCTCTACTTTTTTGATTCAAAAGAGTGATTTTAGAAGAGTATGATCATATGACTTTGCAACTAGCAAGACAAAAGCAGCTTGGAGATCAAACTTGTCCTATTCTTTATTTTCTTAAAAATATCTAATACTGTCCAAAACTCATTTTGATGAAGTGACAGAGATGAAGATAAATATTTACCCACAGTGTTCACTGCAATACACTTAAAAGAGAAAAAAAATAGAAACAACCGAAAGCCTACCAGTAGGGAAATACTGAATAAATTATAGTAACCCAATGTGATATATGTTAATCAGCCATTAAAACATAATGATCAGAAAATATGTACATGATTTGTTATGTGAAATTTTTAGGATATTTAATTAGTATGGTCCCCATTTTGAAAAAAATTTTTAGTACGTTAAAAAAAGAATCTCACAAGAAATACCCTAAAATGATAATAGTGGTTACCTCTGAGTAGTGAAAACATGAGTAATCTTTATTTTCTTATGTTTCTCTATATTTTCTGTATTATATACTCTTACATTTTTCCATTTTTTACAATAACGTGTTAAACTAAAAATCAGCATTACAGTGATCATTTAAAAAAAGCATTGGGCATTTTAGCCTGCAGGTAAACTTCTCAAGGATAAGAAAACAAAGAGCTTTGTATAATTCTTGGATAACTATTTAATATGCGTCTCTTTCTCTTAGGATCTAAACACAAGACCATGGTTGAAGCTCGTAATGGGGCTGGTCCAATTAAATCCTATCCTAGACCTGGATCAAGATTAAAGATGCAGAATGGCAGTAAGGGGTCAGGACTACAGAACAAGACGTTTCATTGTGAAATCTGTGATGTTCATGTTAATTCAGAAATTCAACTCAAACAGGTAACGTATCCTGAATTAGTAAACATTGTTGTTTGAGGACACCACTTGACTGTGTATCTTCTCATCTATAGAATGTTTTTTACCGTGCTCACAGTTAAGTTGACTAACTTTTGTAGGATGCAAACAATATGCAACATACAGGTGCTATGTGGAAGAAAAAGTCAGTATGAAATATTTGAGCATCTACTGTTACTATATGTCAGGTTCCAGGCTAGATGTTGGAGAGACAGGAACAGTAGTCACTGGAGCCTACAGTTGAGCAGGAGCTTCTGGTAGGGTGAGATGATAAGCCTGTCTTCCAAAGGCTCAAAATCTGAATAGAGAGAGAAACTCATCAGTAACAGTGTTAATACCAGGCAAAATCTGATAAGGGCTATAGAGAACAGGAGAGAGACAGAGAAGCATTACAATTGAGGGAGGAATAAGTCTTAATTTAGAAATCATAATGATTTTACCCACACCATCGTGGAACTATGGACCTAGAGTTGGCAATGGAGAAAATAGCTACCTAGAAATAAATTTTACATGGAATAAGACTCACATTTCAATTCAGCTAATGCATCAAACTTTTTTCAGCACATTTCTAGCCGAAGGCATAAAGATCGAGTTGCAGGGAAACCACTGAAGCCAAAATACAGCCCTTACAACAAACTCCAGCGGAGCCCAAGTATTCTAGCAGTAAGTTTACCTCACCTGCTCACCTGTTTTGTGGGGCAGCCTTGCTGGGTTGGGCAGCCACTGTGGGCAAGGAGGGCATAGAGTCTAATGGTCATGAAAGGTTTCGAATTTAAATAGCCCTCATAGACAGAAGTTTTAGATTGAACTGCTTAGCTCCTGCTATAGGACAACTTACTTAGAAAACAGAAACTGAACCTCTTTCACAGCTAATATGTTACTCTTTACCAAGTTATTTTCAAAAGACTATCCTCTTTAGCATATAAAGTAAAGGCTCAAGAACAAGGACAAATGATGCCTAAGGAATCCCGGGATGTTGAACTTGGAAAGACGGATTTCTTTCATAAAACAAAAATCCATTCATTTAATTTAGTATCCTCATGCTTTCTGTTTTTTTGTTTGTTTGTTTGTTTTTAATTTGGCATGAGAAGGTAAAGCAGTGTCTGTATGGTGTGCTCTCTCCATTCTAGCAGGCATGTTGGTAATTAGCCTGTTATGCTCTCAATATGTGCTATTTTCAGTGTCTTTGCAAAAACACCTAGGGACTCCAGCAATAAGTGTCATATAAATACCAAGATGGATAGATTTCACAATCTCCCTGGGACTGGGCCCAGTGCAGTGTTCAGTCTGAGGATGAAGCTAAACTTGTCCAGCTGGAGGCATTTTTGAGATTACCTTCCAGCTTCTCCAAAGCCTCTGTCTGATGCTGCAAGCAGGTGTTACCTGCATTAAGCAAATCCAGCTTGCAAGGCTCCTCCTGATTGCAAGAGAGAGAAATTAAGGATTGATTTCTTCACAGGAGGATTCCATCCTGGCATTCCGTTAAATAGCGAGTTTCTAGCCCACTTACAATCATTCTCAACAACAGAAATTTGATGTAGCTGTGATTTTTCAAGGAATACTCATTAAGTAGCCAGTGACAGAGGTGTGAACTGACTGTTTTCTTGACTCTTCAGGGTCCCTAAAGTACTGAACTCACTACTTAACTTCAATGCAGCTTATCTAAGAGAAGGGAAGGATCACACATAATCTTCAAAAACAAAACAAAACTCTCTAGGCCTCATCGTGGTTTAAGACAAGCCTGAATTTCGAATTGAACTTCATCACCTAAGCAGGAAACTTCTGGGCATGTTTTTTTCCTGGTGAGCAGCAGCATAAAATAGCTTTAGAATTTATTCAGACGGCCTTCCCTGTGCCCTAGCACACAGGAGCAAAGACCACCAAATAAAAGCAAGCTGTGCCATGAGCCACTGAAACCAGCATTGTGAACATAATCATTTCTCGACTTCTGAGGGTGAAGATTTTCAAAATTTAAGACTTCTTAATGTTGATGTTTTACTTATGAAAAGATACCTGTGGTGCAGTTACTCAAAAACAGTATCTCCACCCCATTCCTGGTTTTCTCCCTCCCTTAGGCAAAACTTGCATTCCAGAAAGATATGATGAAGCCTTTGGCCCCAGCCTTCCTGTCCTCACCTCTCGCAGCGGCAGCAGCCGTGTCCTCTGCGCTGTCACTCCCACCCCGGCCCTCCGCCTCGCTCTTCCAAGCTCCAGCCATTCCTCCAGCTCTTCTGAGGCCTGGACATGGGCCCATCCGCGCCACTCCTGCCTCCATCCTCTTTGCTCCGTACTAACGTCTGCAAACCCCAAGACGTTTGAGGCCAGTAGGAAGTTGAGAAAGAAAGCCACAAGGATTCAGCAATTTAAGCAGTTTGTGTTGCTGTACCCTCATTCACTCACAAAATGCAGCCTACCACCCAGCTCCCCAGTTCCAAAGAGAAACATATCACTAGATTCACGAGGGCTTTTAGAGACCGCTCCTATAATTTAGTAATCTGAGCAGCATAGGCTTTATCTCCCTATTTCCTCCCCGCCACCCCTCCCTCACCACCCCATTCAATTTGTGTATCTCAGATATTTGATTTCTTGAACATGTATTGGTAAGAAAGAAAATCATTCTCTATTTTTCCATGGGTATGATCTGGCTTAAAACAATATGGAATATTTTCCTGACAGACTTGAAAACTAGGATCTTCCTCAGATGTCTGTAAATAACTCTGGTATCCAACTGAGTGTATTCTAGTGTGGAACAAAAATCAATGAACACAAGTGCTTACTTGTGGATACCATCTTACCAACGGATCACAAAGTTCTCTTTTTGGTGTACTGTTGTTGACAGGGATTGTGTACTGTTTCGACCCAAGTACTGTTGTATCCTGTGTAGTACTAGATCTGTATCTCTTGTCTGAATTAAACATTTTTAGTTGCTGTGTAAATGTTAGGAAGCAAAGTAGCTTTGAATTTTCTCTTTAAGAGAACAAAAGATAATGTATTTTCTTTATTTCACATTTTATTTGGAGATATTTAAATGAAATAGAAAGCCATATAACATAGCTATAATTACTACCTGTTTGCTATTTTTGTTTAACTTATTTTGTAGCTTCCTCACTGGTTTGTGTTGCTAAGCAAACGTATACAAACAGAAAAAGAGCTTCCTAAATTGCACATTTTTGCACCTCTTGTGCATTCTGCAAGAAGACAATGAATCCATGTATTTCTATATAAGTATCTTCTTCATTTTTAACCTGTTTTCATTTGTAATGATGCTACATAATTTTGTGGCTCCCTAATGCAATAATGTACAGAAGATAAAAAATTTATAATTGAACAATTTGTCTTTCTGTTCACTGAATATATTGCAGGTCATGCTCCCATGCCCCCCTTTCTAAACCGATATCAACTAGACTGGAATGTTTGTGATATCAGGGGCAAGAGTTATCATAAAACAACAAAATAGAGTGAACTCTTTTAGAGCATCTATATCTGCAACCTGTAAATGGTAAAATGTCTGTGTATTTTTTTAAATGTACCTTTTCAATAAAAGTACAAAAAACAAAATCTGTTTGTATTTTCAATGTTTTTTTCTCCTGAGACACCTTCAATTTGAAATCATCTGATGAAAGACTTTTAGTAGGTGCAAAGATTGCTTCTTACATAGCATTTTTAGCTCTTGTTTGCAGCATATTTGTCATGTTTATTCATTACTGTTCACAGCATCTGCATGAGGTGAAATTTTACTGCCATTTTCTCTCTGAATCTCTAAGAAGTTGGGCCAAAGTTGTTGAGTTACCCAAAATCACAGTAGCAGCCTGCAAAAAACTTTGGACTAGAATTTTTTTTAACTTACTGTGGGTCCTCTAAATCTCTAGTTCATCTTTTATTGATGTCCATGGCATTTATGATCTCTTTTCAGATAATTTTATTCCACTTCTCCTTTGCCTTCTCCAATCAGCACATCCTTCTTCCACCTCATTCTGTTGCTTTTAAGTATAAAGATCAATATATCACTGTTTGTTCTGGTGAATTATTGCTGCTTACAAGACTGCTCTAAAACTTAGTAGCCTAAATATAGCCATTTGATAACTAGTTACATCAGAATTTCATGGGTCAAGAATTCCAGCAGGGTTTGACTGGGCTGTTCTTTTCTTCCCAGTGGCACCTAATAGAGTACCTTTGTTAGTATTCAGCTCTCAGGCAGGCTGCACTGGAGGGCCCAGGATGACTTCACTCATATGTCTGCCCAGTCAAAGATGACTGGAAGGTTGAGCCTTACCGGAACGATCTACCAGAGGGCCTCCATGTGGCCTCCCCAGCATCCTCCTCATTGTCTCAGGTAGTTACGTAGTAGCAGAGAGAACATTTTAAGAGTCCTGGGTAAAAATCAAAGCCTTCTTAAGAAATAGTGTTGAAACTCAGCACATCTTCTGTTGCATTCCATTGATCATGCAAGTCACTAAGACCAGATTCAAGAGGAAGAAAATTAGACGTCGTTTCCCAATATGAAGAAGAGAAAGAATTTGCCACCATCTTTAATCTACCACACTGTTATAGAATTTGGGTGGGAGTGGCTACAAAACCATTACAGATCCTGTTTCTCCCTACCCTACATGCAAAACATATCAGTTTTTAAAAATGAGAATTAGGGTGGGACTTAGATTCTCATTTCTAAAAATTTAAGGCCAGTAGGTGGCAGTGTAGCTGTGATACATGGCTTCATGACTTCCTCTTTGAGTTTATCTAACTGAAAATTGTTGGTCTTAATATTTTAGTCTTATAATAGGTTTCTTTCAGACTCTAGTAAGATTTCAGTTTGATATTCAGAATTTGGCATTTTTAAGAAATATGACTCATTTGAAGTCTAACAATACTAGTTACACTTAACCTTGGTTGGACCTTCAGTCATGATTTATAGACAGCATGCCCTGAAGGAATTGTGTTTCCATTTAACACTTTGGAGTACTTTTTATTTTTATTTTTAGGGACTTCAATGGCCATGATATTTTGTTTACCTTTCATTATCCTATATTTCATTAAAGCTTACTGCAATCCTCAAAAATTTGTAAATGACAGCATTTAAATAGACTCAGGAATTTACTGATTAGATTTATAGGGTTAAGATTTGTTAAAATTACCATATGGAAGAAGTACAAAAGAATACCAGTTAATTAAAATGAATGCCTTCAAAAGAAGCCACGAGCAACTTCAAGCAATTATTTATAAAACACTATTAAATGCATATATGTCATCATCCACCCTAATTCTGAAGTGCTAGTGTGGGTCAACCCTGGAAAGGATACACGTATTTGAACTAACACCTATTCCTATGCTATTTCTAATGAGAAAAGAGTGCCATTCTACTTCACTTATTGTGAAAGTTAAAAAACATACTGCTTCCTCTGACACAGTCTAGTTCTGGTCTCTGTAGAATCGAAAAACTAGTCTCAGGTAGGGTTGCCAGATAAAACATAAACTACCCAGTTAAATTTGAATTTCAGATAAACAATGAATAATTGTTTGGTGTAATGTTTTAAATAATTTGTAGTGCAATATTGCACATAGCAGAAGTCTTTGTGACCTACTTATACTAGAAGATTATTTGTTGTTTATCTTAAAGTCAAATTTAAGTGGGCATTCTGTATTTTTATTTGCTAAATGTAGCAACCCTTTTCTCAGGAGGATTTCTCCTCATCTCAAGAACCATGATGCTTCAGGAGAGAAACAACCTCTTGAGTATTAAAAACAAAATAATGAGTTTTTTAAAGGCACATTGTAATATATACTCACAAATAGGCAGAGAAAGGAACTTGCGTGAAGTAAAAGTCAATGACATACTGACTTTGCATAGGACCAGCAAGGTGGAAAATGTAACTGCAGATGCCTCTTACTGAAAGCTACAGTGATACCTGTTTATCAAAATTAAACCATTGTAAAAGGAAAAAACAAAATTTTAATTTGTCTTATTCACCAACCACAGCACCCTTGATTTTCTTTTCTGCCCTAAATGAATTCTGGCTTTTCAGAGCAGAAACAGATATGGTCATGTCGAGTTTTTCTCTCAGATAGTGTTTAAAAAACAAAAACAAAAAAAACCCCACTATACTGCATTCAATGTCACTGGGAAAGAGAACCAAGAAAATTCCCACTGGAAAAACGAACAAACAAAGAAGAAAGACATGACAGTATCAGGTGGAAATCCTGTTGTGCAGACTCCCAAAGGGAGCCTAAAGAGACTGACCAAGGAGATTGAATTTGGGAATCTTTTGGAAAATGGGCACCCACTGCCTGGGGTGCCATCAGGGAGAATAAACTTGTGGGGAGGAAAGAGATGTCCAGGAGCTGTTTGATGGATAAAGATTAAGTTAGCATCAAGGCATATACACCTCAGATGAGCACACGCATCTTCAGGTGACAGGGTGAAGGATTTCATTCCACCTCTGCAGGTCTGTGTGGATTCTGGCCTTTCTTAACAGTGTTTCTTCCATCTGATCCTTCTTTTGTTAATATGATGGCCCTCAATGTCAGAGGTGACATGTCTCTTTGGAAAAATATTAGTTTCTAGTACCGTGGTGGGTTGAGGAGAAGCTCTGCAGTGCAAGAGCAAATTCCACAGGGGATGCTATGTTTGCCTCCTTCCCTCCTCCATGTAATTAGCTCCATAGGGGAATTCATCAAGGACATGTCATTGCAGGTTCTCAGCAGCCATGGAGTGTGACTTGGTAATTGCCTTTACGTCTTTGGCTAACATTTCTAAAGCCAGATTGACTAATGTATTCTTCTATTCCTAGCTAAGTGCTCAAAATGCATAAAACCTCTGGTCGTCAGAATCTCTTCTGTAGGTGCAATGAAAATATCTTCATGTCATATTTTTCATTTTAAGAAGTCACTTAACAGACAATTGGACAAGCTTGACATTATTTTTATTTTTATTATAGTGTTTATTATATAGTTTATTATACTGTTTATTTTTATTATAGTGAAAAAGTAAAATCAGGATATAGCAGAAATAAATAAGAAAAATACACAATTTGCACTCAAAGACCTGAATTCAAATCCTGATCATGTCATACACACATTAGTTCAGTGATCTTCTGTCAGAAAAATACTGTATTTTCTTTCCCCCAAGCCTCAGTTTTTCACATATATAAAATAGATATAATAGTATTCAACTCACAGGGTGATTCTGAGAAGCACATAGAATTAAACATGTGAGAATGTTTTTTGTACATTATCACATGCTGTATACATTTGCATAGTAAATGGAGAAATCAAATCAATAATTTTTCTGATTTTAAATTTGTAAATTGTAAGATCCTCTCAAATTAGCCAACTTTTTGCTACCTTCCACTTATTTATTTTATTATAGGTTCAGCGGGTACATCTGTAGGTTTGTTATATATATATATATATTATATATAACATGCCATATATATGTATATATAAAATATATATATATGGCATGATACTGGGGTTTGGACTTCTAATGAACATAGGACCCAATAGGCAGTTTTTCAACTTGCCCCCCTCCCTTCTTCCCCATTTCCCCACTTATGGAGTCCCCAATGCCTGCTGTTTCCATCTTTATGTCCATGTGTACTCATCGTTTAGCTCCCAAGTGAAAATATGCAGAATTTGATTTTCTGTTTCTGTGTTATTTCACTTAGGATAATGCCCTCCAGCTGCACCAATGTTGCTGCAAAGAACATAATTTCATTCTTTTTTATGTCAAATTAGCCAATTTTAAGTCTTTAGTGGTGACCTAGACACAGAGAAAAATTTATCTGTAAAGAAGAAATAGCAAATTCATCAATTGTATGTTTATGCTCCTAGTCTCAAAGGTATAATCCAAATTGAAGATAACAGAACCAAAGTAAATGCAAAATGTTTCCTTATCACATGAATGTTTGAATTTTATATCTTATATTCCACATAAGAAAAACATAATCTCAAGTTTTAAAAAATAAAAGATTTCTTACATTGTAAAAAAAAAAAAAAACACAACTCTTGTTATGAAAAATAAAATACTCATCACTGATGTAAAAACTTGTAAAACAGTGTAAAAACACTGATGTAAAAGACTTAAAACACTATAAAGAATACTTAAACATACAAAACAAACTATGGAAAACATTTACAATTCAAGTGCCACATAAAGGTTCATATTCTTATACAGAGAACTCATAAAATGGGGTAGGTGAACTCTTTCAAAAAAGAAATTATCTAATAGAAAATCAGACAAAAAGGCAACCCCAAAAAGATAAAATATACACAAATGCCTAATAGGAAAAGATGTTTCTCCTTACTGAAATAATATGAATGAAATCAACATGTTTTTGATCTAGCATATTAACAAATTTTCTAATTTTTTAAAACTTGGTATTAAAGAGGGTAGGGAAAGAGACATATCCATACACTGTTACTGGTAATGAAACTTGCTTCAACTTTTCTGGAACGATGGTTGGTCATATGTATCAATCATCATGTTAGTTATACCTAAGTTTTGGCCCAGAAATTCCATGTCCAAGATTTTATGCTAAGACAATAACTAGGTAAATTTTAAAAGATTTATGCACAAGTATGTTTTGAAATAGAAAAAAATAAGTTCATGCCTAGGACAGGAGGAAGAAAAACCTAGGGAACCAACATGCAGTGGGAAACAACAAGGTCATTAAAAATGACATCTCCAATTATTGACATGAAAAGATATCAGTGATATATGTCTAAGTGGGGAAAATAAATGGTTATAGAATGCATCCTGAGTGTGATCACATTCATGTTAATTTTTTTTTTTTTTTTTTTTTTTTTTTTTTTTGGAGTTTTGCTCTTGTCACCCACGCTGGAGTGTAGTGGTGCTGATCTTGGCTCACTGCAAACTCCACCTCCCGGGTTCAAGTGATTCTCCTGCCTCAGCCTCCCAAATTGCTGGGATTACAGGCACCCATCACCACTCCTAGCTAATTGTTTTTTATGTTTAGTAGAGAAGGGGTTTTACCATGTTGGGCAGGCTGGTCTCGAACCCATGACCTCAGGTGATCCGCCCGCCTTGGCCTCCCAAAGTGCTGGGATTACAGGCATAAGCCACTGCGCCTGGCCTAAATTTTAAAACTACACCTGTGTGTTTGTATTTATGCATGGAGAGATGTCTGATAAAAGTGACTAATCCTCACTGATAAAAGAAGTTATCCTTGAGTTGTAGATTTCTCTATGGCTTGTATATTTTGATAATAATTTTTGGTACAGTTTGAATTTTTTACAATCAATATGTCTCTGTTTCAGAATCATGCAAATATAATCAGTTGTCCCATTGTAATAAAAACATATACTTTTCACTTAGAGTGACAGAGCAACAATTTCAAAGGACTCTATGAAATTATAATTAGAAAATAAACATATAATAAATATCAAATAAGAATGGTTGATTATAAATATAAAAAGCAAGTTAAGACATTTAGTGTTACTTCAGATTTTTTTTTTCTTGAGATATACTGTTTTCCTTACATGTTGAGAAACTGTAATATGGTTACTTTGAAAGAGGAAACACCCAATTTGCTTAAATAATGTAAATGGCCTCTTGAGGCCCCTGACTCTCGATGCCATTCACATGGACTTTTCCCACCTTTCTCCTAGGTTCTGGGCTTTTCTCTTGCCCCAACAATGCCATGCTTTTTGTAACTAAGCACCAGTTTTTTGGGAATTGCATAACCAGTGAATAGAGTCATATGGCTCTATTTTTAAAAACTGAGATTGTGCCTATTTATGCTAATAATGACATTATTATTAGAATAAAATACATTTGTCTTTTACCATTGATTGGAAGTGCATTTGTACTATAAAATATGTAGTTTGGTGAACCGGAAAAAAAAAGGCAGCCTTTCTTTTTCCTCTTTGAGATGCCCACCATCTTAGGCATAGTTATCTGACATGAAAAAAGCACAGACTAGAGAAGTGCAAATAGCTGGTAAAATCTCCTTGAAGAGCAACTGACAACATTTAACCTAGAAGACCCAAAAGGTTCAAATGATAAAAGGATGATGTAAAACACAAGCTCTCTTTCCTTCAAGGAGTCGGAATTCCATTCGGATGCCCTCCCTAAGAGAATTCACAATTTGGATGCCAATGATTGTTTCACTTTCCACTAAATATAAACACATGGCACGTATGAGACTGAATGTTAAAATCAAAGCTTGCATGATAAATAGGAGAACCCTCTAGTGAAGAAACACTTTGCCTTTTGATTTCTAGCTCTTCAGGATAAAGATCAATAGACTCTTCCTCATGGCTCCTGGTAATAAGAGTCTCTCCTGAGATGCAGTATCATTATGGATAGCTGGTAGCCAAGTTCACACCTTTGTTAAAACAAAAGGCTAGCTTTAACTCTCACTCTTAGAATTCCCAACGTGGCTGAGCCCATTTTAAAATCAATATAGTGGGCAGCTAAGCACTGAAATTAGTTTGGAAGCAGAACACCAAGCAAGAGTGGAAAAGTACCACTCTCAGGCCAAAGAGCAAGAACTTTTCAATAGGGTGGTTGTTTGCTTCATCTATTGGCAAAAAACATAAACTGAACCACTAGTCACTGAGGTGCAAAATACAACCTGGATCACAGATTCTCAAAGATAGTGTGTAGAACAATCACCTGGAAAGATTATTATAATGCAGATGCCAGAGTCTCACCCTAGAGATTATTATTCAGAAAGGTATAAGTGGCTCCCAGAAATCTGCATCATAGCAGGTGCCCCCTAGTGTAACCAAGAGAAGGCAGAACAGTCTAGCTCATAAGATTAAAGAAAGCTTTATTAGCTTCATTTAAAAGGATACCTATTATACTGCTGCATCTAGGCAGTGCTGTATGTGAGGCCCAGATTAAAACAATAAACATTTCCAAAGATTATACTGAGTAGACCCAACTTCAGACCAGGGCTCCAAGGAGGTCCATCTCAAACAATCAAATATTTTTTGTAAACAATAAAGATTTTTTAATGCCCTGGGAATCAATTCACTTGTTTCCCCCATTGCAAACAGAACCTTACATAGAGCCCTTACTGTAAAAAAAAAAGAAAAGAAAAAAAAAAAAAGAGAAGGCCAGGCACAGTTGCTCATGTAATCCCAACATTTTGGGAGGCTGAGGCAGGTGGCTCACGAGGTTAGGAGATCAAGACCATCCTGGGCTACATGGTGAAACCCTGTCTCTACTAAAAATACAAAAATTAGCAGGGTGTGGTGATGGGCGCCTGTGGTCCCAGCTACTTGGGAGGCTGAGGCAGGAGAATCACTTGAACCCAGGAGGCAGAGGTTGCAGTAAGCCGAGATTGTGCCACTGCACTCCAGCCTGGTGACAGAGCAAGACTCCACCTCAAACCAAAACAACAAAAAAAATAGTTTATAATATAGAAGAGGACCCAGTGAGTCGAGACAAGTAAAGGAACCAGATAACCTCTAATTTAAGAATAGTAATGAAAGAAAAGTGGTTTCAGGTATTGATGAAAGATTTAGGCTAGGTCTTAGGTAGCAATTCTAGAAAACTAAGAGGAGGATTACTGAAGGTGGCTTTCAATGCAAGGTCTCTAAAATTTACCCATTACTATTATGAACTAGGCAAAGCATGACTTTATCTAAAGAACAATCAATAATTGAGAACACAACTGAAGGAACTTCTCTGTCCGATGATCCTAATTTCTTAATAAATCTACTGCAATCATACTACAATTTGGCTACGATAATACTTGATTTATAACTCAGGGGATAAGGTGTTCGATGTAAGCTTATTTTTTATATACATGAATCTTAGTCCCTTCAGAACTTCATTTCTCTTGGTTTTATTTAAACTTTTGACTGGAACACTTTCTAAAAGTTATTACCTATGGTATTGCCTGTGCAGTATATTATAGCAAGTATATCATTTGCAACATGATATACTGGTTAGAATCTTTTCTTGATGAGTCAAGTTCATCATTGAAACCATCATTTGTAGCACATATGTGGATGTCATATAGTCATGGAAAAAACAATGAACTAAAAATCAGAATTTCTAAATTTTTGTCAGCAGAACCAATACTTACTGGGCATGTTACCTTAAGCAAGTTTGAGACTCCATGCCCTTCTCTACAAAAAAGGGAATAATACTATTTGCCTTGCATTTGCCAAAATGTATTGTGGAGATCAAATAAAAACAATTACAGTTAAGTGCTCAATACATTTTTAGCTTTCTATCTTTGGCATGTCAGGCACTGCACATAAACAGACAAGGAATCAAGGCTCACAGAAAATAACTTTTACAAATTGATCCCAGGCAGCTCATGTCATCTCCAGTGCTCCCCATGACTTTGCTATATCACTGTTAGAGCATCATATTCCACGGCCAAATCCTGGAAACCATTTGTAGAAACACAGAGCTTGTGAACTACGTACAGAGGTTCCTGCTGAGACATGACATCTGAGTCTCAAAAATGAATGGAAAATGAATGGAAAAGAGCTTTTAATTTAGTCCCATTCAACTGTCACTTATTGTTTATATCAAACACTGAAAAGATGGTAAACAGATGATTCCCACCTTCTGGTTTCTTAAAATGCTGGTAAGTAGAAAAGGAAGAAGGGTTGGGGGGGAGGAAGTGGCCATGAAAATAAACACATATGAACATTATTTCGATGTATGGTAAGATCAAAGGGAAGATAACTAGCCTAGCTAGGTGGGTGGCATATGTGTGGCATGAGTAGGTGCTGAAAAAATCTTCCTGGAGATTCAGGTAGCTAAAATGGCAAAAAGAAAAGGCATCCAGTGAGAAAGGATGGCATGAAGATAGTGCAGTGTATGGAGAGAACCAGAGCAGTTCACAGAGCCTGAAATGAGAAGCAGGAGAGGTACAAGGAGGCTGGGATTTAGATATGGATCAGTCATGAAGAGCTTTATACAGTGGTCTATGCTAAATCCTGTAGCTTGTGGGGATTGCTAGACGTTTCTAATTGGTACTAATATGATGGGATTTGCATTTAGGGAGATCTTTCTGGAAGCAATAAAAGGAGGGATTGGAGGAAGTTATATGGATCAGAGAAAGAGTTATGAGGCCATAAGAATGGCCTGAACTAGGGCCTCAGTAATAAAAACTATGAAATGTTTTGGACAACGAAAACCAAGCAGTAGCAGTAGCAGCAGTGATGACAGCATAATGTTCATAATGTTACTACACTTGAGGCATCTCAAGAGCAAGAACCTGTGACCTGGTGCTAGGTAGAAGCTCACCTGATACTCATTGAAACAGTTTATTTTTATAACCTCCATGTATCCAGCATGATTGTAATATTCTCTGAGTTCAACTGTTTTTTGTTTTGTTTTGTTTTGTTTTTTTGAGATGGAGTCTCGCTCTGTTGCCCAGACTGGAGTGCAGTGATATGCTCTCAGCTCACTGCAACCTCCGCCTCGCAGGTTCAGGCAATTCTCCTGCCTCCACTTCCCAAGTAGCTGGGAGTACAGGCACCTGCCACCGTGCCTGGCTAACTTTTTATTTTTTGTAGAGACAGGGTTTCATCATATTGGCCAGGCTTGTCTCGAACTCCTGACCTTGTGATCCACCTGCCTCGAAACTCCCAAAGTGCTGGAATTACAGGCGTGAGCCACTGCGCCTGGCCCTATTTACTTTTATAATGCAAAATTTTTTTGTGTGTCAAATTGCAAAGTAGTCATTTTTTACCCTTTTTAGTTTCTATGAATGGAGAAACCAGAGAAGCAAGACTGTTAGAACTGTGTGTAGAAAAGGAACAGAGCTCCCAGAGCAGCCTGAGGGATGCTCCCAGAAATAAAGTGTACTAGAATCATCCTAGTCTTTTTGACATCTATTTTGGCTGCTCAACAGCATTATTTTTCTTTCTTACTTTTCATTGTTCCATAGTGTTTGTAAGTTGAAGACGTCATATAAATGATTTCTGGAAATTTATTATGAATCACTATTATAACATGAAAATAAATCACAATCTTTTTTTTTTTTTTTTTTTGAGGCGGAGTCTCGCTCTGTTGCCCGGACTGGAGTGCAGTGGCCGGATCTCAACTCACTGCAAGCTCTGCCTCCCGGGTTTACGCCATTCTCCTGCCTCAGCCTCTGGAGTAGCTGGGACTACAGGCGCCCGCCACCTCGCCCGGCTAGTTTTTTTTGTATTTTTAGTAGAGACGGGGTTTCACCGTGTTAGCCAGGATGGTCTCGATCTCCTGACCTCGTGATCCGCTCGTCTCGGCCTCCCAAAGTGCTGGGATTACAGGCTTCAGCCACCGCGCCCGGCCCACAATCTTCTTAATTCATTCTACAAACTAAAACGTGCCAGGTGCTCTGCTAAGAATACTGAAATAAATGAGACTCACACCTGGCTCTGAAGGACATTATTAAGACTCCCAAAGAAAGCAAAGTCAATGATTGGGGTAGTAGGCTCCTTTTACCTGCATTTGCCTGTTTGTTTTAACTTGAACTGACTTATTCTCCTTCTGGTAATGCTGAGATGAGTTTAATCTAGGAGCTCTCAACCTAGCTGAGAATTACCTGGGAAGGTTCCAAAAAATATCAAGGCCATGGCCTCATCATTAGATCAACTAAATCCGAATCTAAAATGATGAGCTCCTGGCATTGACATGAAAACAAAGAGACTCCCCAGGTGACCTTCATGAGCAGACCTAACAATCATCAAAAGGCTTAAAACCCTGTGTTATTCAGAGCTGAAGAAGGACCACAAATATAAAGCCCAGAGGCATTTGATGCCCCAGATCACTTCTATTTGAGAGCAAAATATGTCTCCCAAGCTCAGGGAAAAAAATAAACAAACCAGCTAAGTGGGTGTGTGAGTGGTAAGAGAAGAGAATATATTTTGATTAAATGATGTCTTGCTTTTCTTAATCAGATTATCTTCCGATTTCACCCATGTGTGGGCTTCCTGACCATTCTCATCTGGCCTTGTGCCCATGAGGACTTGGAAAGAATAACATTTTTATTAATTACTAAACTTCTGATGGAAACGAACAAACTCTAGACACTAGTCTGTTAAAATGATTGATCTAAATATAAAGTTCCTAAAGTGGTCCAGAGTAATCTGTTCCACCACTGATGTCAGTACAACAATAAAAGAAATTAACTCCCCACAATTGACACATTCCTGTATGGTTGGCTCCAAAAATTACCAGAGGAATTTTTAAGAATATCTTATTGTAAATTAACAATTTATAATTGTATAAGTGTATGGGGTACAAAGTGATTTCATGATTTATAAATCCAATGTGGAATAATTAAATCAAGCTAGCTAACATATTTATCACCTCAAATAAGTAACATTTTTTATGGTCAGAACATTTAAAATTTACTCTCTTAGCAATTTTGAAATGTTCAGTACTCTTACTATTAACTATATTCATCACACTGTTCAATAGATCTCAAAAAGAAAAAGAAAAAAACAGTATTCCTTCTGAGATTTTGTACGCTTTGGCCATCATCTCCCCACTCCCTCCACCTCCAGCCTCTGCAATCAGCATTCTACTGGGAAATTGGCATGTATTAAATTTATGAAAATCATGAATTGGTTTCCGTGAAATGACTTTCTGATCACATAGCAGTATTTGGATACACTAGTCCATTTGCTATATCTTTATGGTGATGAAGGTAGGGAAAGATGATCCCACATATTTAATAAATAGTAGTAAATGATGACTGGAGACACTACTGCTAAAAAGCCATAGATGCTTCTGAATCATGATATTTGTTGAAGTCTCAAACAGGTTTAAAATCATCTCTATCTGCTTTGAGTGTGAATTTTGTTTCCATGGGGTGATGTCATCTGGTTTCCTTTCTGAAACCTCATGCCATTATCAGATTCTATAAAGTGAGCCACAGGGGGAACCTCACACAGAGCATGACAACGGCAGGACAGTACTCATATTTTATACGACAGAGACTCTCTCCCTCTTTTCTCTTTCCTTCTTTTAAATTTTGCTAGCCAAATACAAATCCTTGGCAAAGGGCTTTCTCATTTAGGGACATCCCTGATAACTCTAATACGTTGTGCTCTGGCCATGACTGTCTCAGAAAAATGTGGGGGGACTCCCTTTTCTGCATCCCTTAGAACATTTTCTAAAATAAAGCTGGAAACATGCATTGCAGACGGAAATGCAATCCTGTTCACCAAGAACTCCATGCTTGGACTCCCGTTACAGAGCCCCTAGGCAAATTAGCCACTAAAGAGAGAAACCAACAGGTAATGGAAGGATGCCCTGCACGTGTTTGCATACCTTCACACCCGAGAGTTAAGACCCATCATCTGTGAGTGCCAGGACCTGGAGGGGGAGAGCAGGTTTCCAGCCAACTAAGAAAGCTGGTGGATGTAAGCCGCCTGGTATCCCCAAACAGATGGAGCTGCTGTGGGGGCCTCCGCGGGCAGGGAGGCAGAAGTGGGGACTGACTTGCTAGTAACTGAGGCAGCAGGCAGTCATCCGCAGGTGTCCCAGTTGGTGTTGATTCCACGCGACCTGCTCGCCTACTCTCACTGTCTAGAGAGGTAAGTAAAATAGTGCTCATTAAAAGCAAACACAGGCAGTGGAGCTAAGCTATTAGGCAATGCTGGAACTTGACAATCTAGGATAAGTCAAAATCCTTAGAGGCAAGACCAATTTGGCGTTTAGGAAGATCAGGAGTCATTTTCGACGAGCAGGTGGGGTGCACTGTTTTAGCTGCTAGAGCTTTAACGCTGGTCAGCTTGTCTTCCCGGCACAGCTCCCTCCTAGGGGCAGTTCAGTCGATAAAGGGACCCGTCTGGAGCAATTGCAAATGCGCTTGGCTCTAATCTCAATAATCAGTGTGAAACCTCGATCCAGCATGTGTTGAATGCAATGCAGTTTTCTTTTTCTTCTCTAGGAAGCAGATGGGAACCGTTACAACAAAAAGAGCCAAAGGAAAAAGAAAGCCTGTGGTTTTGCTGCCCCTGCAAGTAAGTGGGAAGCAGTTTCCTGCTTTCTCCAGAGATGCTTGGAAGAAAATAGGATGTTCTAGGACATAAGTCTGAAAAGGTAAACAAGCCATTTAATTAACTGAACCACTTTGGAGCAAAAAAAAAAAAAAAAAAAAAAAAACAGGGAAAGGATGAAATTAAGTACAAATCAATACAAACTATAGAAATATGAGATTCTTATGGACATAATGTTTCCTCCCAAATTGTATACTGGCCTCTGTCCCCTCCCATCACCAACTACCGCAACATAAGGGTGCCTTCTCCCAGGCAGGAGCCATTTTATTGCTTTAAACAAGTGTGTATAATCCCTTTAGACTTTGGTTTCAGAGGGCCCATGGCAGGTGTGCCTCTGAATCCCGGGACCTAAAACCTTCTTAGTATTCTTTGAACTGTGCCTTGCACAGTGGCTTCCACAATTTAGTAAGTTCCTTCTGACTTGATTGTGGGGATCATGAAGATGAACTGCTACCTATCATTTTATTTAGTTATTTTACCTGTTCCCAGGAGATGCAGAGAGGCAGTAAAATTAATTAAATCAACACTCTCCATTACCACTCTTGCTATTTCCCCAGAATAAGTTGTCACTCTCTAAGAAAAAGAAATTTTTTCCCCAAGGCTGTTTTAAAATGATAATACAACCTCTGCTACAAATGCAGGAGGGCTGACAGTAAGATGTGCAAACCTACCTTTCTAAATGTAATTAAACTCATGTAGCAAGGATGTCTTTTGGAGCCATAGACATTTCTATTGGGTTCAGGCATATTTAGGCATATCTGGAGAATTTTCAGGGAGGAATCTCTTTGCAGAGTAGAGCAAATGGCCTTCTTTCACAGTCAGCTGCCCCAAAGAGGAAGGACCCAAAGGGCCCCTGGCAAGTGAAGAAGGAGCTATGGGTTGAGGGGCTTAACCTGGTAGCAAAGCCTTGGAGAGGGAGACAGTTCTTAATCTCTTTAGCTCATAGACCCCTTTGAGAACCTGCTGAAAGTATTGGTATTGGACCCTGTGTAATACCACAGAAAACATTTACATATGCATTTACAACACTCAATTTCTTACACCATACCGGATGCATTCTCGGATTCCAGGAAACCTATCTGTGGATCACCAACAATGGTTCTGTGGACTCAGGGAAACACTTTCCTTAGAGTTTCTGCTTCTCAAGAATTGACTGGAAATAGCTCAGCATCCCTACCCTGTCTCCAGCCCACTTCCCTGGATGCAGGTCTGGTCCTGGACAGAAAGGAGGTCACTGTTCTCAATTCAGTAACACACTGGCCTCCTAGTGACACTCCTTTGGCCTCCTGTGTCTGGATTCATTCCAAGGGGGAAGTTTTGGTCTCCCCCACTTCACCTCAGGCACTGGTAGGACAGCCACCAGACCTGGACATCTGTGCCCAGCAGACAGGTGGGACAGTGCACATGCCATGGAGGTGCCACACATGTGGAACACTTCTGGGAGAACTCACCAAAACCTGGGGAGCTGGGGACTTACCCAGGCAAGGACCCTCTACCAAGCCAACCAAATGTGAGTATAATGGTACAGCGATCTCATTGGTACATTATACCTGATAATTACCTCCTTTACATCATTATTTGGGATTTGGTACTGGACACTGTTAGTCTAAGATATAAGAGCATTTCTGGAGTAAAGGTCTTTCAAAACTTCAGTTTATTACAACTAATTTTTTTACCATCTATTTATTTCATGTTGTCAAGACGGTTAAACACTGAAAGCATCCCTTGAAGCGGACATCTCCAAACACAACTCTCAGAAGGGAGTAGGGGTGGGTGGCTGTGTTTCCAAAGTGAGAGCACTGAAGGGCTAGGCATGTAGATAAGTGTGTTGGAGGGGAAGGGAGTGGGAGGCAGTCCTGGATAATATGATAATATATGCACATGTTCCCCCTAGTCCGGTGGTAGGAAGCTACACTGACTTGCTGAATCTTAGGAATATATCTGCACCCAAAAGCAGGCTCAGTAATTGAGAGATTATTGTCTTTTTGTTTCTATATTCATGTATTTACCTCTTCTAGTCTACTGGCATTTTGTTTCTTTCAATACATCGAACTTATAAAGGTGTTGGCAAAAAACCGAATTATAACAAAATTATTAGAATCTATGCTTTCCACATAATGGGGTAGGGGATGTTGCAGGGGTGCCGCTATCAATATCTTAAATAGAACAAATTAATATTCAATGACTAAAATAGAACAAATTTAGACTCTACTTCAGGTCACCTGTAAACTTGAGCAAGTCAGTAACCTGTCCTGTTCCCTTAGACGCAAAATAGGATTTCAGCTAGATTATCTCTAATGTACATTCTATTCAAAAATATTATTCATGCCTGTAATCCCAGCACTTTAGAAGGTCAAGGTTGGAGGATCACTTGAGCAGAGAAGTTTTGAGACCAGCCTGGGAAACATAGGAAATCTCTGTCTCTACAGAAAATTTTAAAATCAGCCAGTTGAGCATACCTGTAACCCCAGCTACTCAGGAGCCTGGGATGGGAGGATCACTTGAGTCTGGGAGGTCAAGGCTGCAGTGAGTCATGATCATATCACTGCACTCCAGCCTGAGCAGCAGACTAAGACTCTGTCTCAGAAAAAAAATAGTACTGTGGATATAACCATGATCAAAATACCTTGATTTTATATGGATCTTTGATATTCACAAAGCACTTTCTTTAATGTAGCTTATTTAGTGGTTGAGAACACAGGTTCTGGAGGCAGACTTCCTGTCTGAGTTCCACTTCTGGCTCCACCACTTACGAACTGTGTGACCTACAGCAAAGTATTAACCTCTCTGTGCCTTCGTTTCCTCATCTGTAAGTGACAATAATAATTCCTTCCTCACAGGATTGATATGAGAAATAAATGAATTGTCACATACAATGAGCTTAGAACAATGTATGGTATATCACAACTGCTCAATAAATATAAATGTTAATTGTATTTATTTAAAAATTTAATTCATACGTGAGTCGGGGCCTTCTTTTAATTTTTCATCTGATTTACCTCTTTTGCTATTTTCTTATACATCTTTTTTACTCCATTTAATCTCTTATGAAATAATTTCATATGGTCAACAAATTTGAATTTGCAATGGCCAACTTAAGGGCATCCTTTACTTGTGTGCTGAGAGATACTGTTTGAAGCTGATACTCATTGAGATGTCATTTGAAGCTATTCTTTTCCCCCATTTGTACCAGTCATATGTCTACAAGTTTCTTAAGTAGTTTATTTTGCTCATAAATAGAATCCATCAGTAGTTCAACTCATTTATGGAACCCACTGACTCTTCCATGAAGGTAAAATGGCCAAGCACCTATAAAGTGACATTTAAGGGTCACTAAGAAGCTGCCTGTTTCAAATAGGTCCCACTAACCACCTCATCCTTCTATCAGCATCAATGTTTCTTTCTCTTCCTATGCGATCTGAAACAAACACTGTGACTTCTTTGGTGCTAAGGTATAACTCACTGCTTTGGGGCAATAGGAAGGTACTGCTTCTAGAAAGTATAAGCACTGTATACACAACATTTACTTTTCAAGGCATTTTAAGGTGATTATTCTCATATGCAGCCTCCAGTGCACCTGAAGGACCAAGTAATCTTATCACAATCTACAGATGAGGAAACAGGCTGAGAAGTGGCCAAAATTACAAACATACTCGTCGATTTGCTGAGCAATTAATAAGTGCTCAGCTTGGTCTCCTTTGGGGGCTTAAAATAGAAGACCTACATTTAGAGGAGTTTACAATTTAGCTTTGTTTCTTTTCTTCCCTTGGGGGTTAGGAATTGTGTTTAAAATTTCTAGATTTCTAGATTAGCTGTTGCCATGAAAAAAAGAGAGAACCTATGACAGAAAACAGGAAACCAAAAACAGCTGAGTTTCGGAAAGGAGGTGAAATGGAAGAGGATACCAGTACATGATTCAAATGATCAAGACAGCCAAAAGTAATGGTCTTCAGTAATGCAGAACTAAGATGAAAAAGCAGCTGAGGAAAAATGGGCCCTGACTGCAGCATTAGATTCCTGATAATTCACTGAAAATAAGTAAAACCGACAGTGGTCAGTTTGTCCTGGGACCAGCCCTGGATCTCACACAGCTCATGGTATTATAAAGACAAGGACCTCTAGGTGCTGAATTACACATAGCAACTGGAACTTCCTCATTCTGAGTGGAGGATCAGATGTGGGTTTATTCATCATTAGGAAAACTGCTCCCTGATGTTGTCCTAAAGTCGTGTGAGGTTTTATTTACTTTTTTTATAGTTTCAGGGCTGGAAAAGCTATGGAGATATTTTAATTTCATTCCCTTTCAAAAATTAGCAATTGATATTGCACTCTTATTTACCATTTGATTTATTTTCTCTGCCTTTCCTACCTCATCTCGCTCCAGATGCTCTTGAGCACCTGCCTCACATCACACATTGTTTCTCAAGAATATCTTGTTGAGTGCATGTCCTGCCTAGCATTCATTCCCCCTAATTACTAATGCGAGTAATTAGCACCTGGCTGTCACCTGAGACCTCCATCTCCCCAACAGTGTAGTATGGGTATGCCTAGGCCACCCCTGGCTACATTGGGTATGTGACCCAAGTTCATGCTGCTAAACTGGAGCTTGAGAAATGGAGAGAATTAGGGATCCTTCATTGGGCAGTGTGGTCCTGAAAGCATCTCTCACCAGTTGTTATCTCTAGATACCTGAAACTGTTCTTCCCAAGACCCAGCCATTCATCTTTTCTTTGATTCTGTAAGTAGTTCTGTCTTCTCCTACCAATAAATTCCCATTTCCCTTTGTGCTATTCACGATCCATTTTTGTAGCTTGCATCCAAGAATTCATAACTGATACAGTGCTTCAGACACATTGGAGCAAAGCAAAATTCCTTTCTCTGTAACCATTAAGATTTAATACGTTTAAAAATCCAAGACGTTTTGCTATGTTGAGAGACAGTGTGTCATATGATGAGTAAGAACCATGCACCCTTCCTGGTTTGAATCCAGGCTTCGTCCCTCACTGTCAGTTGAGGGCACATAACCTCTCTAGTCCTCAGTATTTCCCTCTGATAATAGTAGGTTCTATCTCATGGAAGTCTTAAAGGTCTAAAGGATCTAATGTGGATCTTTCTATGTATCTAGTACAGCTAGTACAGAATCTAGAACTTAATAAGCTCTCAATAAGAGTATCCATTGTATTTCTTGCTCTCCATATCTAGTAAATTCGTATTAAATCGGGATGAACAGGCTAAGTGTTCAGAATTCGAATAATTCCCTTTCAAGCCGCTGCATCAACATATTGTGTGATTTCGGTGTTGCCTCCATCTTTTTTGCTAAAAATGAAGTAAAACAGATGGATTGTGAGATAATGAGTATATAAAGCACTATGAAATCCTTAGATAAAAGGGGTCCCTGAGTATCATTATCACATGACAAGAAATTGTTACTTTAGGTCAGGTTTTATATTTTTAATATATTTTAAATGCATTTCTGGGTCAACATGTGAGGTGAGGAAAGCAAGTGGTGTTTGAACAGAAACTGATGAACAGTGGTATATTTACTTCCTGGCCTGCATTGCCTTGTTATAGTCAACTCACTGCACAAAGAGTTTAAAAGACAAAAATCCTAATTTTTCTGAGGTTTACAATTTCTGGGACCTAGTTCTGATAAACAAGGCCATGCCAAGTCTACTTCTGTGACTTGGATGAGCTCAAGCACTTGTAACGAAATTACAGAACAGTCAGCTCTTCATATTTTAATAAACATCAAGCCAGAATCAGTATCCTTTCTCAATAGAGCTGTTTTTAGAGTATCTCAAAATTCCTTGATACTTCCAAGGACACTGACATCATCTAATTTATGAATAGCAAAGATTATCTCCCTTTCAGTCATTACAGGGAATATAATAAAAGTAAACATAATTATGCCCAATGAATGATAGACAATTCCATGAGTAGCATGGTTTGGAATTGAACCTGAAATTTAGTTGTCTCTAGTACTCATTAGCTATGTGACTTTAACAAATTACTTACATTATTTTTTTTTTAGTTGAACAAGATAACACATAATTTATAAGCGACTGTGTGAAAAACGTCTAACCCAATAACTAGCACATAATAAATATTTCTTCTTATGGCCCTGAGATAAAAGATTCTATAACCTTGGTGCAATCCTAGAGCCCTCAAGTTTTCAGGTCATTCTCTTGAGGGTTAAATTGAGTTTATAAGAACATAGGAGAGTGATAATTTTCCTATCTGCTCCTCAGATCTTCCAACAGAATTAACAGGAACTCCTGAAACTGTTTTCTTTCTCAGATTACCAACATAGGAAGTCTATATAGTAATGAGAAATAATGGGACTGAAAACAGGACCCAGGTAACCTTCTATTCCTAAATCTGCTATCAACATCTGCCGGCCAGGATGCAAGCAAACTCACAGCTTTCTGGTGCCCCCTGGAGGCTACCAACACTGTGCCTCATAATGCAAGGAACTTGTCTCTAAGGACAAAAAAGGGAAGTTCAGTCTCGCTCCTACACGTGTTAAAGTTAAAAATTATCTCAAGCTTTTGTCGTCTGATACTAAATTCATTTTTATTTTCTCATATAGAGTAGTTATCTTTATTTCTATGCTCATTAACATTCTATGTCTAAATCCCTTAGAAGAAATAATAACAAATATTGGAGAGAAGGTAGTAAAAAATGATATTCCAGAGAAATGCAAATCAAAACCACAATGAGATATCACTTCAAATGTGTCAGCATGGCTATCATTAAAAAAAAAAAAAGAAAATTACAAGTGTTGGTGAGGATGTGGAGAAATTGGAACCCTTATGCATACAGTTGGGATATAAAATGACATACCAGCTATGAAAAACAATTTGTCAGATCCTCAAAAATTGAAACATAGAAATACCATATAATCTAGCAATTCCACTTCTCGGTATATATATGCAAAAGAATTGAAAACAGGAACACAAACATATATGTACACCCATATGCATAGCAATATTATTCACAATAGCCAAAAGGTGAAAGCAAGCCATGTCCATTGATGGATGAATGGATAAACAAAATGTGGTTTGTGTATACAAATGAATACACTAACTGAAATATAATTCAGCCTTGCAAATTAAGGAAATTCTGACACATACTGCAACATGTATAAACCTTAAAGACATTAGGCTAAGTGAAATAAGCCAGTCACAGAAAGACAAATACTGTATGATTCTTCAAGTAAGGGTACTTGGAATAGTCAAATTCATAGAGAAAGTAGAATGTTAGTTGCCCAGGGTTGGGCA
This sequence comes from Piliocolobus tephrosceles, assembly GCF_002776525.5. Lineage (NCBI taxonomy): Eukaryota > Metazoa > Chordata > Mammalia > Primates > Cercopithecidae > Piliocolobus > Piliocolobus tephrosceles. The sequence goes on along the minus strand of NC_045444.1, from coordinate 65,408,050 downwards.
CAGAGGAAAATGGAGAGTTATTGTATAATGGATACAGAGTTTCAATTGTATAAGATGAAAAATTCTGGAGAGGGATGGTGATGATGGCTGTACAACAATGTCAATGTATTTAATGCCTCTGAACTATACATTTAAAAATGGTTAGAATGGTAAATTTTATGTTATATATTTTACCATAATATTTTAAAATCAATTCATTAAGAAGACTGTTTTTTATCTTTTAAGTTCAGGGGTACATGTGCAGGTTTGTTATATAGGTAAACTTGCATCCTGGGGTTTTGTTGTACAGATTATTTCATCAACCATGTATTTAGCCTAGTACCCTTTAGCTTTTTTCCTGATCCTCTCCCTCCTCCCACCCTCCACCCTCTGATAGAACCCCATGTCTGTTGTTCCCCTTTGTGTCTATGCCTTCATCATTTAGCTCCCACTTACAAGCAAGAACATGGGTCATTTGGTTTTCTGTTTCTACATTAGTTTGTTAAGGATGATGGCCTCCAGCTTCATCCATGTCCCTGTAAAGGACATGATCTTTCTTTTTTATGGCTGCACAGTATTCCATGGTATATATGTACCACATTTTCTTCATCCAGTCTATCACTGATGGACATTTAGGTTGATTCTATGTCTTTGCTATTGTGAATAGTGCTGCAGTGGACATATGTGTTCATGTGTCTTTATAACAGAACAAATTATATTCCTTTTGAGTATATACCTAGTAATGGGATTGCTGGGTCAAATGGTATTTCTGTCTTTTGGTCTTTGAGGAATTGCCCCCACTGTCTTCCACAATGGCTTAACTAATTTACACTCCCACTAACAGTGTATTAGCGTTCCTTTGTCTCCACAACCTCACCAGCATCTGTTATTTTTTGACTTTTTAATAATAGCCACTCTGATCCTTAGATAATATCTCACTGTGGTTTTGATTCACATTTCTCTAATGATCAGTGATGTTGAGCTTTTCTTCATTGATTTTTGGCTGCATGTGTGTTTTCTTTTGAAAAGTGTCTGTTCATGTTCTTTGCCCACTTTTTCATGGAGTTGTTTACTTTTTTTCTTGTAAATTTGTTTGAGTTTCTTATAGATGCTGGTATTAGACTTTTGTCTGATGTATAGTTTGTAAAAATTGTCTGCCATTCTGCAGGTTGTCTGTTTACTCTGTTGATATTTTCTTTTGATGTGCAGAAGTTCTTAAGTTTAATTAGATCCCATTTGTCAATTTTTGTTTCATTGCAATTGCTTTTGGCATCTTCATCATGAGATCTTTGCCCGTAACTATGTCCTGAATGGTATTTCCTAGGTTGTCTTCCAGGGTTTTTATAGTTTTGGGTTTTACATTTAAGTCTTTAATCCATCTTGAGTTAATTTTTGTACATGGGGTAAGGAAGGGGTCAAGTTTCAATCTTCTGAATATGGCTAGCCAGTTATCCCAGCACCATTTATTGAACAGGGAATCCTTTCATCATTGTTTCCTTTTGTCAGGTTTGTTGAAGATCAAATAGTTGTAGCATGTGGTCTTATTTCTGGTTTTTCTATTAACATAGTTAATACTACAATGGGCAATAGATCTCTTGAAGTTATTCCTTCTACCTAACTGAAATTTTGGGTCCTTTGACCAACAGCTCCCCAGTGCCCCTCCCCTCCAGCCTAAAAATGTTCACAATAACATTTTTAGGTAATCAGTATTTTACTCTCTGTTTCAGTGAGTTAGACCTCTTTATACTCCACATGTAAGTAAGATCATACAGTATTCAGCTTTCTGCATCTGGCTTATTTCACTCAACCTAATATCCTCCTAATCCATCCATGTTGTCACAAATGACAGGATTTTCTTCTTTTTAAAGGCTGAATAGTATTCCATTGTGCATATATACCACATTTTCTTATCCATTCGCCTATCAATAAACATTTAGATTGATACCATATTTTGGCTATTGTGACTAATGCTGCAATAAGCATGAGAGTACAGATATCACTTCAATATACTGATTTCATATTCTTTGAATATATATCCAGGAATGAGGTTGTTAGATAATATGGTAACTCTATTTTTATTTAAGGAACCTTCGTAGTATTTTCTATAATGGCTGTGCTAATTTATATTCCCACCAACAGTATGCAAGTGTTCCCTTTTCTCCACATCCTTACCAATACTTTCTATCTTTTGTCTTTTATGTTTGTTTGTTTGTTTGTTTTCAAGAGACAAGGTCTCATTCCGTGGCCCAGGTTGGAGTACAGTGGCATGATTATGGCTCACTGCAGCCTTGAACTCCTAGGCTCAAGCAATCCTCCTACCTCAGCCTCCCAAGTAGCTAGGACTACAGGCACATGCTACGATGCTTAGATAATTCTTTTGTCTTTTTGACAATAACCATTCTAACAGGTATGATGTAATATATCATTGTTTTAATTTGCATTTCCCTGATGATTAGTAATGTTGAGCATATTTTTCATGTACTTGTTGGTCTTTCATATGTCTTTCTTTGAGAAATTTCTATTCAGGTCCTTAGCCCATTTTTTAATTGGATTTTTTGTTTTCTTGCTGTTGACCCATTGGAGTTCCTTATATATTTTGGATATTAACCCCTTAATGGATTTATCATCTACAAACATTTTTTTCCATTCTGTAAGTTCTCTCTTCACTCTGTTGATTGTTTCCTTTGCTGCACAGAAGATTTTTTTGGTTTGATGCAACCCTCAACAGTCTATTTTTGCTTTTGTTATCTGTATAAACATGTTACATGTTAGGGATCATGTCCAAAAAAATATTTGTCTAGACCAAGGTCATGGAGCTTTTCCCTATGTTTACTTCTAATAGCTTTAGAGTTTCAGATCTTACATTTAAATCCTTAATCTGTTTTGAGCTGATTTTTGCATATGGTGTGAGATAAGGATCTAGTTTCATTCTTCTGCATGTGGATATCCAGTTTTCCTAGGGCTGTTTATTAAATAAACTGTTCTTTCCCCATTGTGGGTTCTTGGCATCTTTGTCAAAAATCAATTGACCATAAATGCATGGATTTATTTCTGGGCTCTCTATTCAGTTCCATTAATCTGTGTCTGCTTTTATGTCAGTACCATGGTGTGTTAATTATTATAACTTTAATTATCTATTTTTGTGAAACACAGTCTTATGGTTTAAAACCACAATGATTTGTTATTTCTCATGATCCTGTGAGTCAAGAATTTGCATGGCTCACCTGGCTTGCTCTGCATCACATGATGTCAGCTACTGAACCTGCATTTATCTGGGATCTGAACTGGGGCTGACATCTGAGATGCTCTTCCGCCCCTAGCATTTCTCTCCTTGTAGCCACTAATCATTTGTTAGTCCAGCCTATAGTTATTTATAGCATGGTGGCAGGGATCCAAAGGAAAAAATAGCAGAGGTCGCCAGAACTCTTAAGAACTTGTCTTAGAAGTCCCAGAATATTATTATTTTCACCACATCTTATTTGTAAGACTCAAGGGGAGAAAAAGTAGACAGCTTCTTGATGGGAGGGGCAACATACAAGAGTGGGGAAATTGCCAGCAGCTATATGTGGAGATTTTCTACCACAATAACATTTTTAGATTATTTTATTTAAAATTTTTTTTATTATTTTAGATTCAGGGAATACTTGTACAGATTTGTTACACGGGTATATTGTGTGATGCTGAGTTTTGGGCTCCTAACAATCCTATTGCCCAAGCAATGAGCATGATACCTTATAGATAGTTTTTCAAACCTTTTCTCCCTCTCTCCTTTCCCCCTCTTAGGATCCCCGGTTTCTATTGTTTCCACCTTTGTGTTCATGTGTACCCAATGTTTAGCTCCCACTTAGAAGTAAAAATATGTAGTATTTAGTTTTCTGCATTAATTTACTCAGAATAATTTCCTCCAGCTGCATCCATGTTGCTGCAAAGGACCTGACTTTGTTCTGTTTTTATGGCTGCACAGTATTCCATGGTGTCATATGTACCACATTTTCTTTATCTAATTCATCATTGATGGGCACCTGGGTTGATTCCATGTCTTTGCTATTATGAATAGTGCTGTGATAAACATGCAAATACACATTATCTTTTTGGTAGAACAATTTATTATCTTTGGGTATATATCCAGTGATGGGATTGCTGAATCAAATGGCAATTCTATTTTTATTTCTTTGAGAAATCTCCAAACAGTGTTTATTTTCCACAGGGGCTGAACTAAATTTACATTCACACCAACAGTGTATAAGTGTTCTCTTTTCTCTGCAACGTTGCTAACACCTGTTATTATTATTATTACTTACTTTTTAATATAAGCCATTCTAACGTGTGTGAGGTAGTATCTCATTGTGGCTTTGATTTGCATCTTTCTCATGATTAGTGATGGTCTGCATTTTTTTCATACTTCTTGGCCACTTATATGTTTCGTTTTGAAAAGTATTTGTTCGTGTCCTTTGCCCACTTTTTAATAGGGTTGTTTGTTTGTTTCTTGTTGATTTAAGTTCCTTATAGATTCTGGATATTAGGATTTTTTTTTTTTTTTTTTGGAAACTGAGTCTCACTGTGTCACCCAGGCTGGAGTATAGTGGAGCTATGTTGGCTCACTGTAACCTCCGCCTGCCAGGTTCAAGCAATTTACCTGCCTCAGCCTCCTGAGCAGCTGGGATTACAGGTGGGCACTACCTTACCTGGCTAATTCTTTTGTATATTGAGTAGAAACGGGATTTCACCACGTTGGCCAGGCTGGTCTCAAATTCCTGACCTCAGGTGATCTGCCTGCCTCGGCCTCTCAAAGTGCTGGGATCACAGGCATAAGCCACCATGCCCAGCCTTGGATATTAGACTTTGTTGGATGCATAGTTTGTAAATATTTTTTCCAATTCTGTAGGTTGTCTGTCTATGCTGTTGCTAATTTCATTTGCTGTGCAGAAGCTCTTTTATTTAATTAGATCCCAATTTTCAATTTTCGTTTTTGTTGCATTTGCTTTTGAGGACTTAGTCAAAAATTTTTTGCCTAGGCCAGTGTCTAGAAGAGTATTTCCTACTTCCTACTTTTTTCTAGAATTTTTACAGTTTTAGGTTTTATATTTAAATCTTTATTCCAATAAATAAATCTTTATTTATACAGTGATAGGTAGGGGTCCAGTTTCATTCTTTTGCATACAGTTAACTGGTTTTCCCAGCATCATTTATTGAATAGAATATCCTTTCCCCATTGTTTATTTTTGTCAACTTTGTCAAAGATCAGTTGGTTGTAGGTATGCAGCTTTATTTTAGTGATCTCTATTCTGTTCCATTGTTCTATGTGTCTATTTTCGTGCCAGTGCCATGTTGTTTTGGTTACTGTAGCCTTCTAGTATGGTTTGAAGCTAGGTAGTGTGATGCCTCCAGTTTTGTTGTGTTTGTTTAGGATTGCCTTGGCTATTTGGGCTCTTTAGGAGTCCAATATGAATTTTAGAATAGTTTTCTCTAAAAATAACTTTGGTAATATGATGAGGATAGCAACAAATTCATAAATTGCTTTGGGTGGTATGGACATTTAAAAAATACTGATTTTTCTAATCTGTGACCATGGGATTTTTTCCGTTTGTTTGTGTTGCCTATGATTTCTTTCAGCAGTGTTTTGTAGTTCTACTTGTAGAAATCTTTCACCTCTTTGGTTAGATGTATTCCTAGGTATTTTATTTTTTGTTAATTGGAATTGCAATTTTGATTTGGCTCTCAGCTTGAATGTTATTGGTGTATAGAAATGCTACTTATTTTTGTATGTTGATTTTTGTATGTTGATTTTTGTAGTCTAAGACTTTACTGAAGTCATTTATCAGGTCTAGGAGTCTTTTGGTGAAATCTTCCAGTTTTCTACATATAGAATTATATCATCAGCAAAGAGATAATTTAACTTCCTATTTTATTATTTGGATGCCTTTCACTTCTTTCTCTTACCTGATTGCTCTGGCTAGGACTTCCAGTACTATATTCAATAGAAGAAGTAAGAGTGAACATCCTTGTCTTGTTCTTAGGTGGAATGCTTCCAAATTGCACTTGTTCTGTATGATGTTGGCTATGGGTTTGTCATAGATGGCTTTTACTATTTTGAGACATGTTTCATCAATGTTCAGTTTGAGGGTTTTTATCATGAGGGGATGTTGGAGTTTACTGAATGTTTTTCTGCATCTATTGAAATAATCATATAGTTTTTGTTTTCTGTTGATGTGGTTTATCATATTTATTGATCTGCACATGTTGAATTATCCTTGCATCCCACTAATGTAGCTCACTTGATCGTGATGAATTAACTTTTTGATGTGCGAAGGCTGAATTCAGTTTACTAGTACTTTGTTAAGGATTTTTTGCATCAATGTTTATCAGGGATATTGGACAGAAGTGTTCTTTTTTGTTGTTGTTGTTGCATCTTCGCAAGATTTTGGTATTAGGATGATATTGGTTTCATTGAATGAATTAAAGAGGAGTCTCATCTTTGAGTTTTTGAAATAGTTTTAGTAGGATTGGTGCCAGCTCTTTTTGTATGTCTAGTAAAATTTGGCTATGAATCTATCTTGTCCAGGGCTTTTTGTAGTTGGTAGTTTATTTAATCACTGATTAAATTTCATTACTCATTATTAGTCTATTCCAGATTTCTGTTTCTTCCTGGTTCAATCTTGGGGGTTTTGTGTATTTCCAGGTATTTATCCATTTCCTCTAGATTTTCTAGTGTGTGTACATAGAGGTGTTCATAACAGTCTCTGAGGATCTTTTGTACTTCTGTGGGATTGGTGTGATGTCACCTTTGTCATTTCTGATTGTGCTTATTTGAATCATCCCTCTTTTTTCTTTATTAATCTAACTAGGGATCTATCAATCTTATTTATTCTTTCAAAAAACCAACTTTCAATTTGTTGGTCCTATTTTTTTTTTTTTGTTCTCAATTGCATGTTGTTCTGCTCTGATTTTTAGTTATTTATTCTGCTAGCTTTGAATTTAGTTTGTTCCTGTTTTTCTAGTTCCTTTAGGGGCAAGGTTAAGTTGTTCATTTGAGGTTGTTCTATTTGGTACTCACGGACACAAAGATGGAAACAATAAACACTGGGGATTCCAAAAGGGGGAAAGAAGTGAGAGAGTTTGGGAAGGATTGAAAAACTACTTACCAGGTGCTATGTTTTCTACTTGAGTGATTGGATCATTGGAAGCCCAAACCTCAGCATCAGACAAAAAAGAAAAAGGGAAGGAGTGGTAAATTGTATAAACAGGCAATTCAGAGAAAATAATACTTGAATGGCCAATAAGCATATGAAAATATGGTATATATTTCTTCATAATCAAGGAATATAATTAACATGACAATAATATACTATTACTGAACTCACATCCATTGTGGGTTTACCAGAATTCATGCTGATTCTATATAAATACACCTAAGACTCTAAGAGTAAGTGGGGACCCTGAGAGTCCATGCTATTAATTTAAACCAGAACTTGCTTCAAACAAAGAAAGTAATCCAAATAACTAAAGAAATCAAAAAAACACAAATATCCAAAGAATGCTATCATATCCTGTCTTATTCACATTACTTCCCTATATTAGCTAAAGTTTACATTAAAAAAAAAAAATTTTTTTTTTGAGATGGAGTCTCGTTCTGTTGTCCAGGCTAGAGGGCAGTGGTGCGATCTCGGCCCACTGCAAGCTCCACCTCCCAGGTTCATGCCAATTTCCTGCCTCAGCCTCCTGAGTAGATGGGACTACAGGCGCTTGCCACTACGCCTGGCTAATTTTTTGCATTTTTAGTAGAGATGGGGTTTCACCGTGTTAACCAGGATGGTCTCGATCTCCTGACCTCGTGATCCGCCTGCCTCGGCCTTCCAAAGTGCTGGGATTACAGGCATAGGCCACTGTGCCAGGCCTAAAAATATTTTTAAAGGAAAAGATAGAATAACCTAAAGTTACTTTTTCTTTGAGATCTTTCTTATTCATCAATGAGTCAAAGACAGAGTGTTGGCAGAATGTGTGTGTAACAAGAAATGAATAGAGCAATTTTTTTTTTTTTTTTTTTGTATTTCAGTTGTTAGGAATTAAACACATATGCATACATGAACTACAAAATACTGGTAATTCTGCAAATGAATTAAATACGCTTATTAAAACTGGCACTGTATATTATCAAGATAAATAGTTAAATTTATGCTAATAACTTAAAATTTTTCTTAAAATGATGATTACCCCATTGGGTATCATAATTAATACAATTACTTCAAAAGAAAAAGCTTTATATATTAGTATTTTCAGTGGAACTCTTTCCTTCTTTTGAGCAAGAGGCCCACATTCATATTCCTCTGAACCCCAGACATAATCTAGCCAGTCTTGTTAAAATGTGAACTATTCTAACTGTGACAAAAGTTTATTTTCTTATGTATTCAACCAACCTAGAGTTTTTTATCTTTCCACAAGCACCAAGTTTCAGCTGTTACTGAGGAACTGGAGAAGGGGGAAGAAAAAGCAACCAAGGGAGATGAGTAAGCAGTGGAACACAAAATTAATGCTGAAAGGCTGAAGTCATCGACCTCTTTAAGAGTAGGTTAAATACCTTCATTTACATCTCAGGGTCATTGTAACAAGAATGTGAGCACACCTTTTGATCTCATATCCACTACACCCCAGTGGGTGTGTAGTGAGATAGTCATGGCACTTCTGTTGCTGCACAAGGGGGTACCCCCTTTTCCCCCATCTACATCTTCCTGTCCTGTGTCATACTTGTTGTGGGGGTTAACAGATAACCAACCTTACTCCCAGCCTAAAACTCCAACATCCAGGGAATTAAACACTTTGTGTTTCAGGCCGGGCACAGTGGTTCAGACCTGCAGTCCCAGCACTTTGGGAGGCCGAGACAGGTGGATCATTTGAGGTCTGGAGTTCAAGACCAGCCTGGTCAACATGGTGAAACCCCACCTCTACTAAAAATACAAAAAATTAGCTGGGCATGGTGGTGCACACCTGTAGTCCCAACTACTTGGGAAGCTGAGGTAGGAGAATCAATTGAACCCAGGAGGCAGAGGTTACAGTGAGCCAGAGTCACGCCACTGCACTCCAGTCTGAACGACAGAGTGAGACTCCATCTTAAAAAAAAAAAAAATACTCTGTGTTTCAGTTAAATCTTTCTGGTTCTTTTCAGAGAGGGAAGTTTGCTACATCTGTTCATGTTCCTCTCCTTTTTTCCCTTCTACTTAGTGAGCAGGTCTCTTCTTGGGTATGCTTAACCCATCACAAACTTGGGAGCTGGGAGAAAGGGGACTTCCCAGGGAGCAAATATAAGGATCTAATCCTGGCCCCTTACAAGTCCTGTCTTGAAAGTGACTCCATTTTGTCTTTAAGTCATGTCACTCTTCACCACAGTCGAGACAAACTTGGGACTGTTTCCCACCTCCAGAGTTCTGTGCAGCTCAAGAATGATTACTAAAGCTGTCCCAACCAAAGAAGAATTTGAAAACTGCCTAATGAGTGGTGGAGAAACTTATGATCCCCCTGTGACACATCGTGCCCCACTGTCAGCCTGGTCAGTGCTGAGACACCTACCTGAGAGCTTCACTTTAATAGGAGAGGATGCATCCCGGCCTCACTGGCTGTGCTCCAATATGGCTCTGTTGCCTGGAACCCAAATCACTGTTCAGTATTAGCATTCAAGAGCTTCAAGGCTCCAAGCACCACACTATTGCCCCCTGGTGGATGACAGAGTAAAGTAGCTTTTCCAGGCTGAACACCTAGATGGAATATTTCTTCAAGTTTGGTTATTAATTTGATACATAAATCCCAGTAACTGCCTACTCTAACCTATGCTCTCTCTAGAATACTGAAGTATTTTTCCATAGATCAGGCAGTTTAGAACCTCATTTAACTGGCAGTATTTCTCAATCATCAGCAGTTTCCTCAACCATATCGTTTATTGATGTTTCTACTGTCCTCTATAAGTCTACTTCTCCAGTTCTTGGCATGCTATTTTTTGGAAAAAAAAAAAAAAAAGTCCCAAATAGCAATTACTGAATGCCACAAGAGCCACTAAGTATCTAGGGGATCCAGTACACAGCAATGGGGCTGGCCAGAAACTTCTAATTATAAGAGCAGTTAAATCACCAACTTCCTCTTTCCTTCCATGAATGATATCCATTTCTTCAGAACTAGGGGAGTGTGGAGTTTGGGTAAAATATGAATGTTCAAGCATTCTCACTAACTAGATAAATTTAAAGTCTCCTCCTGCTAGAAAGCAACCAGATACTAGAAAATGTGTAAAAAATATACTTCCTCATCTGAAAAAGTGTATCTACGAAAAACCACTCAATAGCATTCTTAAAGGAGAAATTTTATGAATTTTTCACTTAAAAAGCAGTATTGAGAAAAAAGATAACTCCTATAAACACTTCTATTCAACATGATGCTTGGGTTCTTGCACATTGGGAACCCCATCTTAGCCCACCTATATTTTCCTCTTTTAGCACAGAAAGGGAGGAAAGTAAATAAAAACAAATAAGGATTGGAAATGAAGAAAATAAATTGCTTATTCACAGATGATATTAAGATACAAATATTTTAAAGAAATTATTTGAATTAATAATAATAACTCAAGGTTCCCAGCACCACACTATTGCCCTGTGGTGGGTGATACAGTATTACTGTCCGCTGTATCCATCACTGGGCAACAGAGCTAGACCCTGTCTCCAAAAAAAAAAAAAAACACACAAAAAAAAACAAAATTCACTTCCTTCTCTTTTTCACAGTGTCCTTTTTCACAATAGTTCCTATTCCTTTTTAACTCTAGGTATTTTGAAAATCTTACGTTAATTCTTTTTTGATTATTATCTGCAATTCTCAAGGTCTTAATTATCTTGTTTGTTGCATTTGCTGATGCTCAGCTAATTTATTTTGTGTGTCATTTGTATTTTTTATTATGAAATAATCTCCAGAAGGAATTATTATTATTATTGAATTCTTTTGTCATGAAAGTATCTTACAGAACAGTTTTATACTTGTTTCTTCTGGAACCCAATATATTTCAAAGATTCAAGTATGTTTTTATGTTATGTTCTCCACTGTGAGTTCCTGAGCCATGAAGTACTACAAATGTGTACACCATATCTAAGGGTGGTACAAACTTGAGGTTATAATTTCGAATACATGACTTCTTTTCTACCGAAAGCACAGGGCAAATAAAAACATTTCACTCTTTCCCCCAGCCAAGGGCAGAGTTTGTCTAGTCCCCCTTTAACAAATAGGGCAGTACATCCAAGATCCAACATTTATCCGGCAGTGTCAGTTCCATTTCCTATATCTTCTCAGGACTGAGGCCATGACGCCTGCTCTAAGGAAGCATTAGAATCCCAGCAGAAGCTTCAGTCTGGTTTCAGTCTTTGCTCAGTGCTTTAGTTTTGATTTTTCTCTTTTCATCTGGCAGACAGATTTCTCTTTATTGTGAGCTTGATTATACATTCACAAATGTTTTAAGTGTATCTTTTATCCAACATTTTTATGGGTTATATTATGAAGACCTCATCTATGTTAATATAGTCCACCATGTTGGTAGAAGTTTCATCAATGAATTTTTTTTAATATGTATTAATACTCATTCAGTTTTTCAAGTGCTAGTTTGCTTTTAATTTTAATGTTTTGCATACTTCTTATAAAATAAGATATATATACAGGAACAAAGAATAATGCAACAAACACAAATGTCCCCACTACCCATCTTAAGAAAAAAGTGCTAATAGAGGTTATGCCACTGAGTACCTACCTCAAATAGGATACCCTTCTCTTCTTCCCAGCAATAACGCTTTTCATAATTTTGGTATTGATTATTTCTATATATTTCTTTCTTCTTTTACTACATGCTTCAATAGCCTTAATGGCATGGTTATACATATTTTCAACTTTATATATATATAAATGTGTATATATATATAAACTTTATATATATTTATATATAATATATAAATATATAATATATTTTATATAATATATATTATTTTATATACGTATATTTTCCATCTCTAATGGAAATATATATTATGTATAAATATATATTTATATTTTTATATATAAACTTTATATGTATATGAATTTTAAAAAGTATATATATAACATATATGTGTGTGTGTATGTATATGTGTGAATGCATATAGTACCACATTCAGTTGCTTCATTTTATTCAACACTATGTTTTTGGATTCACTCATGTTAAAATATGTAGCTCTGGCTCACTAATTTTCACTACTGTGTAGTGTTCCTTTTCATGACCATTTCACAATTATTTATCTATTCTCATAGGCTATGGTTTGAATGTGTCTTCCAAAGTTCACATATTAGAAACTTGATCCCTGATGCAACAGTGTTAAGAAGTAGAATCTTTCGGAGGTGACGAACAGATAGATGCCCTCATGAATGGATTAATGATGTTATGGGAATGGGTTAGTTATCATGGGAGTGGCTCCTGATAAAAGAATGAGTTTGGCGCTCTCTCTTTCTCTCTCTCTCTCTCTCACATGCTGTGTCACCATGCAATGTCTTCCACCATCTTACAATGCAGCAAGAAAGTCTTCATCAGACGCAGATCCTTCATCTTGGGCTTGCTAGCCTTCAGAATTGTGAGCCAAATAAACTTCTATTATTTGTAAATTACCCAGTCTGTGATATTCTGTTATACTAACACAAAACACTAAGACATCGCATCAATGGATATCTATGGTATTTCCAGTGTTTTGCTACTGCTGACAATGCTGCTGTGAACGTTTTTGTGTATATGTACATGAATTCTATAGGAGTGAATATACTGACTTGTAGAACATTTGCATTTTTAGCTTTACTAAAAATTGACAGATTTATGTAAAGTTGTTGTATAAAATTTACATTTAGTGCCTCCTCTATGTATACTAAACATCTTACAAATTCTCCTTCCCTTTTGCTTCCCTCTCAATACCTTCCACATGGATTGCAGATACTTCACCAAACTCTTTCTCCTATTCTCAAGTCAACTCCCAAATCTCTGCATGTTCTTATCAACGTTCTGCAGGTCTTTTACCCTCATAGGCTGAAACACTTTAGGATAGCAGGAGTACTTGGTTGGCTTCACCACCTTCCATTTGCCCTTGACCCAGTGAAGGTAAAGGTAAACATCCCAGCCACCTAGTAAATAAAGATTTTTTTCTCCTTTTCTAACTCATTTTAATATAGGAAATTCTGCCATGAATAAAATTATTTAAATTTTTACACAAATGATTTCCCAAGTTAATACATAAATGTATGTGTTCTCTTAGGTATAGTTTGACATGTTAATTTCAACACATATTCTAGAGGAAATATGAATTATTTTGTTTAGCATACAAAGGGACTTACTCCGATACAAAAATTCTGGGCTTCATAGCTGACCTTCAAAGGGAGAACTCAAAACTCCTGAAATTATATACACTATGTGCATACATGCATTATGTGCATTTTGCTTGGGGGAAGATCTATAACTGTTATCAGGTTTTCAAAGAAGCCACGACCTCATAATAATGTATTATCAACTTTCTACCTATGGAATAAATTTCAGATACATATGGAAGAGGTCAGCCCCACCAGAGCCTAATGGGTACACAGGGTACCTTGGCACCTTTCCCTCACTATAAATAGCCCTTTTCCATAGTCTGGGTCTATTTCTTCAGGGAAACTATAGACTATGGGTTACAATTAAATTATCTTTCTGGTCTATAATGCTATAATATGTATATATTATAAATCAATAACGATGTGTGCCTTTGTAAATGTTTCCAGTTTAAAGCCACAGATACATAAAACTTGTAAGACAACACTTCTGTGTATTGTTCTAATCAACTGAAATAATTTGAAATGGCAAAACATTCCTTTATATATAATATATATCCTAGAGGCTTTTTAAAACATGAATTTAATACATATCTCTATGGGGCTTCAAGGAAATTGTTGCTCATTTTCAGGATAAAGAAGAAAGAATAGGCAGAACGCAGAGAATGGTTAGGGCAGTGAAACTACTCACTGTGACAATGTAATGATAGATACATGTTGTTATACATTTGTCCAAACCTGTAGAATGTACAACACCAAGAGTGAACCCTAATGAAACTATGGACTTTGGGTGATTGTAATGGATCAATGTAAGTTCATCAATTGTTACAAAAGTACCACTCTGGTGGGGAATGTTGATATTAGGGAAGGCTATGTATGTGTAAGGGTAGAGGATATATGGGAAGTTTCTGTACCTTTTGTTTAATTTTTCTGTGAACCTAAAGCTGCTCTAGAAAATAAAGTCTATTTTACAAAAAACATGAAAGAGTTTTTTTCCACTTCAGCTGATCACTAAGGATATGCCTTTCTCAATTTACTATAGAGAATGCATTTATGAAGGTCCTGCTAATATATTCATGGAATATGAGGCATGCAGCCACCCAAGTTCATGGCTAAATTTCTGAATTGACAGAGTAAAATTGCTAACAACAGAAATGCTTGTATCGACCGAGCACTGTGGTTTGATGAAGTTTACGCATTTATTTTATAAATTTGCTGTAAAGCTATTAGAAGAATTTTATTACTCAAATTATGAGGCTGAGTCAGAGTGGCCTTTTAAATCTATAAATTAATTAGAACTGTATTTTTAGAGCACTGAAAATATCTACCCCTTTCTTTCAATGAATATATTTTCTTTCTCTATTACAAATAAATTGTGATTTAGTTCATAATTTGCCTAGTTTGCCATCATTCATATATATAGTACTTGGACAGATCAGCAAATATAATTGTAAATTTACTTCACAATCCACTTCTGGGTAGATGAGAGAAGCTTATATATGCGTGTGATAGAAGAAATTACCCTTCATTAAAGCATTTTCTCCATTCAATACATTTAAACACATGCGCAAGCAAGGATGTAGTTCTCGCCTATTTGTATTCTCCACGCAAAATGCTTTTTGCTTTCTTTATAACTTCCATGTGGGAGTTACCTCAGCCTAGTATTTATACTTTCTCCTAGTTTTTTCTTTTTGGCCACCACTTTGTTCTTTCTACTACTTTACCATCACTTTCTTGATAATCTTTCTATAAGGCATTTATCAGTTCGTTCTTGTTTATTTCCATCTCTAATCCTCATATGCCAGTTTGATTGTTTTTTCTAACTCCATTCAGAACCAAATCTGACAGTGTGCATGTCATTGGGCAGGGCTTACTTCACCACCTTCACTCATCAGTCATAGCAATTGGTCCAGGGTAGGTACAAGGCCATGGCTGAATAAATCTGGAAAAAGAGAGTTTTCTTTCTTTCAGGGTTTTCTAGGTTGGTAGTATTTAAGACTGGAGCTCATGGAAGCCACCTTGCCACACAGGAAGAGATGGTCTGAGCACGATGCCACCATACAGAAAAGAACAGAGCAAAGAGAATAAGAGAGGCAGATTCGAAAGATATTTTCGAATACCAAGACCCAGTTTTGCTTGATCCATCCCTTGACTTTTATAAGAAAGCAATGATATGCTTTGACCACTTTGAATCATGTTTGTTTTGTATGAAGCATTCCAATACCTTATTTTGTTTTAAAAAAATTTTATTTGCATTCAATAAGAGATAAGATATTCCTAACAAAATCCTACATATGTGTCCATTAGAGCAATGTCGCATTAGTTAAGATACACTAGATTGCTAGAAATGGAAACCAGTTTCAATCTTGTCTAAATTGAAATAGGTATTTGTTCATTTCTATAAAGTTTCAGAGGTAAGCTAGGCTCGGGCATGGCTGAGTTCCAGAACTTCGACTACTAGTTTTCCATATTTTAGTTGTCCACCCATTCCTCTTTTCAGCTTGACATCATTCTCTCCTCTTGACAGGTTTTCTCTGTATGGAGATAACATAACAGCTGGCAGCTCCAGAACTGCATGCCAGTCACGTTTTTATGATCTTTAGATAAAAGGCTATGCTTCCTCCAGCCCCAGTTACTCTGATTATTCCTTTATAACTACACCTGAAAAAACTCACGTGGCAAATATATAGTCTGTGACTGACTAGCCCTGAATTCCATGCCCACCTCTGCAGTCAGAAGGAAGCCTCTTGCAATTGATGATCCCAGTAGCACCCCATGAAATTGGAACAGATGGAAGTGGTAGGGAAGCAATCTCCCAAGTAGAAACACAAGAGGTGTAAGATTTCTGTGAAACACATCAAGTTGCCCACTCATGTTTATTTCTTGTCCTTTTCCAGACCCCACTAAAATGAGGAAATAAACTGATTTTTTTTAAATTATGGGATTGGAGGAAGTAAAGGGTGAGAGAGCTCAACACAATTCTGGAAGGCAAAAAAAACAATAGAAGAAGAGAACCAATCATGTTGGAAGATGTCAAAGCCTAAGGCATGGTCAGAGGCTGATGTCTGAAAGGACTTTGCATCACCTGGCATGGCTGTGGGTGGGGATAAGGTGAGGAGCTGTAAAAAAAGATATGGGTTGAAGTTGTGTGGAGTGGTCAATCCCTCCTGACTGCCGATAAGCAGAATTTCAGAAATCTTTAATTTCCATGCAGCAGATACCTTCAATAATGCATCGTCAGGAGACTGAGGTTCTTTCTCTATGGAATTTGAATGAGAAACATGAGAGCTGGACAATCAGACTGGCAGAGGAAGGGGTAGGATATGGGGTTGGTAATAGAGAATTAATTTACAAGCTGCACAAAGCTCCTCCAAACCTCATCCTTATTACATCTTTGTGCAGTGTACTGCCTGAACTAGAATATGTGGATATGTCTAGAACTATAAAATCTTGCTTAACTACAATCTTTGTCTGCATCTTCCTTTTAGGAAAATGAGGTAAAAGGAAAACAGTAACTAGCTTATGATATCAGAGAGTTATTTAAAACAAGAAACTGTAGTTCATTCCAGTTTTATGTCTCTAACAAAGCTTCACAGAAATTATGAATATTCTAGGAGATGCCCCAGGCATCACATGATCCTAAATCATCAAAACAATGTTGACTTGTGTTTGGCATTTTGTACTTACTGAGCCAGGAAAGTGAAGTGGTCCAATGTAGAAAGGTTTTCTAAACTAATAATTAAAACAAAGAATTTTCTTTTTTTTTAATTATACTTTAAGTTCTGGGATACATGGGCAGAATGTGCAGGTTTGTTATACAGGTATACACATGCCATAGTGGTTTGCTGTACCCATGAACCCATCTTCTACATTAGTTATTTCTCCTAATGCTATACCTCCCCTAGCACCCCAACCCCCAACAGGCCCCATTGTGTGATGCTCCCCTCCCTGTGTCCACGTGTTCTCATTGTTCAACTCTCACTTATGAGTGAGAACATGAGGTGTTTGGTTTTCTGTTCCTGTGTTACTTTACTGAGAATGATGGTTTCCAGCTTCGGAATATTCTGATTAATTTGATTTTGCTATGTGTTGATATTTTATAGCTCCTACCCCTTTTGTCAGGAGCTACCTCCCTATCATTGAATTGATTAGTTATATTTAATAATGTTTGGTGTTTGGATTCATTTAGCAATAACACTTGGAAATTTATTACCAGCTATTTTTAAAGTCTTAATTTTTTTTTGTTTTTGTTTCTGTTTTTTCATCAGCTATTTAGGATAAGAGAATGTTTACATCTTAATGTAAAAAATGAAAACAGGCATAAATACTATTTTATGTATAGAAATGCTTTCTTTCATTACTTGGTGCCTGCATCTCTAAGTGTTTACATAGCTTATCTGCCTGTATGATGTTGCTAAAAACATGAATCAGGAAGGAGAAAAAAAAAGTTGAATATCTAGTCCAAGAAGGAGAGAGGTTTCTATAAAAAATGTGTGTGTTTGTATATATATCTATGTATGTATATGTATGTATATATCTATGTATATGCATATGTGTATATATCTACATGCATCAATATGTAAATATATTAATATATCCATGTATATGTATGTATACATATGTGTGTATTTATATATGTGTATACATATATATGTGTGTGTATATACACACACCCACACCTTCTTTTGGCATTATTGTCAAAAATCAGTTGACCATAGACAACTGCCTATATAATATGCACTGTGTGTGTATATATAACTGTACAGGAAAAACAGGGTGCAAAGAATGAAAAAAAGAACTTTTTGTTGTTGTTGTTGTTTTGAGACTGAGATTTAATACAGGCAAAATCACTGTGAACATTATAAATTGCTTATGTAAGTTTAACCAGTCTCCTACATATGATCCTAAGCTTTGGAAATGGGGAAATTCTTTTATTATTATTATTATTATTATTATACTTTAAGTTCTAGGGTACATGTGCATAACGTGCAGGTTTGTTACATATGTATGCATGTGCCATGTTGGTGTGCTGCACCCTTTAACTCATCACTTACATTAGGTATATCTCCTAATGTTATCCCTCCCCCATCCCCCCTCCCCACAATAGGCCCCGGTGTGTGATGTTCTCCCTCCTGTGTTCAAGTGATCTCGTTGTTTAATTCCCACCTATGAGTGAGAACATGCGGTGTTTGGTTTTCTGTTCTTGGGATAGTTTGCTGAGAATGATGGTTTCCAGCAGCATCCATGTCCCTATGAAGGACACGAACTCATCCTTGAAAAAAAGAACTTTTAAAAAACCTGTAATTAGAATCATCAAAGAGATAAGAAAATAATGCATGCATAAAATAGGGAAAATATAAAATAAGAAAGATTAAGGTTATTAGAAATTAAAAGTGTTATTGTCAAAATGAGAAATGTAATAAAAGAGTTGGAAGATAGAGTCATGGAAAACTCTCACACAGTAAAACAAAGAAACTATTTTTTTAAAAGAGAGGGATAAAGCAATAAAGTCCAGAGGTTCAAGCTAGGAAGTCCTACATCCAGCCAAGATGAGTTCCAGAAAAAGAGACCAGAGGAAATCAAAGAAGAGAAATGGTCAAAGAAATAATAATGATAAAATTTCCTACAACAAAAGGATATGTCTCCAAGTTGTAAGAGGCCACTAAGTAATTCACACTTACTACTGAATTTAACAAAAGAAGTGCAAAACATATTTTCAAAACTACAAAATATTGTCAAAGGAAATTAAAGAAGATATAAATGATTTTTAAAAACGCAAAATGGCTGTACTCCCCAAAGTAGTCTACAGATTCAACATCATCCTAGTCAGACTTTGGGCTGCTTCTTTATAGAAGTTGACAAGCTGAATCTAAAGTTCATATTGAACTTCAGGGAACCCAGAAGGGCCAAATCAATCTTAAAATAGAATAACAAAGTAGGAGGATTTATTCCTTCTAATTTCAAAGCTTACTACAAAGCAACAGTAATCAAGACAGAGTGGTAGTGGCACTAGGATAGACATACAAATCAATGGAATAGAATTGTGAGTTCATAAATAGACCTGTGTGTCTATGATCAACTGATTTTTGACAATGATGCCAAGAGTATTCAATGAGAAAATAACAGTCTCTTCAACAATTGGTGCCAGTGCCATTCAATAGCTACATGCAGAAGTATGAAGTTAGACCCTTACTTTACATCTTAAAAAAAAAAAATCCAAAATGAATCAAAGACTTAAACATAAGAGCTAAAACTCCTAGAAGTAAACACAGGCATAAATTTTCATGACCTTTTATTTAACAATGATTTCTTATATATGGCACCAAAAGCACAATAAATGAAAGAGAAAAAAGATAAATTTGAATTCCTAAAAATTAAAACTCTTGTATATCAAAGGACACTAACAAGAAAGTGAAAAATCAATCTCCAGAACTGAAGAAAACATTTGCAAATTGTATGTCTAATAAGGATGTAGTACCAATAATACATATTTTAAAATCTCTTCTAGCTCAACAAAGAAAACAGTAGGCAAAAGACATAAATAGATATCTTTTCAAGGAAGATATGCAAATGTCCAACAAGCACATAAAAAAGATGCTCATCATCATTAATTATTAGGAAAATACACATCAAAACTATAAGACACCACATCCATTAGGATAGCTATAATAATAATTTTAAAACAACAAAACATAAGTGTTGGTAAGGATATGGTGAAATTGGAACCCTTGTACTTTGCTGATGAGAATTTAAATGCTGCTGCCACTCTGAACTACAATTTGACAGTTCCTCAATAAATTAAACATAGAATTACCATAGGACCCAGTAAGTAAACTCAGGTTTATACACAAAGTATTTGAAAGCAGATATTCAAACAAAAATGTATAGATGGATGTTCATAGGAGTGCTGTGCACAATAGCCAAAAGGTGGAAACAACTCAAATGACCATTAACAAGTGAGTGGATAAACAAAATAGGGTAGACTGAGCTACCTGCATACACTGTGCAGTGCCAGAGAGATCAACCAGAATCAAGATGTCTGGCACTGAGGAAGCAATTTTTGGAGAGCGTGACAGCCATACTGCTGTTCATGGCAGCTCGGTGTGCTTTGGACAGTGCCAGTGCACAGTAGAAGAGTACCAGGCCATCCAGAAGGCCCTGAGGCAGAGGCTGGGCCCAGAATACATAAGTAACGCATGACTGGAGGAGGCCAGAGGTGTGTTACATTGAGGGTCATTGGGTAATTAATCTGGCCTATGACATGTTTGGTTGCAACGGTGTGGCACACTCCATCACGCAGCAGAATGTGGATTTTGTTGACCTCAACAACGGCAAGTTCTACATGGAAGTCTGTGCATTTATGAGGGTCCAGCTGAAGGACGGTTCATATCATGAAGTTGTGGGTTATGGTGTTAGGGCCTCCAGTCCAAGGCCTTATCTTTGGAGAAGGCAAGGAAGGAGGCAGTGACAGACAGGCTGAAGTGAGCCCTCAGGAGTTTTTGTAATGCACTTGGAAATTGTATTTTGGACAGAGACTACTTGAGGTCACTAAACAAGCTTCCATGCCAGTTGCCTCTTGAAGTGGATTAAACTAAATCAAAGATACAAGATTTTGAACCAGCTGTGGAAGAGGCAAGATACAACAGCTGCCAACTGAATATGACCCTGGGACACCCACAACTTCAAGTGGTGACCTTCCCTTGTGGACCAAGCCACGTTGTGATTCAGGGGGACAAGGATTGCAGCTTTCCGACTTCTGAGCTCATCCACTGTTGGTGAGAGAGGCCACGTACCAGCAGAAGCTCTGGCAAAAGCAGCTGCAGCAGCAGTTCCAGGAGCAGATGAAGAAACAGCAAGTCCACACCTTTTCCCCGTCAGTTGAGAAGAGTGAGGAGACTCTTGGAGACAACTCTGAAATCTGGGATGTGACTCCAGATGCAGGGGATGGTGTGGTCAAGACTTGTCTAGAGAAGAACCACCCCAGACCTCTGACACACCAGCCTTTAACAACCAGGTGGTGACCCAGAACAGGACTCCACACAGCCTATTCTACCAGAAACCACAAGCAAAATCTGGATCTTGAGACCTTCAAACTTACAGCACTGACCAGTGCATAACAGGAAACTGGGAAGCTCATAAGAAGGGCCAGGACATAAAGAAAAGGAAATTGGATCCATCTTAACTGAGCCTCTGACCACATCATTGGACTCTGTCACAAAGGGACTTTGGAAAACTACTTTTTGGTCATGAAATTGTTCATCACTCATGGAGAATTAACTTTATTGCTAAGGATTTATCGTGCTTCATTTTGAACCTCATCAATAGGATCTGACTGAGAGCCTACTGCAGTTAGAGCTGAGCACTTTTTAAAACCTCATCCCACACTCTAGTTGGGAGAGGCTCTGGACAGATGAAACACCTTTTCTTTGGCTTGTGAGGCTTCCCACTATTTATTTCTAACTATTATGTTAACACCGATGGACATTTTAGGAATCACCAATGGCTGCTTGCCCTCAAGCAATATAGGCCGGACTTAGTACTAACCACCTGCCTCTGCAATTACCTACATTCAATTGCTTTGCATAACCTCTGCCTTCTTTCCTTTAGGGCACCAAGCATTTAATATTGTCCACCTTAAGCACTGAGGATCATGACAGGAAAAAGGTTGGAGTAGTGCTTTTTACTGCTTTGTATCAATCCAGGCTACAATCTTCATTTAATATAAATAAACTCACTTATGGGTTTATGACATTAAAAAATAGGGTATATTTATTTAATGGAATATTATTTGCCCTAAGAAAATAAGGTACTGATATATGCTACAACACAGAAGAACTTAAAAACATGGAAGAAGCCAGTCACAAAATACCACAAATTACATGATTTCTTTTATATGAAATGTCCCAAACAGACAAAATTATAGAGACATAAAGTAGATTTGTAATTACTTAGGAATGAGGAGGCTAGGGAATAGGGCCTTGAGAGCTAAAGGGTATGGGGTCCTCTGTGGTGATAAAATGTTATAAATTTGTCTTTGGTGATGGTTGCAGATAGCTGTGGATATACTTAAAAACCATTGAATTATATTCTTTAAAGTAGTGAATTGTGTGCTGTGTTAATTATATCTTAGTAAAGCTATTTTTACAACTTGTAAAGGAAAAAATGGGAGGGCACCAACTGCCGAACACATTGACTAGAAAAAGACCCACATCAGTGCACATCAACAGGAAAAAAGAAGACACTACAATCTCCAGGTAAAAAACTTAGCCTTAGCTTACATTAAAAAGATTGTAGGGTGAGAATGGCATCAGCTTGTAAAAGAGATAGCTTTGTAAGTTAGAAGACAATAGAGTAATCCAAAATAATTGGTGAGGCAAAATAATTTTCAGTCCCACATTTTTATTTGAAAATGAGGACAGAAGGAAGATGTATTCATAGATGCAGAGTATACTTTACCTTCCATGCACCCTTTCAAATGGAATAGACTCCAGTAAAGTCAGCAAGTAAAACAAAAAGAGGAGCCAACCCAATAGTACAGCCAAGAGGAGCCCCAGGTTACTGACTCTGCAGCCCATATTGGAGTGAGAAGGCAGAGAGACCTCAACTGGATATCTCTACGGAGAAGCTATTCAGTAGAATAGTGGATACTATGGAGCATTTTGAAGCACTCGTTGGGCAGTGTGGGGAGAATACATGGATAGCAAGTAGTACACATGGAAAAATTTGACAAGGAAAAAACACTGCTGAAAAGGGGGGAAGTGTATCATAGTATCATATGTATCATAGTATATGTATATACACATATATACACATATGTGTATATACACATATATGTATACATACATATGAGTATATATACACATGTGTATATACACATATATGTATACATACATATGAGTATATATACACGTATGTATATATACACATATATGCACACATATAAATACACATATGTATATGTGTGTACGTATATATGTATATATACACGTGTATATATATGATTTTGCCTCACAATTAATAGTATGTTTATAGTTATAATTAATTGACATTAGATATGGATTTAATTTTAAAAATACTGATATATACTAGGCAATGGGAGGAGAAGGGGTAAGATGGTATAAGGGAGCCAAATGCCTAAAATGAATAACTTGAGAAAATAAGTATGTTTGTGATTTAGGAACAAGGACTTGAGAATAGAAGAAACCACTAAAAAAAGTCAAAAAATTGTCTTTGGGGAGAGGGGCATGAAGGGTCTGGGACTTATTTTTCATTTTAAGTTTACAGTACTTTTTAATTTTTCAACTATCTCCATGTATTATTGATTTTTATTTCATAAATACTTCAAAAACAACACAATTGAAAAGGTGATGGGGTCAGGCACAGTGGCTCATGCCTGTAATCCCAAAATTTTGGGAGGCGGAGGCAGGTGGATCACCTGAGGTCAGAAGGTCGAGACCATCCTGGCTAACAAGGTGAAGCCCCATCTCTATGAAAAATACAAAAATTAGCTGGGCGTGGTGGTGGGCACCTGTAATCCCAGCTACTTGGGAGGCTGAAGCAGGAAAATCTCTTGAACCCGGGAGGCAGGGGTTATAGTGAGCCGAGATCAAGCCATTGCACTCCAGCCTGGGCAACAGAGTGAGACTCCATCTCAAAAAAAAAAAAAAAAAAAAAAAAGGTGATATACAAATCTTTTGATACCTATTTCACTAACCTGAGCTTTGTATTAGAGCTACGAAGACAAGCTACATTGACAGACTCATTTGGTTGGTGTCTACACAGACAAATTTCTAAACACTTAAGGACAAAATGCTTTTGTTGATGCCAGCATTATAATTTCATTGAGTATATATAGTTAACGTCTTATTTAATTTCACTAGTTCCTTTTCTGTATTTCTCTGACAAGATTCTAATTTAATATTTGTATAATTGCTGGCTCTGCTAGCAAAGCACCTGTGCACTCCGTAGTTAAGAGGGTCCTGATAATTTGTTAGCTCTCTTGAAATCTTGTGGATTTTTAGACACACAAATCCTACTTTTAAGAAATCATCGAAGTAATCCTCAATAGACCAGGAATTCAGGTCAGAAAATACTTTAAATCCCTCAGACAGAAAAAGCTGTAAATCCTTTAGGTTACTTTGGAGGATCTGAAGTGGGATGATATGTTTAATTTTGTGAATTATGTGGCAAAATTAGAGTCACTTGGCAAATTCTTGCCATGATGCTACACTCCAGGGAGAGGAAGTCCATGCATGCTACATTATATTCCTGGGAAAACACAAAAAAATAATGATTTCTTTCCATTATGCTGATCCCTTCAACATTCTGTTCCCCAGAAACTTCTGTAAAAAAACAGTTGCCCTCTGGATAAATGACCAGACGAAAACAATTTGGCCAAAAAGTTTTGAAATCAATACTTCTCATCTTTTCACCTCTAACTCCTCAGTTCTTTTAAGCTATCTTAACCCAGGTGTTCTCAAGAAAGAACTTTTCTTGAATCCAACACTGATTTTGTTGTTGTTGTTATTCTATATGATTGACTGACTTTTTTCCACTCAACTTACTTGGCTGTCTGATTATGGAAAGTAAAGCAACTCTTGATCTGGTTACCTGCTTGCCTAACCTCTATGTAAGAAACCTTAATGGAACCTGAATTTGCTTGTTTTTTTTTTTTTTTTTTTTTGAGACAGAGTCTCGCTCTGTCACCCAGGCTAAAGTGCAATGGCTCAATATTAGTTCACTGCAACCTCCGCCTCCCAGGTTCAAGCAATTCTCCTGCCTCAGCCTTCTGAGTAGCTGGGATTACAGGCACCCACCACCATACTCAGCTAATTTTTGGGTTTTTTTGTTTGTTTGTTTGTTTGTTTAGTAGTGGCAGGGTTTCACCATGTTGATCAGACTAGTCTCGAACTCCTGACCTCAGGTGATCCACCCTCCTCAGCCTCCCAAAGTGCTGAGATTACAGGCGTGAACTACTGCACCTGGCTGTCATTCATTTTTAAGTATTATTTATTTAAGAAATACTCCATGCATACACACAAGCCTCAGGGATGTACCCTGGATTCTAGCTGAACTAAAAATTTAAAAATAATTTGTGGTCACAAAATGCATATTGGTCCATCTGTATTCCATAAGGGCCTATCTTACCCATCCTCCTTCACTACATCCTTGCCCAGGGCTCTCCCTCCCACTAGATGGGGACACACAAATGATCCTTCTGTAACTTCTGCCATCTAAATGCCTCATGCTGGAGACCTTCCTCGGTTCCTTCCATGACCTTACTCTCGGCTTCATTAAGGACTGAAAAAGAAAAAGAAAGCCAAAGCAATAAACAGTAGCCAAGAAAAGTTTGCTTAGCCTCCTTTGTTGTCTCTGCCCAATTTTAATTTGGTAATAATTTGTAGGGAACAGATAAAGTCAGGGCCAGTCTTTCCTTGATGATTTTAAGGAAACAAAAAGCACTGATCTTGAAGTTCAGTCCCGGGATGTGTCTACTCTGCATTGGCAACTACCATGTCCTTGGGCAAGCCACTTAACCCTTCTGATTTTATTTATGAGACAATAATCATATCATAATTGTTATTTTTCTTTTTTTAACTTTTAGTTTCAGGAGTACATGTGCAGGTTTGTTATATAGATAACTTGCGTGCCACAAGGGTTTAATGTACAGATTATTCCATGACACAGGAAATAAGTCTAGTACCCAATATGTACTTTTTTATCCTCACCCTCCTCCCAACTCTACCCTCAAGTAGGCTCCAGCATCTATTTTTCTACTCTGTGTCAATGTATACTCAATGTTTAGCTCCCACTTATAAGTGAGAACATGCAGTATTTAGTTTTCTGTTCCTGAATTAGTTCACTTAGGATAGTGGCCTCCAGCTCCACTCATGTTGCTGCAAAGGATAGGATCAGCATAGTATTCCATGGTATATATGTACTACACTTTTTTAATCCAGTCTACCACTGATGGGCATTTAGATTGATTCCATGTCTCTGCTATTGTGAATAATGCTGCAGTGAACATACACGTGCATGTGTCTTTATGATAGAACAATATATATTCCTTTGGATATATATCCAGTAATGGGAAATGTACCCAAATGGTAGTTCTGTTTTAAGTTCTTTGAGAAATCTCCAAAGTGCTTTCAATAGTGGCTGAAATAATTTACATTCCCATTAATAGTGTGTAAGCATTCCTTCCCTTTTCTTCACAACCTTGACAGCATCTGTTATTTTTTGACTTTTTAATACTAGCCATTCTGACTGGTGTGAGATGGCATCTCATTGTGGTTTTGATTTGCATTTCTCTAGTGATTAGTAATGTTGAGCATTTTTCATATGCTTATTGGTCATTTGTATGTCTTCTTTTGAAAGTGCCTGTTCATGTCCTTTGCTCACTTTTTAATAGGGTTGCTTGGTTTTTGCTTATTAATTTATTTAGGTTTCTTATAGATTTTGGATATTATACCTTTCTCAGATGCATAATTTAAACATATGTTCTCTCATTCTATGGGTTGTTTACTCTGTTGATAGTTTCTTTTGCTGTGCAGAAGCTCTTTAGTTTAATTAGGTCCCACTTTTCAATTTTCGTTTTTGTTGCAATTGCTTTTGACATTTTTGTCATGGAATCTTTGCCAGGGCCTATGTTCAGAATGGTATTTCCTAGGTTTTATCCAATGATTTTTATAGTTTCATGTTGTACACTCAAGTCTTGAATTGATTTTGTATATGATGTAAAAAGGCATTGATTTGAATCCATCTTGAATTGATTTTGCGTATGATGTAAAAAAGATATCCAGTTTCGGTCTTCTGTATATAGCTAGGCTGTTATCACGGTACCATTTATTGAATAAGAAGTCCTTTCCCTGTTGCTTTTGTTGACTTTGTCAAAGATCAGATGGTTTTAGGTTTGTGGCTTTATTTCTGGGCACTCTGTGCTGTTCCATTGGTCTATGTGTCTGTTTTTGTACCAGTAACATAGTGTTTTGGTTACTGTTGCCTTACAGTACAGATTTTGGTATCAGAATGATGCTGGCCTCATAGAATAAGATAGAAAGGAGTCCCTCCTCCTCAATTTTTTGGAATAGTTTTAGTAGGAATGGTACCAGTTCTCTTTTACATGTCTGATAGAATTCAGCTATGAATCTGTCTGATCCTGGGCTTTTTCTGATTGACAGGCTTCTTATTACTTGAAACTTGTTATTGGTCTGTGTTGTGGGAAGTCAGGGACCCCAAATGGAGGGACTGGCTGAAGCCATGGCAAAAAAACATAAATTGTGAAGATTTCATGGACATTTATTAGTTCCCCAAATTAATACTTTTATAATTTCTTATGCCTGTCTTTACTGCAATCTATGAACATAAATTGTGAAGATTTCATGGACACTTATCACTTCCCCAGTCAATACCCTTGTGATTTCCTATGGCTGTCTTTAATCTCTTAATCCTGTCATCTTCATAAGCTGAGGAGGATGTATGTCACCTCAGGACCCTGTGATGATTGGTTAACTGCACAAATCGTTTGTAGAGAATGTGTGCTTGAACAATATGAAATCTGGGCACCTTGAAAAAAGAACAGGATAACAGCAATGTTCAGGGAACATGGAAGATAACCTTAAACTATGACTTCCAATGAGCCAGGCGGAACACAGCCATATTTCTCTTCTTTCAAAAGCAAATAGGAAAACTATCACTGAATTCTTTTTCTTAGCAAGGAACATCCCTGAGAAAGAGAATGTGCCTCTGAGGGTAGGCCTCTAAAATGGCTGCTTTAGGGGCAGCTGTCTTTTACAGTCAAAAACAAAGGGATGAAATAAGTCCCGGTCTCCTGTAGCACTCCCATGCTTATTAGGACGAGGAAATTCCCACCTAATAAATTTTGGTCAGACAGGTTGTCTGCTCTCAAACCCTGTCTCCTGATAAGATGTTATTAATGACAATGCATGCCTGGAACTTCATTAGCAATTTTAATTTCACCCTGTCCGGTGGTCCTATGATCTCGCCCTGCCTCCATTCGCTTTGTGATACTTTATTACCTTGTGAAGCATGTGATCTCTGTGACCCACACCCTATTCATACACTCCCTCCCCTTTTGAAAATCGCTAATAAAAACTTGCTGATTTTATGGCTCAGGGAGCACCACAGAACCTGCTGACATGTGATGTCTCCCCTGGACACCCAGCTTTAAAATCTCTCTCTTTTGTACCCTTTCCCTTTATTTCTCAGACCAGCCAATGCTTAGGGAAATACAAAAGAACCCACACTGAATATCGGAGGTGGGATTTCCCCCAGTAGGTCTGTTCAGATTTTCACTGTCTTTCTGGTTAATCTTGGGAGGTCGTGTTTCCAGGAATTTATCTATTTCTTCTAGTTTTCCAGTTCGTGTGCAAAGCAGTGCTTGTAATAGTCTCTGAAGGGTTTTTGTATTTCTGTGGGGTCAATGGTAATGTGCCTTTTGTCATTTCTGATTGTGTTTATTTGGATCTTCTGTCTTTTTTTTTTTTTTCTTTATTAGTCTAGCTAGTGGTTTATCGGCTTTTTTTTTTTAAGAAAAAGTCTTGCCCTGTCACCTAGGCTGGAGTTCAGTGGTGCAATCTCGGCTCACTGCAACCTCCACCTTCTAGGTTCAAGCAATTCTTGTGCCTCAGCCTCCTGCTAGGTGGGATTACAGGCATACACCACCAAGCCCAGCTAAAATTTTTTGTATTTTTTAGTAGAGATGGAGTTTCACCATGTTGGCCAGGCTGGACTTGAACTACTGGCCTCAAGTGATCCTTCCTCCTTGGCCTCCCAAAGTGCTAGGATTACAAGCATGAGTCACTGCATCTGGCCTGTCAGTCTTATTTACTCCTTCAAAGTACCAACTTCTGGTTTTGTTGGATCTTTTGGAATGGCTTTTTGCATCTAAATTTCATGCAGTACAGCTCTGGTTTTGGTTATTTCTTGTCTTTTGATAGCTTTGGGGTTGGTTTGCTCTTGTTTCTCTAGTGCCTCCAATTGTGATGTTGCATTGTTAATTTTAGATCTTTTTAACCTTTTGATGTCAACATTTAATGCTATAAACTTTTAACACTGCTTATCTGTGTCCCAGAGATTCTGGCATGTTGTATCTTTGTTCTCATTAGGCTCAAAGAATTTCTTGATTTCTGCCTTAATTTTAGTATTTACCCAGAAGTCCCTTAGGAGGACTTATAAGACTTCTGAATGTAATTGTGTGATTTTGAGCGACCTTCTTGGTATTTATTTCTAATTTTATTGCACTGTAGTCTGAGAGCATTGTTGATATGATTTCGTTTTTTTTTTTTTTTTTTTTTTAATTTGCTGAGAATGATTTTCTGGCCTATTTTGTGGTCAATTTTAGAGTATGTGCCATGTGCAGATGAGAAGAGTGTATTTACTGTTGTTTTCGAGTGAAGGGTTCTGAGGATGTCTATTGGTTACATTTGGTCAAGTGTTGCGTTTAGGTCCCGAATATCTTTGTTAGTCTTCTGCCTGAGTCATCTGTCTAATACAGTCAGTGGGGTGTTGAAGACTCCCACTATTATTGTGGGGTTATCTAAGTCTCTTCAGAGGTCTCTGATAACTTATTTTATTTTATAAATCCAAGTGTTCTTGTGTTAGGTGCACCTTGAATTCCTCATGGACAAGTCATTTCCACAAAACCCTTATACCCATCCCCTCTGCCCCAAGATTTGGCCAAAGGATCTTTTGTTAAAGCAGAGAAAAAAACACAGTTTTTCAAGTCAGTAGATTATTTCCTCTAAATCTTCAGCACAATATCCAGTTATGAAACTGATATGCCAAAATGTTTATAGGGAGTAATAACTGGTTGGTGAAAATTCAAGAGTTTTTTCGGTTTTGGTTTGGTTGTTTTGCTTATTCATGCCTGTCTCATTGTTTTAACTCCTTTTTACAATCAACACATATTATTTTATAAGAGAAAATAACTCAAAAGCTTTTTAATAATTTTAAGACAAAGAATAGAAGGGAGATAGAAAATGGTAAACTTAGACTCAGGAAATCTAGCTCCATTATTGCTAAAATAATGCTTTTAATTAATAGGGAAGGTATTAAAATATATTGACTTTATTATAAACCCAGATTTTCTTCTCACTTGGGCTTACTTAAAGGAACCAGAAATCCTTGGAGAAACTGCTAATTCTAGAATGGAACCAAGGTAGATTCAAGATGAGGCTAAAACGTACTGTTATACCAGAGTGTGAAAAACAATGCGGCATGTCACAAGGACACTGGTGCCAAATTGAAGAACCAAATGTTTGGAGAAATTGATTATCAAAATAATTAAGTAATAAATTATAAGTCATTGAAAAAATAGTAATGTATTTGTTCTTACTTATCTAAATATACAGGAGAAAGAGAAGCTCAGGCTTACAGTAGAAGGAAGAGTGTCAATTGGTAAATTCAAGAGTCCAGGGATTGGAAAATCATCATTCTGTGATTTTATAATAAAAATTACATCAGGCAAAAATTATCAGTGCATATTAAATCTGGTGAAGAGAATTTTTATGCGGTTGGTATAAAAGCATGTCCATGCAGACTGCTTAGTGGTTGTAATGAGAAAAAAGCTATGATTATTAATAAATATTAGACAAATCACACAACATCTTGAAAGAGTGTTCTCATCTATGAGGGATAGATGTACATCATGTGCCTACATTTGTGATGCACAGGAGGGCACGTCATCTAAGAAGAAAGAATAATGTGAATCAAATCATGGGGACACATCAGAGAAGCAAATCATGTGGAAATATCTACTAATCCCAAATGAAAATATTTCATTTAGACAAGGGAGGGAAATGACTGTACATTTAAAATTTTATTTTTTATTTTTTATTTTATGTTAATATATCATTGTACATATTTTGCAGTACATGTGATGTTTTGGTACATTTATATAATGTGTAATAATCAAATCAGGGTATGTGTGGTACCCATTACCTGCAACATTTATCTTTGTGTTGTGAACATTATAATTATTTTTGTCTAGCTATTTTGAAATAGACAATAAATTATTAACTATAATTTCCCTGATGTATTATAGAATCCTAAAACTTCTTATTTCTATTTAATTGTATTATTGTTCTGTACCTATTAGCCAACATCTCTTCATCTTTCCCTGCCCCCTTCCTTTCCAGCCTTTGGTAGCCATCATTCTACACTCTACCGCCATGAGATCCACATTTTTAGCTCCCGTATATGAGTGAGAACATTCTGGATTTGTCTTTCCGTGCCGGTTTATTTAACTTAATAGCCTCTGGTTCCATCCATGTCACTGCAAATGACAAGATTTCATTTGTTTTTACAGTTGAATAATATTCTATTGGGTATATATCACATTTGTTTTATGCATTCATCCATTGATGGACACTTAGGTTGATTCTGTATCTTGGTTATTGTGGGTAGTGCTGCTGTAAACATGAGAGTAAAGATATCTCTTCAATATCCTTGTTTTCTTTCTTTTAAATATATAATCAGTGTGGGATTGCTGGATTATATGGTAGTTCTATTTTTAGTCTTTTGAGGAACTTCCATACTGTGTTTGGTAATGGATATACTACTTTACATTCGCATCAATAGTGTACAAGTATACCTCTCTCTGCATGTCCTTGCCAGCATTTGTCATGTTTTGTCTTTTTTATAACTATTCTACCAGGGGTGAGATAATATGTCATTGTGGTTTTGATTTGCCTTTCCCTAATTATTAGTGATGTTGAGCATTTTTTCATATACTCATTCACCATTTGTATGTTGTCTTTTGAGAAATGTCTATTTGGATCTTTTGCTCATTTTTATATCAGGTTATTTGTTTTCATGCTATTGAATTGAATTCCTTATGTATTCTGGTTTTAATCCCTTGTCAGATAGAGAGTTGCAAATACTTTCTCCTCTTCTGTAGGTTGTTTCTTCATTTTGTTGTTTGCTTTTTAACTTGATGTAATTACATTTGTCTATTTTGCTTTAGTTGCCTGTGTTTTTGAAGTCTTACCCAAAATTTCTCTCTTACACCAATGTCCTATAGCATTTCCTTAATGTCATTCTCTAGTGATTTCATAGTTTCTGGCCTTACATTTAAGTATTTAATCCATCTTGAGTTGATATTTCTATATGATGAACGGTAGGGATCTCACTTCATCCTTCTGCATATGAATATCCAGTTTTCCCAGCATCATTTACTACAGAGTGTTCTTTCCCCAATATACGTTCTTGATGCCTTTGTTGAAATGAGTTGGCTATTCATGCATGGATTTATTTCTGGTTTCTCCAGTATATTCCATTGGTCTATGGGTCTGTTTTTAGGCCAGCACCATGCTGTTTTGTTTACTATAGCTTTGTAGTATTAATAGAATATGAAAAAGATAATGTGATGCCTCCAGCTTCGTATTTTTGCTTAGGATTGCGTTAGCTATTTGGGGTCTTCTGTAGTTCCGTAAGTGTTTTATAACTTTTTTTTATTCTGTGAAGAATTTCATTTGTATTTTGATAGAGATTTCTTTGAATCTGTAAATTACATACTATAGACATTTTAATAATATTAATTCCTCCACTTCTTGAATATAGCACATCTTTCCATTTTTTCTGTGTATCCGCTTCAGTTCTTTTCATTAGTGTTTTACAGTTTTTCCTTGTAGAGGTCTTTCACCTCTTTGGTTAAATTTATTTATAGGTATTTGTTTTTGTAGCTGTTGTAAATGGAATTGTTCCTTTATTCCTGTCCCTGATTGATCACTATTAGAGTATAGAAACATTACTGATTTTTATATGTTGATTTTGTGGCCTGAAACTTTACTAAATTCATTTATCAACTCTGAGAGTTTTCTTGGTGGAGATCTTAGTTTTTTCTAAATATAAAATCCTGTCATTGCAAACAGAGATAACTTCATTTCTTCCTTTCCAATTTGGATGCCCTTAATTTCTTTCTCTTGCCTAATTGATCTGGCTAGAACATCCAGTACTATGTTGAATCAAAGTGGTGAAAGGGTTTCCTTGTCTTATTCCAGATATTTTTTCCCATTCAGTATTATATTAGCTGTGATCTTGATATATATGACCTTTATCATGTTGATGTATGTTCCTTTTATACCCAATTTGTTGAGGATTTTTAATTACAAAAGGATATTAATTCTATTAAATGCTTTTTTATCTTCTATTGAAATGATCATATGGTTTCTGCCCTTGATTCTGTTGATGTGATGTATCATATTTATTGATTTGCATATGTTAATCCATTCTTGCATCCCTTGGATGAATCCCACTTGATCATGGTGAATAATATTTTTAATGTATTGTTAAATTGAGTTTGCTAATATTTTGTTGAGGATTTTTATATCTATATTCATCAGGGATATTGGACTGTAGTTTTCTGAGTTTGGAACTATTCCCTCCTATTCAATTATTTGAAATAGTTTGAGTAGAACTGGTATTAGTTCTATCTTAAATACTTGGTAGAATTCAGCAGTAAGTCCATCAGGTCCTGTACTTTTCTTTGATGGCAGACTATTTATTATAACTCTTATATCATTACTCATTATTGCTCTGTTCAGTTTTTCTGTATCTTCCTGATTCAGTATTGGTAGGTTGCATGTGACCAGGAATTTATCCATTTAGTCTAGGTTTTCCAATTTGTTGGCATATAATTGTTCACAATAATCTCTAATAATCCCTTACATTTCAGTGGTATCAGTTGCAATGTTTTATCTTTTTTCATTTTATTTATTTGGCTAAAGGATTTTTGATTTTATCTTTTCAAAAAATCAACTTTTCATTTTGTTGATTTTTTTAGTCTCAATTTCATTTATTTCAGCTCTGGCGTTTATTATTTCTTTTTTTTCTACTAATTTTGAGTTTAGTTTGATCTTGCTTTTTTAGTTCCTTGGGGTTTATTGTTAGGTTGCTTGAGTCTTTCTATTTTTTTATATAAGCATTTATTGCTGTAAACTTCCCTCTTAAGACTGCTTTTTTTTGTAATATGGTTTGGATGTTTGTTTCCTCCAAATGTCATATTAAAATATAATCCCAGCCTGGTGCAGTGACTCATGCCTGTAATTCCAGCACTTTGGGAGGCCTAGGCGGGTGGATCTTGAGGTTAGGAGATCAAGATCATCCTGACCAGTGTGGTGAAACCCCGTCTCTACTAAAAATACAAAAATAAGCTGGGCATGGTGGCACATGCCTGTAGTCCCAGCTACTCAGGAGGCTGAGGCAGGAGAATTGCTTGAACCCAGGAGGTGGAGGTTGCAGTGAACCAAGATAGTGCTACTGCACTCCAGCCTGGCAACAGAGGGAGACTCCATCTCAAAAAAAATATGTATGTGTGTGTGTATACATATATACACACACACATACATAATATAGAGAATATATATATATATATAATCACCTCCTAGTGTTGGAGGTGGGGCCTTGTAGGAGGTGTTTGGATTTCGAGGGCAGTTCCCCCATGAATGGCTTAGCACCATCCCCTAGGCAATGAGTGAGTTCT
This sequence comes from Piliocolobus tephrosceles, assembly GCF_002776525.5. Classification (NCBI taxonomy): domain Eukaryota; kingdom Metazoa; phylum Chordata; class Mammalia; order Primates; family Cercopithecidae; genus Piliocolobus; species Piliocolobus tephrosceles. The sequence continues at coordinate 65,373,234 of NC_045444.1, read as the reverse complement.
TGCTTTGGTAGTTCACATGAGATCTGGTTGTTTTAAAAAGCATGGCACCTGCCCCCTCTCTCTTGCTCCCATTCTTGCCATGAGACATGCTGGCTCCATTGCCTCTGCCATGATTGTAAGCCCCCTGAGGCCCTTACAAGAAGCAGATGCCACCATCACATTGCCTGTATTATATGCAGAGCCATGAGCCAATTAAACCTCTTTTCTTTATAACTTACGCAGACTCAGATATTTCTTTATTGCAATGTAAGAACAGACTAATGTATGCTGTTTCCCATAGGTTTTTGAGATGTTGTATTTCATTTTCACTTCTTTCAGTAAATTTTTAAATTATATTCTTAACTTTGAAATTGACTCACTGGTCATTCAGGAGTATGTTGTTTAATTTCCATAAATTTATACAGTTTCCAGTGTTCCTCTTGTTATTGATTTTTACTTTTATTCCATTGTTTTAAGAAAAGATATTTAATAGGATTTCAACGTTTGTGGATTTGTTGAGACTTGTTTCGGGGCCTAACATATGATCTATGCTAGAGAATGTTCCATGTGCTGATGAAAAAATGTATACTCTGCAGCAGTTGGATAAAATGTTCTGTACACGTCTATTAGGTCTATTTGGTCTACAATATAGTTTAACACCAATGTTTCTTTGTTGATTTTCTGCTTTGAATGACCCATCCATTGCTGAAAGTGGGAATATTAAAGTTCCCCAATATTATTGTATTGTATTCTTTCTCTTCCTTTAGATCTATTAATGTTTGCTCTGTATAGTTGAGTATTCCAGTGTTGGGTATATATATATGTATACATATTTACTATTATATGCTTTTGCTAAATTTTATAATGACGTTTTTATCTCTTTTTACAGCTTTTCACATAAGGCTTATTTGATCTAGTATAAATATAGCTATTCCTGCTCTTGTTTTACTTACATTTACATGGACTATCTTTTTCCCCATCTGAGACATTGGGGTTTTCTAAATATACAATGGTGTCATCTGCAAACAGAGACAATTTGACTTCCTCTTTTCCTAATGAAATACACTTTATTTCTTTCTCTTTCCTGATTGTCCTGGCCAGAACTTCCAATACTATGTTGAATAGGAGTGGTGAGAGAGGGCATCCTTGTCTTGTGCTGGTTTTCAAATGGAATGCTTCCAGTTTTTGACCATTCAGTATGATATTGGCTTTGGGTTTGTCATGAATAGCTGTTATTATTTTGAGATACATTCCATCAATACTTAGTTTATTGAGTGTTTTTAGCGTGAAAGGCTGTTGAATCTTGTTGAAGACCTTTTCTGCATCCATTAAGATAATCATGTGGTTTTTGTTGTTGGTTCTGTTTGTATAATGGATTACATTTATTGATTTGCATATGTTGAACCAGCATTGGATCCCAGGGATAAAGCCAACTAGATCGTGGTGAATAAGCTTGTTGATGTGCTGCTGGATTTGGTTTGCCAGTATTTTATTGAGGATTTTTGCATCAATGTTCATCAGGGATATTGGCCTAAAATTCTTTTTTGTGTTGTTGTCTTTCTGACAGGCTTCGGTATCAGGATGATGTTGGCCTCATAAAATGAGTTAGGGAGGATTCCCTCTTTTTCTTTTTTTCTTTTTTTTTTTTTGGTTAAACATTTTATTTATTTATTTATTTTATTATACTTTAAGTTCTAGGGTACATGTGCATAACATGCAGGTTTGTTACATATGTATACTTGTGCCATGTTGGTGTGCTGCACCCATCAACTCGTCAGCACCCATCAATTCGTCATTTATATCAGGTATAACTCCCCAGTGCAATCCCTCCCCCCTCCCCCCTCCCCATGATAGGCCCCACTGTGTGATGTTCCCCTTCCCGAGTCCAAGTGAGCTCATTGTTCAGTTCCCACCTATGAGTGAGAACATGCGGTGTTTGGTTTTCTGTTCTTGTGATAGTTTGCTAAGAATGATGGTTTCCAGCTGCATCCATGTCCCCACAAAGGACGCAAACTCATCCTTTTTTATGGCTGAATAATATTCCATGGTGTATATGTGCCACATTTTCTTAATCCAGTCTGTCACAGATGGACATTTGGGTTGATTCCAAGACTTTGCTATCGTGAATAGTGCCGCAATAAACATACATGTGCATGTGTCTTTATAGCAGCATGATTTATAATCCTTTGGGTATATACCCAGTAGTGGGATGGCTGGGTCATATGGTACATGTAGTTCTAGATCCTTAAGGAATCGCCATACTGTTTTCCATAATGGTTGAACTAGTTTACAATCCCACCAACAGTGTAAAAGTGTTCCTATTTCTCCACATCCTCTCCAGCACCTGTTGTTTCCTGACTTTTGAATGATTGCCATTCTAACTGGTGTGAGATGGTATCTCATTGTGGTTTTGATTTGCATTTCTCTGATGGCCAGTGATGATGAGCATTTTTTTCATGTGTCTGTTGGCTGTATGAATGTCTTCTTTTGAGAAATGTCTGTTCATATCCTTTGCCCACTTTTGGATGGGGTTGTTTGTTTTTTTCTTGTATATTTGTTTGAGTTCTTTGTAGATTCTGGAAAGTAGCCCTTTGTCAGATGAGTAGATTGCAAAAATTTTCTCCCATTCTGTAGGTTGCCTGTTCACTCTGATGGTAGTTTCTTTTGCTGTGCAGAAGCTCTTTAGTTTAATGAGATCCCATTTGTCAATTTTGGCTTTTGCTGCCGTTGCTTTTGGTGTTTTAGACATGAAGTCCTTGCCCATGCCTATGTCCTGAATGGTACTACCTAGGTTTTCTTCTAGGGTTTTTATGGTATTAGGTCTAACATTTAAGTCTCTAATCCATCTTGAATTAATCTTCGTATAAGGAGTAAGGAAAGGATCCAGTTTCAGCTTTCTACTTATGGCTAGCCAATTTTCCCAGCATCATTTATTAAATAGGGAGTCCTTTCCCCATTTCTTGCTTCTCTCGGGCTTGTCAAAGATCAGATGGCTGTAGATATGTGGTATTATTTCGGAGGACTCTGTTCTGTTCCATTGGTCTATATCTCTCTTTTGGTACCAGTACCATGCTGTTTTGGTTACTGTAGCCTTGTAGTATAGTTTGAAGTCAGGTAGCATGATGCCTCCAGCTTTGTTCTTTTGATTTAGGATTGTCTTGGCAATGCAGGCTCTTTTTTGGTTCCATATGAACTTTAAAGCCTTTTTTTCCAATTCTGTGAAGACACACATTGGTAGCTTGATGGGGACGGCATTGAATCTATAAATAACCTTGGGCAGTATGGCCATTTTCACGATATTGATTCTTCCTATCCATGAGCATGGTATGTTCTTCCATTTGTTTGTGTCCTCTTTGATTTCACTGAGCAGTGGTTTGTAGTTCTCCTTGAAGAGGTCCTTTACATCCCTTGTAAGTTGGATTCCTAGGTATTTTATTCTCTTTGAAGCAATTGTGAATGGAAGTTCATTCCTGATTGGCTCTCTGCTTGTCTGTTACTGGTGTATAAGAATGCTTGTGATTTTTGCACATTAATTTTGTATCCTGAGACTTTGCTGAAGTTGCTTATCAGCTTAAGGAGATTTTGGGCTGAGACGATGGGGTTTTCTAAATATAAAATCATGTCATCTGCAAACAGGGACAATTTGACTTCTTCTTTTCCTAACTGAATACCCTTGATTTCTTTCTCTTGCCTGATTGCCCTAGCCAGAACTTCCAACACTATGTTGAATAGGAGTGGTGAGAGAGGGCATCCCTGTCTTGTGCCAGTTTTCAAAGGGAATTTTTCCAGTTTTTGCCCATTCAGTATGATATTGGCTGTGGGTTTGTCATAAATAGCTCTTATTATTTTGAGGTACTTTCCATCAATACCGAATTTATTGAGCATTTTTAGCATGAAGGGCTGTTGAATTTTGTCAAAAGCCTTTTCTGCATCTATTGAGATAATCATGTGGTTCTTGTCTTTGGTTCTGTTTATATGCTGGATTACGTTGATTGATTTGCGAATGTTGAACCAGCCTTGCATCCCAGGGATGAAGCCCACTTGATCGTGGTGGATAAGCTTTTTGATGTGCTGCTGAATCCAGTTTGCCAGTATTTTATTGAGGATTTTTGCATCGATGTTCATCAGGGATATTGGTCTAAAATTTTCTTTTTTTGTTGTGTCTCTGCCAGGCTTTGGTATCAGGATGATGTTGGCCTCATAAAATGAATTAGGGAGGATTCCCTCTTTTTCAATTGAGTGGAATAGTTTCAGAAGGAATGGTACCAGCTCCTCTTTGTACCTCTGGTAGAATTCAGCTGTGAATCCATCTGGTCCTGGACTTTTTTTGGTTGGTAGGCTATTAATTGTTGCCTCAATTTCAGAGCCTACTATTGGTCTATTCAGGGATTCAACTTCTTCCTGGTTTAGTCTTGGAAGAGTGTACGTGTCCAGGAAATTATCCATTTCTTCTAGATTTTCTAGTTGATTTGCGTAGAGGTGTTTATAGTATTCTCTGATGGTAGTTTGTATTTCTGTGGGGTCAGTGGTGATATCCCCTTTATCATTTTTAATTGCGTCTATTTGATTCTTCTCTCTTTTCTTCTTTATTAGTCTTGCTAGCGGTCTGTCGATTTCGTTGATCTTTTCAAAAAACCAACTCCTGGATTCATTGATTTTTTGGAGGGTTTTTTGTGTCTCTATCTCCTTCAGTTCTGCTCTGATCTTAGTTATTTCTTGCCTTCTGCTAGCTTTTGAATGTGTTTGCTCTTGCCTCTCTAGTTCTTTTAATTGTGATGTTAGAGTGTCAATTTTAGATCTTTCCTGCTTTCTCTTGTGGGCACTTAGTGCTATAAATTTCCCTCTACATACTGCTTTAAATGTGTCCCAGAGATTCTGGTATGTTGTATCTTTGTTCTCATTGGATTCAAAGAACATCTTTATTTCTGCTTTCATTTCGTTATGTACCCAGTAGTCATTCAGGAGCAGGTTGTTCAGTTTCCATGTAGTTGAGCGGTTTTGATTGAATTTCTTAGTCCTGAGTTCTAGTTTGATTGCACTGTGGTCAGAGAGACAGTTTGTTATAATTTCTGTTCTTTTACATTTGCTGAGGAGTGCTTTACTTCCAATTACGTGGTCAATTTTGGAATAAGTGCGATGTGGTGCTGAGAAGAATGTATATTCTGTTGACTTGGGGTGGAGAGTTCTATAGATGTCTATTTGGTCCACTTGGTGCAGAGATGAGTTCAATTCCTGGATATCCCTGTTAACTTTCTGTCTCGTTGATCTGTCTAATGTTGACAGTGGAGTGTTGAAGTCTCCCATTATTATTGTATGGGAGTCTAAGTCTCTTTGTAAGTCTCTAAGGACTTGCTTTATGAATTTGGGTGCTCCTGTATTGGGTGCATATATATTTAGGATAGTTAGCTCTTCCTGTTGAATTGATCCCTTTACCATTATGTAATGGCCTTCTTTGTCTCTTTTGATCTTTGATGGTTTAAAGTCTGTTTTATCAGAGACTAGGATTGCAACCCCTGCTTTTTTTTTGTTCTCCATTTGCTTGGTAGATCTTCCTCCATCCCTTTATTTTGAGCCTATGTATGTCTCTGCATGTGAGATGGGTCTCCTGAATACAGCAGACTGATGGGTCTTGACTCTTTATCCAGTTCACCAGTCTGTGTCTTTTAATTGGAGCATTTAGTCCATTAACATTTAAGGTTAATATTGATATGTGTGAACTTGATCCTGCCATTATGATATTAACTGGTAATTTTGCTCGTTAGTTGATGCAATTTCTTCCTAGCCTCGATGGTCTTTACATTTTGGCATGTTTTTGCAATGGCTGGTACCGGTTGTTCCTTTCCATGTTTAGGGCTTCCTTCAGGGTCTCTTGTAAGGCAGGCCTGGTGGTGACAAAATCTCTAAGCATTTGCTTATCTGTAAAGGATTTTATTTCTCCTTCACTGATGAAACTTAGTTTGGCTGGATATGAAATTCTGGGTTGAAAATTCTTTTCTTTAAGAATGTTGAATATTGGCCCCCACTCTCTTCTGGCTTGTAGAGTTTCTGCCGAGAGGTCTGCTGTCAGTCTGATGGGCTTCCGTTTGTGGGTAACCCGACCTTTCTCTCTGGCTGCCCTTAAGATTTTTTCCTTCATTTCAACTCTGGTGAATCTGGCAATTATGTGTCTTGGAGTTGCTCTTCTCGAGGAGTATCTTTGTGGTGTTCTCTGTATTTCCTGAATTTGAATGTTGGCCTGCCCTACTAGGTTGGGGAAGTTCTCCTGGATGATATCCTGAAGAGTGTTTTCCAACTTGGTTCCATTTTCCCCCTCACTTTCAGGCACCCCAATCAGACGTAGATTTGGTCTTTTGACATAATCCCATACTTCTTGCAGGCTTTGTTCATTTCTTTTTCTTCTTTTTTCTTTTGGTTTCTCTTCTCGCTTCATTTCATTCATTTGATCCTCAATCGCTGATACTCTTTCTTCCAGTTGATCGAGTCGGTTACTGAAGCTTGTGCATTTGTCACGTATTTCTCGTGACATGGTTTTCATCTCTGTCATTTCGTTTATGACCTTCTCTGCATTAATTAGTCTAGCTGTCAATTCTTCCACTTTTTTTTCAAGATTTTTAGTTTCTTTGCGCTGGGTACGTAATTCCTCCTTTAGCTCTGAGAGGTTTGATGGACTGAAGCCTTCTTCTCTCATCTCGTCAAAGTCATTCTCTGACCAGCTTCGATCCGTTGCTGGCGATGAGCTGCGCTCCTTTGCAGGGGGAGATGCGCTCTTATTTTTTGAATTTCCAGCTTTTCTGCCCTGCTTCTTCCCCATCTTTGTGGTTTTATCTGCCTCTGGTCTTTGATGATGGTGACGTACTGATGGGGTTTTGGTATAGGTGTTCTTCCTGTTTGAAAGTTTTCCTTCTAATAGTCAGGACCCTCAGCTGTAGGTCTGTTGGAGATTTCTTGGGGTCCACTGCAGACCCTGTTTGCCTGGGTATCAGCAGCAGAGGTTGCAGAAGATAGAATATTGCTGAACAGTGAGTGTACCTGTCTGATTCTTACTTTGGGAGCTTCCTCTCAGGGGTGTACTCCACCCTGTGAGGTGTGGGGTGTCAGACTGCCCCTAGTGGGGGATGTCTCCCAGTTAGGCTACTCAGGGGTCAGGGACCCACTTGAGCAGGCAGTCTGTCCATTCTCAGATCTCAACCTCCGTGTTGGGCGATCCACTGCTCTCTTCAAAGCTGTCAGACAGAGTCGTTCGCGTCTGCACAGGCCTCTGCTGCTTCCCCTGTTGTTTTTTAGCTGTGCCCTGTCCCCAGAGGTGGAGTCTACAGAGACAGGCAGGTTTCCTTGAGCTGCTGTGAGCTCCACCCAGTTCGAGCTTCCCAGCGGCTTTGTTTACCTACTTAAGCCTCAGCAATGGCAGGCGCCCCTCCCCCAGCCTCGCTGCTGCCTTGCGGTTAGGTTGCAGACTGCTGTGCTACCAATGAGGGAGGCTTGGGACCCTCCTGGCCAGGTGTGGCCATGGGACCCTCCTGGCCAGGTGTGGGTATAATCTCCTGGTGTGCCCGTTTGCTTAAAGCACAGTATTGGGGTGGGAATTACCCGATTTTCCAGGTGTTGTGTGTCTCAGTTCGCCTGGCTAGGAAAAGGGATTCCCTTCCCCCTTGCGCTTCCCAGGTGAGGCAATGCCTCGCCCTGCTTCAGCTCTCGCTGGTCGGGCTGCAGCAGCTGACCAGCACCGATTGTCCGGCACTCCCCAGTGAGATGACCCCAGTACCTCCGTTGAAAATGCAGAAATCACCGGTCTTCTGTGTTGCTCGCGCTGGGAGATGGAGACTGAAGCTGTTCCTATTCGGCCATCTTGCTCCACCCTTATCTTCTTTTCATAGATAATATTACCTGACTCCAGTTAGTAGTCTGGTTAGTAGTAGACTTCACCAAATCCAATATTCTTTGACCAATCTGTCCTTAGTCAGAGATTTAGCCCTTCATTTAATAGCTCAGCTGACACATTCATCTTGAAGTAAATCCTTTATTTTGTATATAAACAAAATGTTTCCAGAAAGAAGGAATGTTTATGGTAAAAGCTGCTGAAAAGTCAAATACAATCTAGTGGATAACCACTAGACTTGGGATGATGGAGGTCATTTGTGACTTCCATCAAATATGGTATTGAGTTTCTGCATTATTCTTGAAATTAAGCTACCACTTTATATCCCAAGTGTAATATGTGCATCCCTGTCTTGCATAGGGACTCATCTCCTTCTTCCAATAATAGTACCCTACTTTCCTATAAATAACCCATTTCATATGATTTAGGTAGAGCGCATAATCAGCCATGGTCAATAAGAGAGCCTCTTGCCCCAAGTCAGAGTGATTAGTTCTAAACTGGCTATATGACCCAAGCCTGGCCAACCTGATCTAACATGAGGACTTTTATTTGGGGAGGTTTAAACTCGTAAGATATATGTCTTGAAGAAGTTAACTGCTTGAATGTAAGTCCTGTAGTGCCAACAGCAACCTTGCCTGCCATTTGAGAGTACATTTTTAAGAAATAATGACATAGAACCTTCATAATTACTTGGAACACCACCCCCTCTGCAATCTTATCCACACATAAAACAATTTCTATTAAATGGACTAACAGAAATTGTTAGTCCTGAACTTTTAGTTAAATGAGCTAAAAATAATTTTCCCTTAGGCAGGGCGCAGTGGCTCATGCCTGTAATCCCAGCATTTTGGGAGGCTGAGGTGGGCAGATCACATGATGTCAGGAGTTTGACATCTGGCCAACATGGTGAAACCCCATCTCTACTAAAAATGCAAAAAAAAAAAAAAAAATAGCCAGGCAAGGTGTCAAATGCCTATAATCCCAGCTACTCAGGAGGCTGAGGCAGGAGAATCACTTGAACATGGGAGGCGCAGGTTGCAGTGAACAGAGATCATGCCACTACACTCCAGCCTGGGTGACAGAGCATCTCCAATAATAATAATAATAATAATAAATTTCCCTTAAATAATTTGAGTAGAATTTTTAAGCTTTCAACTGAAAGAGCCATGGCTAACACATAAATAAGTATACGAAAATGGGATGTGGCAGGCAATACACCTTAAAATGAGGTGTAGGCTGAGTCCAGGTGGAATTTATGTAGCCTTGAGACAGTTAATTAAACTATGGGTATTGTGTTTCAGGATACAAATCATGTGCTTACTCAGGCTATAGCTTTAGTAACTTAGTCAAAAAGACATTCAGAGACTTCTGCTTTCAACCAAGATGGAGCAACAGAGACCAGAATTGCCCTCCTGTCACAAAAACTAAATCATAGGAAAAAAATATATATATAACAGTGATGTTCAGATTTTGGACAGCAGGCATCATAGGACACTGATTCCTGAAAAAGAAAACTAATGAGGTAAACTCTGGAAACTTCCTGGAGACAGTTTCTAGGATACAGGGCAAAGAGAATGAACCCAGACGGAACACCACAGTCTCCTGACTTGGAAAGGTAGAATTAAGGGTTGGCAGAGGCCAAGGAAACTAGAATTTGGGTGAAGAATCAGAGAGGAGGGAACTTCTGGTCTAAAGAGTTCTGGAGATCTTCAGAGGTTCCCTTTCCCTCATCATCTCTTCACCTGAGTCCTGATCATTACATATATATGAGAAAACAACCCTAGGCCATGGAAAGAACCATCTGAAACGGGCAGATAGAACAATCCCTGGAAGTCCCACAATGCCAGTAATAGTTACTGTTTCCTTTTGTCAGAGTAGAAAAATGTTATTATACACGGGGCATTAGGTGGAGCACTCTGAAGGGTATTAACTCACAAGCAGGCAAAACTAGCCCTAAAGGCTAATCTGGTCCCACCTAACAAAAATCTGTTTTGTTAAACTGTTGTAGAGTAATTTAACTATGTCCTAGAATAAAGCTCCAGAATATTGTTTTAAATACATGAATATCCAGTAGCAGGCAAAGTAAAATTATCAATATCCGGCATGTAATAAAAAATTATCCGGCCTTCAAAGAAGCAGGAAAATAAGACCCTTAGTAAATAGAAAAATCAATCAAAATAGAAACAAATGATAGAACTGGTAAACATAAACATGCAAGAACTTATTATAACTTATTCCATATGTTCACAAATATAGAGGGAAACATGAGCATGATAAGGAGAGACATAAAATATGTAAAAATGATCCAGACTGGTCATCCAGATATAAACAATACAATGTCAGACATTTAAAATACACCAAAACAAACTGCAACCCAAAGGCACCTGACAAATAATGCCTTTGTTTGGAATCAAATTCTGTTCTAGGTGATCCAATTGAGCTCCATTTCATTTGTGGAATGGTGATAATAATAGTATCCATCATATTGAGATATTATAAGGCTTAAATGAGCTAACAAGTACAATTCAGAACAGACCTTGGCATATAACGAGAATTCATGAATTTAGCTAATAATATTAGCAATGTGTCTTATTTACATATTTCACCCAGTTGCTCTGCTGTGCTCCAACTCCCTCTTGATTTCCCAGCTGTTAGCTATCTGCTTAGAAGAACCAATTTTCACTATTTTTGCCTACACATCCAGTTTGACTGAACTTTCTTTTCCCATACTCTGCTGACTATGATCCTTCCCTAGGGCTAGTCTACTTTCTACTTCTTTTCCCACTTGGTTTAGTCTGCCCTGCTGTTTATCAAATTTGCTATTCTCTTTCTGACAACAGGGAACCTTGAAAGTCATCCAGTCCAATCACTAAAACTCCAACAGTGATAGGTATTATAAAGAGTTTAGTTTATTTTCCTAGGCTAGAAGTTTATTTCAGACAAGACATAATACACAAACCAGTTTTGTAAAGTTTTTATTACTGAAATAACGAGTTTGACTAAATCTTATTATATAAACCATTCTATTTTAGTTTATATTATATATATAGAATATTATGTACCATCATAATATGTAAAATAATAGTGTATTATATAATGTGACATTGCATAGTATTTTACCCTGTATTTATAAATGTGATTTCTATATAAATGAAAAGTTACTAGTTAATTATAGCTGTAATCCATTTTAGCAATTTTTATGTCAAGGCAAGTTTTTATATACTATCTCATTTCATTTCACCACAACTCTATAGGGTATTTACTGTTGATATCCCTACTTTAAAAATGAGAAAATTGAGCTTTAGAAAGGTTAAGTGACAGAAAGTTGGTGATACTGGATTCTATTCCATGTCCTTCCAAGTAAAAACCTAAGTTCTTAACTACTCTGCTATACTGGATAAAAATGAGATAAGTGCCTTGAATAGATCTAGCATTTGTTATTCTACTTCAAATAGTACGTTACTAAAGCACAAAACAGGAAGATTCATAATATTAATGCTGAGAAGTCTCTGGAAATCTACAGTTAGAAATAATTCCTGGAGAGAGAGGACAACCATACTATACCCTACCTTGAATCACCCATGAATTCAGAACAAGTATGATGTCTAGCTGTAGTCAGAAATCAATTTTCTTTCTAGCTTTTCATAGCTTCTCTTTGCCCACTCTTTAAACTGTCCTAATCTGCTTTCCTACTGTGACTTATTTCTGGTAATGTATAGTCTGGATCACAGCATCCACACACCTGGTGGGCTGTACGTAGCTATCCATGCTGTGAATGTTAAGGATTGTAGGAAACTGGGAGGTACAATACAAGCCCTCATAACTTCAAAATGAAGACCTGAGCTCTGCAGATGGTGGGAACTGGCCAAAGACAATAGCATCAAAACCAAAGGTGAGCACTCTCACGTGCAAAAGCAAAACTCAATCAGAAGCCACATAGCAGAGAATTTTAATGAAAAATAACATGTTTTATTAGATCCAGTTTCATCTATTTGTTGAACTGTATGCCTTTTATCATAAAATACGCATGTATGAACATATCCTGTAAACAGTACTCATTATGGTCAGGCACTACGTTTGGTATAGGGAATACAAAAAAAAAAAGTCCCAGATGTCAAAGTCTTCATATTCAGGGAGAAAAATCAATATGTAAATATGTTGAAGCCCAGCAGCCAAACGCCACCAGAAATATACCTGTATTCAAAGCTGGGTTTATTATTTGCTGCAACAAGGGAGACCCCAGGCCATGAGGAACAAAGAGGAGTCCAGAGGGTTATCGGGAGGACTTGTTATAGGGTTTGAATTCGGGCTTGCATTAGGTAATTTAAGGGAAGGTTTAAGGAAACAGTGGTTTTTGTCCACATCAGGTGCTGTCAGAGGGCGGGAGCAATTCTATGATTGGCTGTCTTAAATTTTATTGAAGAGGAGGAAAGAATAAAATGGGGTTAAACTTGCAGTTTGTAAGGCAGCAGGAGCTATTAACTGGGAACGGGGTGTATGTGGCCACTATTATGGTTAGCACTGTGTTCTTGTTTTTTTCCGGGCTCTGATGTAACTGTAGAAGGTTCCTGTTTTTGTTTTGATCCATTATGTGGTTTATGCACAGAGTAACATCATATGATTTTGTTTTTCTATAAAATGTGTGTTCAGCTATGTTCAGCAGGATAACTATGGCTTGCCTGGGAGCGAAGTTGTTTTTTCTGCCTCAGTTGTGAGCTACACTACACCTTGATATGTGCTAAGTTACAAGAATACACACATGTTTAAAAAACTAATAAATTCTGCTTATGAATAGGTGTTCTTTAGAAAAAAGGTTTATGTGAATAGTATATTGAAGAAACAGAATTTGCTGGGCTCAGGAGAGGTCAGAGGACATTTCCAAGCAAAAGCAGTGTGCAAGTACACACAGCATGATGGGGAACTTTGAGCGGAGCAGCACTGCTAGAATGAATGAGGGAGCTGAGTTGGTGAGGCTGAGGCTGAGTCAGCAGGTCATGGTCAAGTCATGAAGGAGTTTGGAGTTCATTCAGTTGGTAAATATGAATCCATCAAAAGTATTTAAAATCAGAGTCCATGCACGGTGGCTCACGCCTGTAATCCCAGCACTTTGGGAGGCCAAGTCAGGTGGATCACCAGAGGTCAGGAGTTCAAGACCAGCCTGGCCAACATGGTGAAACCCCATCTCCACTAAAAACACAAAAATTAGCCAGGCATGGTGGACACGTGCCTGTAATCCCAGCTACTCAAGAAACTGAGGCAGGAGAATTGCTTGAACTTGGGAGGCAGAGGTTGCAGTGAGCCAAGATCGCATCATTGCATTGCATTCTGCACTCCAGCCTGGGCAACAGAGTAGGACTCCATCTCAAAAAAAAAAAAAAAAAAAAAAAAAAAAAAA